>NW_023425353.1:41516145-42028645 GCF_014108415.1 Molossus molossus
ACTGGTTTATTTTATCCTTCCTTTTGACACGTTCTTTTTGATTTCTATACATCTGCTTATCTGACTTCTGTGCAACATCCACAATCCTGTAGGGTAAAGAGGGCATTTCTATTACACTTCTTTCTGAATGAAGTTTTTGACACGAAGACCCTTCCAGACAGTGTTATAGAAAAAAATAGATCGTTCTAGGAACCACATGAAAAATGGAATCAGAAAGGTGTTGCGCATTTGGAAGATGACAAAAATATACTTATTTCTGTAGAACCCCCACAGAATGGACACTGTAGAAATTTCACAGTTTAAGGGACTGTTGTGGCTGGAGATAGAACGAATCAAGTGGCTGAGACTCGCCTGCATGACCAGAACCACGCACAGTGAAATTTCAGTTCATTTGGAGGACTAGAAATGGAAGTTTGGGGAGGCTTTTGGTCATCTGCCACACAGACACACCACCACGTTATTTCTTCCCCTGAAGTGAGAATTCCTTGAAGATGAGTACTGGGTCTTCATTTTTTAAAAATATGTTTTTATTGATTTTTTTTTTTTTTTTTTTTTAAGAGAGGAAGGGACAGAGAGATAGAAACATCAGTGTGAGAGAGAAACATTGATCAGTTGCCTCCTGCACACCCCCTACTGGGAATCAAGCCCGCACCCTGGGCATGTGCCCTGACCAGGAATTGAACTGTGACCTCTCAGTTTATGGGATGATGCTCAATCCACTGAGCCACACAGGCTGTGCCTGGGTCTTCATTTTAACTTCTCTTGACTGTGGAACTCTTTATGCACAGACATCACTGATAGCTTTTCAGAACACTTCTGGGAACAGATAGGAACTGATGCTAACTGTGTCCTCCCTTCCTTCCTCTGTTTCTTCCTTCCATTCATCCTTATTTCCCACATCTTTCCTTTTTTTGTTGTTATTTTTGTCTTAAATTATCTCTGTACTGAGAACACAACTTGTACCAAATAAGTACTTGCACAATCAAATCAAATATTTTTAAAATATAGAAAACTGCAGAGAATCATACATTAAATATCAATGTATCACCATGTAGAACTAATATATTTCAATATCTTGTTATCTTTGTTTTAGATCTTTTTTATTACTTAGAAGAGAACAAAGATAATACAGAATCAGTTGTCTTTTTTATATATCATGACATTATTATCTTCTTCCTTAATCTCAAAGGCAGCCATAATCATGAATGTTATGTTTATTTTTTCACACAGATGTTATATTTAAATTAGATGTTATATATTTATCATATTATATAGTATTTTACATACCTATGAACCTGAAGTTTGTGTTATTTATTCCACATTATGTTTTTCAGAGGTTTAGACATATTTATACATATCATGTAATTCCTTTTTTAAAAATGTTTTTATTGATTTTTTTAGAGAGAGGAAGAGAGAGAGAGAGATAGAAACATCGATGAGAGAGAACATCTATCAGCTGCCTCCTGCATGTCCCCTACTGGGGATTGAGCTCACAACCTGGGCATGTGCCCTGACCAGGAATTGAACTGGGACCTCTCAGTTTATGGGATGATGCTCAGTCCACTGAGCCACACCAGCAGGGCCATATCTTATAATTCGTTTAACTGCCATATAGTATGTATGTATATGTATATATCAACTTAATTAGGTCATACTTTATTGATGTACATTTTAAATTACTTTTTTGCTTTCGAAACAATGGTGTAATTAACTATTTGCCCTGCACATTTGCAATATACTTCTATAATCTATACTTAGAAGTGGAATTTCTGGATTCCAGGTTGTCATTGGTAGACTAAGCTCTGAAGTGGAGCTCTGACATGATTTGATAGATTTATATACTTTGATGGTTTATGACAGTTTGTACATTTCCTCCTGATAAAGTTAGACTTAATAATTCTTCCAGTAGATGAGTAAAGTGGACACTTTGTTAGTGAGACTGAATATCTTCTCTTATTTAACAATGTAGATTTCTTTTCTTATGAACTTTCTTATGAACTTTCAATATTCTCTATTTTTCAATTGGGTTATTTGGCATTTTCTTATTGATTTGTAGAAGAATCTTTGTATATTTTGAATACTAATTATTTCCTATCTAGATTGTGTTTGCATGTATTCATATGTGTGTTTAACAGTCCATTGTTTTTCTTTTGTTTGTTTTGTGTATGGTGACTTTTACTGAACAGAATTAAAAATTTTAATATAGTCAAATATATGAATTTTTTTCTTTTATGATTTATGTGTTTTTCATTTTGCTTGAGAAGTAATCTCCTAATAAATTATTCTAATAAAATCCTCCCATATTTTCTTTTAAGTGTTGATGCTTTATTTTTCATACTTAGGTTTTTATTTTACCTAGACTTTATGGTTTACCTCTTTAAAATCCTCCCATATTTTCTTTTAAGTGTTGATGCTTTATTTTTCATACTTAGATTTTTATTTTACCTAGACTTTATATTTACCTCTTTCAATTTATACACAGAACTATCCACCCCAATGCTTTCTTTAGCAGCTGGGTGGGTCAATCAGAATGGGATCTGGTATATATTAAAGTCTGCCTCTGAAACCAGTCTTACTTCTCACCCTTAGCTCTTAGACTGAGGACAGGACCAATGGAGAGTTCATCAGGGTCTGCTGCCCGTTCCCACAATCTGGTTAAGGGTAGGTTCACCCTTGTCCATTAGACATATTTTATTATCATTGACTGCATCAGTATCCTAGCCTCTTTTCTGCCTGGAGACTCCTCTATCTCTCTATAGCTTTGAAAATACAATAGCTACAAGGCAGAATATTTACAATTAGACACTACCCAATGGTTCTCAAGACTCAATCTCAATGGATATGTAAGGAAGAAATGATACCTTCCCCTTCTCCAACAAAGGATGAACCCCAGACCAGCAAAATATCCTGTTACATAATTACTTGAGACTAAAAAATATCTGTGTTGTTGATGTCCTTTTTCCTGATGAAATTTATCTCTAAATATGGAGTGTATTTCACCTATAATCCTTTCATAGGTTTATATTTGGTGATCACTTCACTATTCTGCAAAAATATGTGCTTACCTACCCAAAGAAGAGGGAAAAGGAAAGCACAAGGCAATGGATTATTTAATAACTAAACATTTGAAGCTTCAAATATATTATTGGATAAAATGTACATTATAGAGAAATCTTTAGCTGGTAGCCGGATCCGTTAGCTATTACTGTGTAACCGAAACTCAGTAGCTTAAAACAACTCCCATATATTGTTTATTCACAAGTCTGTAGTTAAGCTGGATGATTCTGTTGATCTGGGCTGGGCTTGGCTGAGTTCATCTGGGCTTGCTCATGAGTCTGTGTTCAGATGGTGGGTTGGCTGGGCGGTTCGTGGTCTAAGAAGACCTTAACTAGAATGGCTTAGCTCTGCTTCACAGGGTCTCTCATTCTCTCATAGCTGTCCTGCGCTTGTTCACATGGCAGAAGCAGAGGTCCAAAAGAATGAGTGAAAGCATGCAAAGGCTCTTGAGGTCTGTGCTTGGAATTGGCACACCATCACTTTCTCCCCCATTCTATTGGCCAAAGCAAATCTCAAGACCAGTCCACATTCAAGAGATGGGGAAATCAACTCTAATTCTTGATGGGATGAGTTGCAAAGGTATGTAGATACAAGGAAATAATTTACTGGGCTATCAGTGGTATCAATCTACCACAGTAGTCATTACAGATGCCCTGTAATGTTTCTTGTCCTTCAGGTTATCTGGTAAGAGACTCTGAGTCATTCATGGTCATGGATGAGCATTCTTCTGTTGAATATAAGTGTTATGAAGGAAAAGTTATGAAGCTAAATAGCTATTTAGAAAATAAAATTGATGCATAATGAGGAAGAGACATGTTTATGGCCTGTGCAGCTATCTAGATGGAGATGTTATTAGCTGAAATCAGAAATATGTGGAGAGGTTCAGGATGAAGGGGCAGACCATGACTTTGGCCTTGGACATGCCTAATGTAAGTGACTCTGAGACATCCAGTGAGTACTGGAAGTCATTTGGACAAGAGATATAAGTTAGGGAGTCATAAGTATATAGAGAATAATTGAAGTCATGGACATCAATAGAGCGCCCAGGAAGAGAATCAATAGTAAGAAGGTAAGCAGCTCTTTGAACAAGCCTTAAGAAACTCTGAAAATTTAAATTTGGTTAGAAGAAGATTAGAAAATACTAATGAGGAGTGTCCAGATGACTAGGAAGCAAATCAAGAGAGCATGATGTCATAGAATCCAGGGGAACTGAGTGCTTCTAATGGTCTACATCACTGACCATTATTGAGAGCTCAAGGAATGTGAGGAGGCAAATGGCCCATTGGATTCAGTGATGTGGAGGTCACTGTCAAATTTATTGAGAGTGGTGTAGGGGCTAAGCAGTGGAAAGTACAAGGAGAGAAAATTAATAGATAGACCCTCTACAAACAAAATGCCATTTGTTTGGAAAAGTCAGTAGAAATTTTGAGATAAACTTACTTTGTCTACCGTCTTTCTCTAAAGCAAAGTGGGACAAGTGTTTTCGTAGGATTTTTAAAAATTGAAGTATAGTTGGCCTACAATATTATATTAGTTTCAGGTGTGCAATATAGTGATTCACCACTTGTATACCTTATAATGCGATCATCATGATAAGCCTAGTAACCATTTGTCACTTAGAGGGTTATTACGATATTATTGACTATATTCTCTGTGCTGTACACTAAATACCCATGGCTTATTTATTTTATAACTAGAAGTTTGTACCTTTTATTCCCCTTACCTTTCTCACCCATCTCTCCAACCCACTCCACTCTGGCAACAATCACTTTGTTTTCTGTTATCCATGGGTCTGTTTCAGTTTTGTTTTATTTGTTTTTAAATTCCACATATAAGTGAAATCATATAGTATGTATTTTTCTCTGTCTGACTTACTTCACTTGGCATAATACCTTCTAGGTTCATCTATGTTGTTGCAAATGGCCCAGTTTCATTATTTTTTATTGCTGAGTAATATTCCATTGAATATATATACCTCATACTCTTTCACAGGATTTTAAATTTGGTGTCTTCATATTAGTGTATGTGGGAAGAAAAGATTAGGAAACTTTTAGCGAGAAGAAGGTGAGGGAAAGAATTTTCACCATTGTGAGTTTCTTGATAATACCTGGAATTTATTTCCCTGTATCTACCCAAGCTAAAAGTAAAGTGTCCCAGTGAACTGCTGACCAGTTCTTCCATTAATTTTCCTTCTTAGTAATTTAGGATCTAAGGCTCCTTAAATTTTTTGTTGCTCTCTTTGTGAACTCTTTGAAACGTCACAATTACTCTAAGCGTAGTCATCAGGTTCTCCATTATTCCCACCTAACACTTCAAAGGAAGGCAAAGCCATCACCCTTGGTAATAGTAACACACCATTCCTGTGTCTCACTTTCCAAAGCTGTAATTTTATACCGTAGGAACTTGTTTCTACTTTCTCTTATTCCAGCCCTTCCCTCTTTGCCTGGAGATAAAGTCTTATCAATCAAGGCTTTTGCTTTTCCCACTGCTGAGACCTTTCTCTACTTCCCCTAGTATGGAGATTTCCAGTGATTTCTCTTTTACTTCAAATAGGCCGTATTATATTTCCTCACGTTTCCTGTTATTGAAAAATATGTCCCAAATGTTGCCAGTTGTTTCTTTGGACAAATCGCCACTACTAAGAACAGTGACAGCGAGATGCAATAAGTGACCTCTTTCCACCAGGTAGACTTTTTAAAATGCCTTAATAATTGGCTTGAGAATGTTTAGTGAAGAAAAACCCACGAACAAGGAAGCTCATTTTTATTTAAATCTCTTGCTAAAACACATTTTTGTTTTTGTTTTTTTCTCTAGCCTTTCTCTCTTGCCCTGGTGACTTCATCATTAGTCACATGTTGCCAAACTGAACAAATTAAATCTGTATCTTGGTGCAGTATTAGTCCCAGCACATTGACGGACAGCTCCTTTGTCCTTTGGCTGTCCTTTGCCTGTCTGGAGGTCCTATTAAGCCATCAAAGCCCATGACTAGCACGTGGGCAGGTCGAAGAGGAAAGAACAAAACAGCTTGTGTGTGTGTGTGTGTGTGTGTGTGAGAGAGAGAGAGAGAGAGAGAGAGAGAGAGAGGGAGGGGTTGGGAGACAAGATTTTCTTTCCTTGTTTCTTTACCCTTTTCCTCCATAGGAAATGGTTTGCCTCATCAGAGAGAACATTCAAAATATAAGAGAAGAAAGTTGATTAAAACAAGTCACAGAGAGATCAGGGCTATTTGGGGATATTTATCTCTTTAAGACTCTTAGTGCATGTTTCTGTCTGATTGGGAACATGCCTTCTATTTTATTTGTGTTGGGCTGTACTTTTCTGGAGGATAGCTTGGTTTCTAATAAGACACTTAAGTTCACATGGTAACTAAACCAAGCAGGGAAGAAGGAGAAGCAGTCTGTGGTTGGAGGGTATGTGGGGGAGCAGAGTGCTTGAACAGCTGCCCTGCCTTGAAATGACGGAGTGTGGGACCCCCTGGCCCTTCTCCAGCTCTGTGGCCTCCATTCCTTCTCGGCACCTCCATTTCTCCCACTGTAGAAAGGGGTGGCGATCATACCTCATAGATGGTTATAAGAATTCAGCGAGTAGTATGTGAGCAGTAGCTGCTGCTTCATCAGCATGACAGGAGTGTTTTGTTAGAAAATAGGCTCTGTCTGTTACTAAGGATGTTCTAAGAGCTGATGGTTTATTGGCCCATTTCTCTGGGCTAGGCACCATGTTATACAGGCTTGAAATGTTTTTCACTTGCTTTTCGTAACAATTCATAAGAAAGGTAGTGTAACATAACATCCTCATTGTATGGATGAGAAAGTTGAAGTCTAGCGATAGGAACTCTTACTAGATATAGGTTGATACAGTTAGAGAGTGACAGACCCACAAGCCCCATGCCTCTAACCACTGCACCACACTGTGCCCGCCAGGCACCTTGTAGGAGACTTCCCGCCCGCCCTGCAGGGCACTTTTACTCTCAAAATCTCACACACAAAGCTGAGCATTTAAACCAGAACGTTTAGCTTTGCAAGCCCTACTTCTCAAGCCAAAAGGACCAATTCTAAGCGGTAAGTGTAATTTGATAGAGTATAAATTTGAGTTCGAATCCTGATTCCACTGCCTACTGACTCTGACCTTGAGAAGGTTACTGTCACTAAAACTCAGTTTCTCACATTTATTTATTTATTTATTTAATCCTTATCTGAGGACATTTTTGCATTTATCTTCAGATAGAGCAGGAGGAAGAGAAGGAGGAAGAGACAGAGAGAAACAACAGTGTGAGAGAGACGCATCGAGTGGTTGCCACCCACACGCCCTGTGGGGCCGGGGACAAACTGCAACCAAGGTACGTGCCCTTAGTGAGAACTGAACCCGGGACTCTCCGGTCTACAGTTTGATGCTCTAACTGCTGAACCAAACTGGCCAGGGCTCTGTTTCCCAATTTTAAATGGTCATAGATTCTACTTCCTAGGCTGATTCTGAGGATTGGCTGAAATCTCATTAACATTAATAATGTTTTGCAAATATCGTATTTCGTTTTGTTCTGCGACAGTTGGGTGGGGTTTAGGTGAGGGTCATCTGAATGGAAAATCTCTTTAGGGAGGGTCTTCAGCTGTGTTAAATGAACTATGTCTCCCTCACAGGAGAACCAGCATTCTAATCTATCTTGCCCCTTCAGCGTCCTACAAGGCCAGGCCTAGAGTCCGAAATAAGAAACGATTTCCACTTAGTGTTTTCAAGTAATTGGCCACCACAAGTAATAAGAGGGTTTGTTGTAAATGCCAATAGTGATAGACTGATTTTTTTGGGGGAGGGGGGGATTTATTGACCACAGAAAAAATGAGCCAAAGACTTGGCTAATTTGTGTAATCAGCTTTATCAATTTGCATAAATTGTGCATCAGGCTATATTCCTCTCGGGTATAATAAGCCCAAATTTAGTTTTTCTAATTTTAAAGTCATCAGTCGCTTTTTTTTCCCTCTTCTGTTCCTTTCTGGGACTAGCATGGGTCACACCTCCGTGCATCTGTCAGGTGGTCTTATGTGTCTAATTCTCGGAGACCCTGTGAGATGCTATAGCTTATTTTCCAAAATTGGTCTGGCTTTGACCTTCCGTCCTCCATACTATTTCATGCCTTTTTGTCTATATATTTGTTATCTCCCTGTTCAGATCAAAATCTCCCAAACATTTTTAAATGAACCCCTTTCATTTCCTGTGCCCTTCTACCACCTCCTTTCAGACGGCTCTGCCAAAGTCTAGATTTCCTAGTAGGCTTTTTGTCCCAGATTTCACCCATTGCTTCCTCTCATTACTTTTTTCTCAACACTCATTATTTCTGCTAAGGATCACTAAATAGTCCTAAAGGGTCTCAGAAGGTTTGACTGTCCTTAGAGGTTATACGATGAATCGCAGTTATTGTGGGGCTGTAACATAGCTCACATCCAGCACCCCCCCCCCCCGCCGGGTGCTACCCCCACAGTTCAGCCCCTCTCTCTGGTTTTCCTGGACCCTTTCTGGGCTGTCCCTACTGGTCTCCTTCTTTCTGCCTTGACACATGTCAATTAATCTTCCACATTGCCACCAGACTCCGAGCTTGGCAATGATTAAAACCGATCTAATCAAAAGAGGTGATCATAGAACTTGTTCACCAATGTTAGTAATTAGAGAACTAATGAACCTCCTTGAAACTAGCAAGTGTTCAAGAATAAACATGAGAGAATATGATTTTATATAGCATATAGATGGCATACGGAAGCACTACAAGCTGAGAGCATCCAACAGCTCTCAGAAGGGTTTAAACTTTGGGATAATATTGTAGACATACCTCCCCTAACCTCTGGAGGTCAGGTCACACAGGGCCAGGACCACAAACCATCATCAAAGCCCAAACATTGGATTCATGGGCAATTGGGGCGTAACCTAGACAGCATTTCTTACGATTTTATGCTGTCCAGAGGGCTAACTGCTGACATAAAATCTTTATCTCAAAGATGCAAATGTAAACCTAATGTCTTTTTTTAAAATAGTAGCTAGTTACGGCACTGGAGATGTTTAAGCCTGAGGCTTTACAAACACTTTTATGATATCATTAGCCTGAAGATTGTCCCTGCCTCTACTTCATAACACCAATGTTTGCAGATCCGGGCCTTTGTAGTTCTTTCTCTGTCTTTCAGTGTTACTGGAACTCGAGCATCTGCTTTCAGAGAATAAACTTTGCTTTCTGCCCTCAAACCTATGGAGGATGACAGAGAAGAGGGGCGCTGAATTTCTGTATGCCCTTGGCCTCAATCATGGCCAGCCTGCTCATATTTCCTTTGGGTTCTGGCTCTGTAGGCCAATCATTTTCAAGGCTGGTTTAGAGAGCATGTGCCTAATTTGGAGCTGCTGACACAGGGCAGGGAACAGGCCACCTGGCAAATGCCTTGGGCTTTGACTGATTCCTCTAACTTGAAGTCTAGGCCAAGTTCCCCTCAAGTTGTCCTGAGGTTTGTAAACCTTTTGGCAATGCTGGGCTAAGACTGGACCAGGTAATCAGCTTTTCATGGTCCTCAGCTAGGTGTGAAATTTTAATCAAAGGGATTTTATTTTTGCAAAAATATAATGCCACCAGAAATGTCACATAGAATTAAACTTTGGATTCACTGAGGTTCAAGATGAATCAGATGGTTTCTTACAATATGGCAAATCCTGTCCTCTTTGGAGGGGAGAGGGATGTTAAAAATAAACAGAATCAGGATAGTTCTGGTACCTCCTTTGTCTTATGGGAGAAAATTACAATAATTTTTAGTCCATCCACTCTTTGGAACTGGATAATTACTTTCCACTTTAATCACAAGATGGCACAGAAAATACATAAGCTTCAGCCCAAAAATACACTGTCTGTATCCAGTAGATATTGTAGAAATGATTTGCTGTTGTATCCAATGTGGTCTCCAGACGAGCTCCAGACTCCCAGTATTTCATCTAGAATGGTTTCAACAATCCTTGTATCTGACAAATAAACACTAGACACGGACACATTGGGACCTCAGGTTAAATGAGAGCAGGCTCTTACCCAGCAAGACAAAGCCAGAGCCTGCGCCCTCACAAAGGGGATTTAAGGCTTCTGAAGAAAGCCAGCCCGACTGCTAATGTGGATCATGGCTGAGAAAGATCTCTCTGTGGCTTGGGATACCCAACTCACCAGAGCTCATCCAGAGAGATTCTGGGGAGACAGAGACCTCGGAGTATGCCCTGCCACAGACCAAGTCACCCTAAGTAGCCAGTTACAGAGGTAATTCACCTGAATGCTGTGGGAACTGACTTCTCACCATCTCTCCGTGACCTAGAGCATGCTGCTAGGTCTCTATGGGTTTTGTGGTAGCGTCTTCCTCTCCCTGGTCAGGACGTGGAAGTCAGGGGTTAGGTGAAGGGTAGTACTGGGCACAGAACAGTGTGGCTTCTAGACTCAGACTGTTTGGTTCAGATCCTGGCTGTGCACCTCCCAGCTGTGT
The DNA here is from genome assembly GCF_014108415.1 of Molossus molossus. Lineage (NCBI taxonomy): Eukaryota > Metazoa > Chordata > Mammalia > Chiroptera > Molossidae > Molossus > Molossus molossus. The sequence goes on from NW_023425353.1 coordinate 41,526,687, forward strand.
GACATCGGGAAAGTTGCTTATCCTTTGTGTGCCTCAGTTTTGTCATCTATAAAATGGGGTTAATAGCAGAATCCACCTCAAAGACTTGTTGCGATGATTAAACGAGTTATTGACAATGAAGCTTTGAACACAGTAATCCTTCCTAAGTATGACGGTGGTGATGATGCCTCAGGGAAAGGGCCGTGCTGTGTGTGGGCATGCACATGTGTGTACACAGAAAGAGGGGTATAACTAAAGGGCCTTAACAGAGGAGCCTAGGTGTAAGGCTGCATGAAGCTGTGATAGAAAGGTATAACTCCATGGGACAGATTGGCAAACCCTCATTCCCTGAACCTGGAGAGAGTGCCGCTAGGCCAATGATGGCGATGAAATCCCAGGTCACTAAGGCCCTTTACTTTGGCGACTACTGGTCTCCAAGTGTCAGAGGTCATTGAAAATTGTCTAGCTGGGGACAAGGTAGGCACCAAGTGTGACCCAAGAATGACAAGAGCTAAATGGGGATTGGGCTCCTTGGGGGTGACTAAGCAAGGATGTTAGCTTCCTCTTCTTAGGCAACAATAGAAATTAGGACACCACTGGGCTGTGTCAATATTCCTGGAGCTCTCAGAGAAATCCAAGGTAGAGGAGCCTGGATATGGAAGAACATTCTCTTTATAGGCACACTGAGACCCAAAAGCCTTGTAATGTGGATTTTTTTTTTTTAAATCCTCACCCGAGGACATTTTTCCATTTTTTTGTTCAGATAGAGTAGGAGGGAGAGAGAGAGAGAAACATCAACGTGAAAGGGACACATTGAGTAGCTGCCACCCACACGACCAACCAGGGCCGGGGACAAACTGCAACCAAGGTACGTGCCCTTAGCCGGAACCGAACCCGGGTCTCTCTGGACCGCAGGCTGACGCTTTAACCGCTGAGTCAAACCTGCCAGGGCTGTAATGTGGATATTAACAAGCATAACCACAATACTCCAAGCTGGCCTTGCTGGATCTGTTGTTTATATTTTTTCCTGCTTGTGGGTTGCCTCCTCAGGGGTGGCACTGGCCATGAGCGAGGGCACCCCCCCTCTCTCAGCCATGATAGGAAGGCTGCTGTAGATGTCTACCAGATATTTGATACCTGCCTGACCATTTGTAACGTACTCATCTGTTTTCCTCTTCTCAGTTTGCTCTATAGCCTTGACATACATATCTGCATAAGGAAAGAAGATAAATTAAACGAACGGTATCTTATTTTTGCTCACCTTGTTACTTGAAATTGGCTCTGAACCCATCTGCAGGGTAAGACAGAATTCTGAACTCTACTTAGGTTCGGGCTATTGCTAGTTTGATTGACTTCTCTGCCTTACTGAAGTGGGCTGCCTTGCATGGATGTGGGGCCCAGAACAGGACACTCTCCAAACCCACCCTGAGACTTAACCCTGTGATTTAGACCTTTGCCATGGATAGGATCACAAACATCAGAGTTATCTGAGGGCTAAGACCGCATCTTTTTCACGTATGTGACCTCACTGCTGAGTACATAGAGGTTTTCAATGAACGTGGATGGAAGGAAGGGACCTTGCAGAATGTTGGACTTCCCAGTGCGGTTTTCCTGAGGAATGGCCACCGATTTCTTTTTGGACAGACCCATCGATTCGAAGTGTTCTTCTCCCACAGTCCACTGTGGGACTCTTAAGGTTCAAAAGCACTTTTCCAATCCTGATTTGGAAACTACTTCCAGCAGCTTCTGCCGCTGGTCCTGGCTGTGTATTCTTGAACCAGTTTGGCTGTCTAACAGCTCATTTCAGGTGGCGAAATATTTTCGGTCTGGTCCCCATGAGCTCAGGTTGTACAGACACACCCTTGCGCTGGGCTTCCTCGGGGGAGTATCAGTCAGTATGGTTCCGAACCAGACAGACCAGCCCAACTGGCCTGCACCTTTTGTTCTCTTTGTGGTGGAAGAGAAAGATGTACTGACCCTCCTGAAATCCCAGAAAACCTGGCAGGTCGCTGCTTCGCCATGAACGCGTTCACGGGGCTGGTCCAAGTCATACCTTTCAAACCCCGGGCACTAGCAGCTCAGCTGCCTGCTGATTGGGAGAGCGGCCTCCCTCCTCCAGGGGACAAGAAAACAGCCTCTCTAATGTACTGCCTACGTGTTTTCTTTATTATTTTTTATTTGACATTTTTTATAACAATTTCGATCATGCCTGCCTGTGTCATCCTCCTGCCGGCAGTTTGTGACCCGAGGTGACACCGGGCACCGGCCAGAACGCTCACGCAGCGAGGGGCGCCCGCCAGCCAGGCCCGGTGGCTGCCCCTCTCCCTCCTCCACGCTAATTATTTTTCCCTGGGAACACGTCAACTGTAAAAATATGAATCCTTCCTCCCCTGCTCTCCACCTCCCAAACATATGCTAGTTATCAAATCGAAGAAAAAGAATGCAACTTCAAGAAAGCTTTTAAAGAGTTCAATTTCCTGTAAAAGGAGAGAGGAAGGACACGTGATCAGCTCGAGGTGTCGTGCTGAGTGTTTGGCTGTGTCATTCACAGCGAAGCATGATTCCTATTTGCGGGGAGACACAATCGGGGTCTCCGCACATGCCACCTGTTTGAGTCAGTGACTCGAGGAGTCTCCATTCAGTGAGCTGCGCTGACGCGCTGAGCTGGGTTTGAGGCCGCTGCGCTGTGGTCGGGCGGGGGCGCTGTGGTCGGGCGGGGGCGCTGTGGTCGGGCGGGGGCGCTGTGGTCGGGTGGGGGCGCTCTGGCCAGGTCTGGCCAAGGGCCGGGCTTGTCTCTCCTTGCTCCTGGGTGATGGGAGCCTCCAAGGCAGTGCTCTCTGGTATGCGCCTTGAGCACTTGAAATGTGGCCCGGGGCATGCTCTCAATGTAAAACGTGTGCCAGGTTTCAAAGACAGGATAAAAAATATAAAGTATCTCCATAACTACGTTTCATATTGATTACACGTCGAAATAATAGTATTTTTGATACATTGGGTAAAATAAAATATCATTTACATGATTCTCACCTGTTTGTTTTTCCTTAGGTAATGTGGCTCCTAGACTGTTTTAAATGATGTCTGTGGCTCACAGTGTTTTGCTCTGGGACCATACTGACCTAGAGAGACAGAAATCCGTGATAATCCAGTTCAACCTCATTAATTTCATTTTTTAAAACATTAAGCAACATATTTTCTTTCAACTTTAAAAATCTCATTTTTATGGTTAGCCATAAATCTAGGACCAGTGTATTCCCTGTTTTGGTACAAGTTAAAAGGAAGTAATCCGTATCAGGTGTTCTATTCCATGGACGTGCAGGGTTTTGCTCCCTTCAGAGGTGCAGTGTTCCCAGCAGCCCCCAAATTCCACAGACCCACCAGAGAGGCTCTTAACTCCACCTTAGACTCCACGTTCCTGGATTTGACCTGGTTTGTAAGATTCTAGGGATCCAATATCTGAGTGTTACTTAAACTTCTTGATCCACCGGACTAGAGATGAAGCACACAGATCTTGTGGAATCATTCAACATACAGCAGGATTCTCAGTGTATCCTAAATTATAAGACATCCCATCACTGAACCTAAGACACTAGTGTCTGGGTGAACCATGCAACCTCCAATTTTCACCCATTGGTGGTAACTGAATTATAAACTATATACTCTCATGTATCTATAACGGGTGTTTCTCTTAGAAATGTGAATATCAAGTTGTCTTGTTTCTTTATTATTCTTGATGAATTGTAAATTATTTTAATGACATTGATTAACTACTTTATTAATCCTTTACTTGAAAATTATTAGAAGTGATTAATGGCTGGGAAATGATTTTACATTTAGATTTTTTAATTAACCCATGGTACAGATTTTTCTAGAATGGTCATACACACAGACCTTGATATTAACCTGAATTATTCAAATTCCCTACAAATGGTTGTCCCATGAGGTATCTCATCTTCTTGCTCTCATCACTGACTATAAACGGGGGCTTTAAAAATGTTCTGTCTTTCGCTTCCTCCCTGGCCTGTAGCAGCTGGGAGCCGGCACTCTCCTTACACAACAACCATCTTCTTAACTCACTCTGAGGTCAGTCAAGGCAGGGTTGGTGGGATTGGTCTGAAAAGGGGGAAAAGAGAAGACCTTGGTGTCTACAGCTGCACAGTCCGGTATGGTATCTTCTAGCCACGTCATTATTGGCATTTGAAATGTGGCTGGTAATGTGCTGGAAATGTAAAATTATGCACCAGATTTCAAAGGAAAGTTTCAAACAAACAAAAATGTAAAATAGCTCATTCTTGCAAACATGGGAATAGGACATACACCTGGCTTCTAAAAACAATTCCGTTTCTGTCTTGAAGCTCTATTCTGCAAGGGTAAGAAGATAAGTTTGGAGTCACCCTTCTCTTCCCTCCTTTGCTGAGAGTTGTAACTGTCCTAGGGGCTTACTAGTCTCTCAGCGCTGTGGGGAAGAGGGGCCTAGCATCCCTCGATCTTGGCAAGGCCCCTTAAGGCTGGGGACACCTCAGCTGCTTTCAAGTCATTCTGGACTCTGGAATCTCAGAGAAACTGTTCAAGGTCCTTCCCAACTTCTGTGTTGCTCTCAAGGTGTACTTCTGGGTCTCCTGGAGCATGCTGGGATGGAGGACGCCCTCGCAGGCTATCTGATGCTCTGTCCTCTAAGTTTTATGGAAACATAGCAGTATTCATTCATTTACTTATTGTATGTGGCTACCTTTGTGCCGATGGCAGAACTGAGCAGTGTGACAGAGTCCATATGGCATGCGAAGGCTAAAATATTTACTCTCTGAACTTTTAAGAAAAAGGTTTCAACTCCTGGCTCAGACACACCATGGAATCACATCTCCTCAGGTGTTCCCACCTTCCCAGGGCTCTACATGGGAACTGGGACATGGGTTCCTTATGGTTTCCCATCCCATAAACCGTCACTTTCCGCCTTTCCCCACCCTTAGACCTAGTGACAGAGGGTGAGCATCCAGGCCCATTTCTCAGGAACCTCACCAGTATCTGAGCTCTAATGAATTTCCTCCTGGGGAAGGAAGACTTGCTTCTAGTTCTTCGAGTATTCCCTTTTTCATACATACATTTTTAATTCTTAACTCGGTGCTGTCTATACTTGAATTTGTTTCTTCACATTCATCTTCCCCTGCCCCCCTTTTGTCCTTCTGTTTCACCTTGTGTTTTCTAAACCCATTGGCCGTGTCTATAAGAAAGCCGCTCTGTAAGCCAATGTTGGGGACCCTTATGGACTCGTTTCTGCATTAGTGTTCCAGCTGAAGAGTGGATCTGATTGAACATAAATGGATTTGTACTTTCAGCACTCACTGCTTACTTAGATACCTCTGCCCAGCCTTCTGCCAAGCTCAGCACATCGTGGGAATTTGCTGCCGGCTGAGGTCCTGCCCAGTGAACTCCTTGCTCTGATTCTCCCCATGCGCAGCCTCTTGCTCCGTTTGTACAAGGCACTGAGTACTGGACGGAGGAGGGCCTGTGAGGTGCACGCCTGGCTGTTTTTCTCACATCAAAACAACTCTGGGTGGGCAGCAGCACATTCACCCGCATTTTGTAGACTTGTTTGGGAGCTCTTTTCAAAATGGAACCCTGGAGGTAAATTCCTCCCCACGGTTCCTTTAAGTTGGTGCTTTCTCCTTGCCTTTGATTACAGCCTTTCCATTTCGAGAACTGATGAGACAGTAAGGAAATCTTATAGGTGCATTTGAAAAGGTCCCATTTTGGGTTTCCAGCAATGCTTGATGATTTTTGCTGTGAGAGCTGGATGCATGGGAGGAAATGGACCTGTCTTTTCTGCTTTGTTTTGTTAAATAATTCATAGCAAAAATCCATGATTGTTCAGAAGGTCTTTCTCTATTTCACATAGTGCTGAACTAAAGCATCGCAAATAAGAAAACATCAGCAAGTTGGCTCCCCTTTCTTCTATTATCAGAAATATTCTTGACCAACCTTGCGTGTAAGTCCCCATTTGTCAGCCCAAATTGGTCCCAGCCTGCTCCCCTTTAGTTGTAAGCAGAAAAATATAGCAATTGAAATGTAGAGGTTTTGTATTCATTCTTTATGTTGATTACATTTTTCCAAGACTTCTTTTAAAGAAAATACACTAGATATGGTTGACATGTGCTTCCTATTTGAAAATAATAAAGACACAGATATTCAACTGAGTTTGGAATGTCATCTTCCTCATTCTTTCAAATATCTTATTGAAAAAAAGTTCCCCAAATGACTAATTAAAAATAAAGCAAACCATTCACCCTAGTGGAGTTTTCTGGCAGGTTTTATGGGCTCCAATCAATGGCATTGATTCCACATCAATGAGAGCTCTATCATCAGTTTTGATCATAAGAGTTTGGAGCAAAGTATCAACTGGGCAATATGATTGTAAATGAAAACATCCCTTTCTCTCTAAGAAAGAAAAACCAGCGATTTGGATTCATAATAATGAGAACTATCATGTATTCTTGCATTTCTCTGGATTAGAGAATTTGGAGAATAGTTATCCAAGGAAAGTGGAGGGGTGATGAAAATTCAATATTCTTCATCAAAAAAGTCTTTTACTTTTTCCTGAGAAAGTGACTGGAGTGGCGCCATGTTGTATAACCTGATGCCACTGTAAGAGTCTACAGACCAGGTGAGAGCCAGCACGATCTTACACACTCCAAGCCATTCATGCAGCTGGAGTGGGTGCCCCTCCACATCTAGTAATTGCCAGATTTGGACTTAATAAAGTAAGATTGGGTGTATCATTTCAGCTGCATGTTTTCTTATTGTCCAAGGACTTATATGCATACATGCATAACCAGGGGACACAGACAACAGTGTCTGTGGGGGGTGGAGGCAGGAGTGGGGAGGAGGATGTCAATGGGGAAAAAGTATTGTAATACTATTGACGATAAAGATACATTTATTTATTTATTTATTATTATTTTTTTTTCTTTTTTATCCTCACCCGAGGACATTTTTCCATTTTTTGTTCAGGTAGAGTGGGAGGGAGAGAGAGGAACAGAGAGAGAGAGAGAGAGAGAAACATCGATGTGAAAGGGACACATCGAGTGGCTGCCACCCGCACGACCGACCAGGGCCTGGGACAAACTGCAACCGAGGTACGTGCCCTTAGCGGGAACCGAACCCAGGTCTCTCTGGACCGCAGGCCGACGCTCTAACCGCTGAACCAAACCGGCCAGGGCTTGATAAAGATACATTTAAAAAGCACAATAGAATTCTGGCAGTGCTCCTGGGGAAAGAGACACACTATCAGTTTGGCCACTGTAGCTGATAGGATAGTGTCACTGTTGTTGGCTTGGGACTTTGGTGGAGTAGATGGTTATGGGTATCCCTGCATGGAAGTCTAGAGAAGTGCCCAGGCAAAGGTCCCCACTTCCCCTTCTCTTCCTAAAAAGTTCCCGAAACATCGTTTTCTCCATAGCCTACAAGATCATCAGGGCCCAATGTCCGCAGACTCTGAGGGCCCCGCCAGATTTGTCAAGTCTCTTCATCAAAAGGAACCGAGAAGTTTCTCTCATTCATTATACTCATGACACTGAGCAGAACCAGGAGGCCTAAATGATTAATCTCGTTGGTCCAAGATCTGACTCTGCTCAGGGGTCAAACTGGAACCCCCCGGGGGGTTACCTCCCTGAGGAGGAAAGAGGGGTGATAACATGTGCAAAATTTAGAGAAAGTAAAAGAGCAACTCTGAAGTCAAAATTCACAAGCACACAAGGCATAGATATGAGAATGCAAAATGAAAACAGAAGAGGTACAAAAGACAGAAGGAAACCTCAACCCTGGTGTGTACAAAAAGCTCAGGGCAAAATTCTCTCTCCAGCTGCACCGAGGAGCTCTCAGCCGTGCTTGCGAACGCGATCCAGGGGCAGCACCCCACCGCCGTCAGCGGGAGACCCGCACTCAAAAGCAGCGGAGCAGTGGCAATAAAGACCCACAGTGTATGGAGAAAACCTACCACCACCACCAAAAAAAACCACCCTCAAACAAACAACTGCCTAATGTGGGTACTGAGCGGGGACTTTCCGCCCTTAGCAACCAGAGCAGGAATGCAGGGCAGCCATCAAGTGAGCCCATCTACCCGAGATCTTAGCTTGTGTCCTGTCCCCCTAAAATTTAGAACCTGAATCAATGAAGGAAAAATCTGGCAGCACTTTGAAATCACCTGGGGGGGGGGGGTGTAAAAATATAGCAATAGCCCAGACCCACCAACAGAGATTTTGATTTAATTGATCCGAGGAGATGCTTGGCCACTGGTGTCCTTAAAAGCTTCCCTGGTGAGTCTAATGTGCAGCCAGGGCGAGACCCCCTGCTCACATCACACAGCTGCTCTGGAGGTGTCCTGTCTGTGCCACAGAAAGCAGGGGGTCAGTGGGCACGCCCCTCACCTCCGCCTCAGGGGCAAAGGAATACAGGTTGAATTAAATCTTGGTGTATGAAAACTGTTGAGAAAATAAAGTATTGATCTTACGTGAGAGACTTTTATATTAGTCAATTAAATTAGTACTGTACCTTTGTACTAGTAAAATAAGAGTACCATTACTATATGAAAATATAATATTCCATAATATTTTTATTGTGAGACAGGGACGTGTGTTACTGCACTCAAATGTACAGTTTACACACGACTGTAAAGTTAGCTGTAATCCATTAACAGGCGAGATGGATCTTAGATATCTCTTTTAAGATCAGTTGGAAGGAAGCATCCTTATTCCTTAGCAACACCATAGGAAGCAGGATTGCCTCCAAGAAAACAACAAGAAAAAACCCTTATCTTTCCTAATTATTCCACATGAAAAGGCAATAGAACATTCCATTATTCTAATATTTGAAGGGGAATCAATGCATTTCTGATAATTCTCACGTTCGTTATTCAAGGATTGCAATGGAAACCTGAAAAAAAAGGATTTATTTTATTTATTTTTTCAGTGCCACTCACTGACCTCTCCTGTAACAAGAACCATGAGACCTGTATCTCCCCTGAATTTCATATGCCACAATAGAAAACAACACAATATGCGGGGAGGTTACGTGTTTCCTGGGTTGCTGGGGGCTGATACTTGCAAGCATGATACAAATAGGCATATTACTTGAGCATTTTCACTTCAGGCTATTTGGAAATGTGTCATTTAAAATGTGGAATCCTGGCACAAGATTTTCACACTGAAATTTTTTCAAAACTATCTAAAATGTGTCTTATTTGTGAAAATGCATCTTATTAATCCATTGTGATATAAAATAACAGCTGCTAATATGATTTTAAAGTTTGTAATAAAGTGCATCAAAATGTCTATAGAACGGATCGTGACAGCACAGCCAACAAGCGATATTTCAGGGACTTTTAATATGTGAGTAAAATGCCAACGTGGCAGAAAATGAAAACTCCCAAATGTATCTTTCCTGATTTTGACATTTATTATTCTGATTTGGACCCCACACCCACGTACTCCAGGCATTTCTATTGTTAGAAAAGAAGAGGAAAGCAATAGTTATTGATGGTGAAATAAGTGCTACAACCCCTGGTGTCTGCCTGTATCAGTTAGCTATTGCTACAATAATGCCGTGTAACAAGCCACTCTACCTGTTGCTTAAAATCATTTATTCCAGTGTCTATGCGTCATCTGGATTTGGCTGATCGAGTCTGGGCTCATTTATGCTTGATTCCGTGTTGCAAGTGGGTGCATTTCTATTTCAAGGGTCTCCCAGACTCCTTGGATCAGTGGCTACCCAAGGTACGTTCTTCTCATGGTGATGGTCCATGTGTAAGAAAGATGAGTTGAAACACGTGAAACAATCTAAGATGTAAGATTGGAATTGACACATTGTCATGTCCACTTGCATCCCATTGGCCAAACAAATCATTTGGCAAAATCCAACATAAGTGGTGGGGGTAAGGGACATATACTCTGCCCCCAGTGGGAAGAACTGCATCGCAACAATAATGCAATCTACCCCATGGCCATAATGTATTTCCTCTTTGGCAAATGCCTGTGACTCTCCTTGGAGGAAAGCTGCTGGTGACGATTGCAGCTCTGTGGTGATGAAAGAGAAGTGGTTTTCCTTTTATGATGATTTGATATTAACATAGCCAGATAGTCCTATTAGAGATGGGACAGTGCAGTTTCTGGTGCTAGATTGCCAGGGGTAAAATCCCACATCCAAAAATGGTTGTTTTTGTGATTTGGGGGAAAGTTACTTAATTACTCTATTCTTTATTTTCCTCTTCTATAAACATGGAAAACAATAATACCTAACTTGGTTGTTACAAGGATTAAATGAGTTAGTGTATGTAAGTATTCGCTTGAAAAATCAAGTCATCTTCACCCAGAGTAATATGTGACCATTTAAGCTTCCATATTTTATTCATTGAGCTGATTATGAAATATAGACCTCGGGAGGGCAGGAGCCATGCTTGACTCACATGCAGTGTGGAGTTTCCAGTGAAGCATCATATTTGGCCAGTAACCTGATATTCACAAGTAGCGATCGTTTATCTTCTACATCTACTCTGTCTGCCAAAATAGGTTTATGCCATCCCCATGATTACATTTATATTTCCCTGGGAAACCATAGCAAATTACATCGAACAACACAAAACAATAATCCATTCAACATATATTTTGGGGGACCCACTGTGGGTGAAGAACCTAGCTAGATGTGGGGAACAGGGTCTGGGAGATGTAAATTATAAAGATGCCGAGAAGCTCTTAAAGATCTTCACCTCTGTCAGGAGAGAGAAGAAACATGGGAATGGTGGTGACACACGCCTGGAAAGGCACACGCCTGGAAAGGCACACGCCTGGAAAGGCACACGCCTGGAAAGGCAGGGGCAAAACTGTGAGTGAGGCGAGTGAAGCTGCCTTCATTGGATGTACCTTCTTTCATCTGTACAATGGAGATAATAATAGTGTTTATCTCATAGCGTTGTCGTTTGAGTTAATGTGTAAAGCACTTAAAACTTTTCTTTTCTTTCTTGATTTTAGAAAGAGGGAAAGGGAGAAAGAGAGAGAGAGAGAGAGAAACACTGAAGAGAGAGAACATCAATTGGTTGCCATCTGCATGCCCCCCACTGGGGATTGGGCCCACTACCTGGGCATGTGCCCTGACCAGGAATCGAACCAGCGACCTCTTGGTGCATGGGTCAACATTCAAACATTGAGCCACACAGGCTGGGCTGTGTAAAGCACTTTTAACATTGTTAACCACTGTTATTACTATCAGGGCGCCTTTTGGCTATAGAAAAGATTAAAGTGAAAGATACACAAAGGACACAGTTAAATTGAAACTCAAAGTCTTCTGCAGACGGAAGGGACAGAGCACATGGTGTGGACTCAGGTTTTGGTTTAGGCAGCTTGGCTTAAATCTTTATCACTCATGTAAACTTGGCAAGTGTCTGATTTCTCTGGCTGCCCTATCAATTTCTGAAAGAGGTGTGTAAAAATCTCCGTCTATGTTTGAGGATTTATCAGTTTCTTAGAATTATAGTTTTGCTTGTGTATGTTACGAATCAGGGGAAACTGTTCTTTTTAACATTAAGTAGTATCTCTCATTTTATTTAACCATGCTTTAGGTTTAAAGTCTATCTTGTCTTGTATTAATATTGCAGTTTTTTTTCTTTATTGATCTTAGGGAGAGAGGAAGGGAGAAGGAGAGAGAGATAAAACATCGATGAGAGAGGACATCCACTGGCTGCCTCCTGTATGCCCCCCATGGGAATCGGGCCCACAACCTGGCCATGTGCCCTGACTGGGAATCGAATTGGGGACCTCGTGGTGCATGGGTTGATGCTCAACCACTGAGCCACACCAGCCGGGCTTAATATTGTTATAGTTTATTATGACAGTGTTTTCCCAGCATATCTCTTTCTTCTTTGATGCTTACAACTTTTCAGTATGATTATATTTTAGGTATGTCTCTCAGAAACAACAAATGAGAGTATTTGTCTTTTTTGTATATTTATATCTATTGAAATATGCTTGGATATATCCCTACTTGTGTTTTGCATTTTAAATTTACCATATATTATCTTTGCTTTTGTCCTGTCCCTACCACAACTACCTTCACTACCTAATTGGTCAGATCTCTCTTACTTTAAAATTGGACGAAGGCTTGGCTCGGGGTGGTGAACGCACAGTACAGTGTACAGATGATGTGTTGCAGAATTGTGCATCTGAAACCTGTATAATTTTTTAATCTAGTGTCACCCCAATAAAGTCAGTTAAAAAACAGGTCAAGAAACAAGTTAAAAATAACAAAATTTTATTTTTATTTTTAAGACTATAACTTTATGCATTTAAAATGAAAATTGACTTTTAAAAGGTTAAAGTTTATACTTCCAAGTGAAAATATTATTAAAGTCTGAAGGTACTATCTTTTTTTATTGTTGTTAGTCCTCACTCACGGATATTTTTCCATTGATTTTTAGTAGAGTGGAAGGGAGAGAGGGAGAGATACAGAGAGAGAAACGTTGCTGTGAGAAAGACACATTGGTTGGTTGCCTTTCACATGACCCTGATCAAGGCCCAGAATTGAACCTGAAACCCAGGAACTTGCCTTTGACCAGGAATTGAACCCATGACTCTTTGGTCCACAGGCTGACACTCTAACTGCTGAGCCGAACTGGTTAAGGCATGAAGATAATATCTTTATGTTTCTCTCAAATAATGCATTTATAAGAATTTTATATTCCTGCCCGGCCAATGTGGCTCACTGGTTGAGCATCAACCCATGTACCAAGAGGTCCCTGGTTCGATTCACGGTCAGGGCACATGCCCAGGCTGTGGGCTCAATTCCCTGTGGGGGCATGCAGGAGGCGGCCAATTGATGTTCTCTCTCATTGATGTTTCTCTCTCTTTCCTCTCTCTATAATCAACAAAGAAATTATATTAAAAAAAATTTATAATCCTTTAAGTTAACTCATATTCTCATCTTCTAACATATTATCCTCTAACATTTTCATTCTACACTTAAACTATTGTTATTACTATAATTATTCTTTATTTTATTGTTGCTTTTCCTACAGCCAAAGCTTACTTACATTTACCCACATTTAATTATTTTTTTGTTTGCCATTACTTCCTGTATTCTACTGCTTCTTCTGAGTTCAAATTATTTTCTTCTGAGCATCAGTCAAATGTTCTTGTTATTTCACTTGCCTGGTGATTTTTGATGATATGATGGGCATTTTCAATCCAATATTCTTGAATGTCTAGATTTTGTCATCTTTCTTTAAAAAGTCTTGAGGATTTCTTCTGGAAAGCAGTTCATTTACTGGCAGGCCACCTGGGTCTATTCAAGGCTTATTCTAGAATTTTGTAAGAGAGGATAGAGTAGACTTTCCTGAGGGTGAACCTAAGTCTGTTCCCAAGATGTGATCTTTCTGGGGTCTTTTCTGAATTTCTGGGGCATTCATTTGCGCTCCCTACCTCCATCGGTTGGAACCGAAAAACTGCTGTGTGATCTCCGGAATCTTCTCGGTATCTGCTCTTTTCCCAGGTGTTGTTTTCTGCCCTGTCTCATGGCGTTTCACCCTGAGCAAGTGCAACTTGATGTTTGACTGAAGACTCAAGGGGCCCTCTGCTCAAATCCTAGAGCTATTTCTCTGTGGAACCGTTTCTCCCTGGCCCCTGGCCCCATATACCCAGTTGCCTCAGTAGCCCTGATTCTGATCTTTTTTGGCTCCGTTCAGTGAGACTTCAGTTGTCTGCTTGGACTTCTCCCACCTGGGCCACAATACAAAGTACTTCCAGACAGAAAACTGAGGTGGTAATTTTTTTCTTTTCTCTCAATGATCACAGTCATGAGCTTTCTGTTGTCCAACGTCTGAAAACAGTTGTTTTCTATGTTTTGTCCAGTTCCATAGTTGTTTGTGGGGGGAGGACTAGTCCAGGAGCAGTTACTCCCTCAGGATGGCAGCAGAAGTCCTGTTGTTGCTTTTAAAGTTTTACCTTTCTACGGTATTATTTCAACATGTCCAAGCTAAATTTATTCTATACTCATGCTTATTTGAAGTCAGAGGATTTTTCCGATCTTAATCTCATGGTTTTATTCAATAGTGGAAAATTGCACCCATTTTTTTTATCTTTTTAAATTCTTATCAGAGGATATTTGTCCATTCATCTTCAGATAAAGTGGGTGGGAAAGAGGGAGGGAGGGAGGGACGGAGGGACAGAGAGAGAGAGAGAGAGAGAGAGAGAGAGAAAAGGGGGGAGAGAAAGGGAGAGAGGGAGGAACATTGATGTGAGAGAGACACATCGATTAGTTGCCTCCCACATGACCCCAACCTGGGCCGGGGACAAAAACGCAACCAAAGCACGTGCCCTTGACCAGAATTGAACCCATGACTCTTTGGTCTGCGGACTGACACTCTATCTGCTGAGCCAAACTGGCCAGGGCCATTTTTCCCCTTTATTTTTTATTTTAATTTATATTTTATCCTCACCTGAGTACATTTTTCCATTTTTTTATTCAGGCAGAGAGGGAGGGGGAGAGAGAGAGAGAGAGAGAAAGAAACATTGATGTGAAAGGGACACATCGAGTGGCCGCCACCCACACAACCCAACCGGGGCTGGGGACAAACTGCAACCGAGGTACATGCCCTTAGCGGGAACCGAACCTGGGTGTCTCTGGACTGCAGGCCGACGCTTTAACTGCAGAGCCAAACCGGCGAGGGCCCATTTTTTTCCTTTAAATATTATCTTTTCTTTATTCTCTTTCTGAAAATTCTGTTAGATTTACGTTGGATTTCTTTCTAGCCTACATGTTTCATAAACACTCCCTTTTAGTTTATATTTCTTTCACTGTGTTTTATTCTAAACAATTTCTTCATTTTTACTTCAGTTCATTAATTGTCTCTTTAGCTATATCTATTCTGTTGTTTAACTTGTCCAAAGTTTTCATCTCAATGACTATAATTTTCTATTTCTAAAGACTTTATTTGATTATTTTTATATCTGCTGATTTTGAAATAGAATACTGCTTTTTATTATAGTTTAAATGTATTCTTTTAATTCTTTAATTATTAAGAATATTCTTATTTTTAAAGTTTTTTTTTCCCCCCTATTATATCTGTTT
The DNA here is from genome assembly GCF_014108415.1 of Molossus molossus. Taxonomy (NCBI): domain Eukaryota; kingdom Metazoa; phylum Chordata; class Mammalia; order Chiroptera; family Molossidae; genus Molossus; species Molossus molossus. The sequence continues at coordinate 41,541,768 of NW_023425353.1, forward strand.
ACTGTACTTTTGGATCTTTCTCATGGTGAATTGTTTCTTCAAAATGTTTGAATGTTTACATTATATTGTGAGCTTATCTTTCACAGAAAAGTTTGTTTCTTTGTGGGAGTCTCATGCCTTGAGATGATAGAAATTTCCCTGGAGTGGCTTTGTGTTTCTTCTGTCAGGGTCCCAAATGTTCAGGGTCAAAGTCATCACCACTTTAGGACAAGTATTTATATTGATTGCTTATTCTACCTTTCTTCACTATGGATTATATCTGAACATAGACCCCATACCTGCCTTTGGCATGTGTTTGAGGTCTTAATTTCTCACTGGAAAATTTTTTCCAAGAGCGCTGGGTGGATAATAAAATTCTTGCTGGGTCAACAAACAGAATATTTCTAATCGCTTAATTTCTTTTTAAAAAAATTATTTTATTTATTTGAATGAATGAATGAATGAATTTTTAAAAATTAATTTGTTTTTGTTACAAATGTTTCTCATTTTTTCCCCATTGACACCCTCCTCCCCTTTCCCCCGCCCCATCCCCAGCTTTTTTGTCTATGTTCATTGGTCATGCATACATGCATGTAAGTTCTGTGGTTTATCTCTTCTCCCACAACCCCCCCCCCCCATCTGAGGCTTGTCAGTCTGTACCCCACCTCCATGTCTCTGGGTTTATTTTGTTCAGCAGTTTGTTTAGTTCATTATATTCCTCAAATAAGTGAGATCATGTGATATTTGTCTTTCTCTGCTTGGCTTGTTTCGCTGAGCATAATACTCTCCAGGTCCTTCCATGTCATCTCAAAGGGCAAGAGATCTTTCTTTCTTACAGCTGTATAGTACTCCATTGTGTATATGTACCACAGCTTTTTAAACCGCTCATCTACTGGTGGACACTTGAGTTGTTTCCAGATCTTAGCTATTGTAAATACTGCTGCTATGAACATAGGGGTTCATATTCTTTCTGATTGGTGTTTCAGGTTTCTTAGGGTATATTCCTAGAAGTGGGATCACTGGGTCAAATGGCAGTTCAATTTTTAACTTTTTGAGGTAACACATAGTGTTTTCCACAGTGGCTGCACCAGTCTGCATTCCCACCAGCAGTGTACTAGAGTCCCCACTTAATTTCTTTTAAGCTACTAAGGTTTGGGCTAACTTGCTACACAGCAATAAATAACCAGAATAAATAGTTTCTTTAGTCTTACATGCTTACTATGTGCCATTTACTGTCATAAACACTTCATCTTGATTTCCCCAACTAACGTTCTCAATAACCTCATTATTCTCACTCCTGTTTTAGAGGTCAGGAAAATGAAGTTCAGGGGCTTTAGCTAAGGTGCTCGTGGTCGTGCAGTCAGGACGGGGAGGGACTAGGGTTGAGGCCGAGGCCCGGGGCTGCAGGGCCTGCACTTCCAGCCGCTCTGCCTGTTTGAGTCTGGCTTCTCCCGAAAGCCAGCGCTGGGACCAGAATTCAGGGCCAGTAGTTCATTTGGAATCTGATGACAGTAGAGACAACAAGGGTTGTAAAAGAAGTAAAACTGGAAAGGGAAGGACGCCAATAAGTGTGGGTTATTAAGAAAGTTTACTACTGTCAGCTGGAGCTCAGTCTTGCTGGGGAGCCCAGGGAGGCAGGGTAGAAGGTGCTCCAGAGTTTCCCCAGCTGAGGGGTGAAGAGCTGGAGTCGTCATCCTCTACATCCTCCACATCCTCCTCTGTGATGGGCTGGGGATGTTAACTCTCTGGCACTTTTGGTTTGAGCTGGGAAGAGCCCCCAGGCAGAGTCACGGGGTCTGCAGTAAGCAGCCCTCACTGTGCCCACCGGAAGGCGAGGGCCTGTGGGAGGGGCAGTGCCAACAGCTGCCTGCAATGCTCTCGCCTCACATTCCTCGGCCACATAGACACTATCTGTACACTAGACATGCCGTAGAAAAGGTGGAAACAACACTCGAAGAGCTTCTTCCTGAAAGTGCTGTCATGGAGGGAACATGTGAATGTATATATGCATATGCGTGTGTCTGTAAGTCTAAAACCAGGTGTACTTAGAATTCTCAAAGGAAATAGCGAGCTCCTGTCCCACTTCAGGAATGACAAGGACGGAGAGGACAGAATGTCTCTCTACTTCTGCTGAGTGGTCTCTTCCCAACGGCCTGCTTATTTGTGTACCTTCCCACCATCCCTGGGATGTAGATACACGGCTTAGATGTGGTCAGCGGTGGTCAGGAAAAGTTTATTTTGCGGTCCATTTATTAGACATTCAAATCCACGCACCACCAGCTAAGTGAACTGTTGTAAGAGCCGGGGAGTGTCAGCTGCCTGCTTCGCCTTCACACAGCCAGAGCCCACCGCCGAAGCTTTGCTTCAAGAAAGACTTAGAAACTCGGGTGCTCTGAAAATCACTCCAGATGTGTCCTTCTCTATGGCTCAGTTTCCTTTCTATTATAAACACATCATGACATGTACACTACACACTTATAATTATTTATTTTTTCCACTTTAAGGGGTCTTTCCGGATCAAGAGGAATTGGTGAAAGAGATTGGAACAAGGAATGGATGAATCAGTGTTATCGCTAATGCTGTGTAGTTTGGGGCTGGTTCCCTGCGTTTTAGAACACGAAGATGCTAAAGACAGTAATTAGGTGAATATTTGGGCGGCATTATATCGCCTTTGCCACAGATACATTAAGTCTGAACTGGAAGTATTACGGTCAAAGAGATGATGTGGGTAAATATTTCAGTCCTGATAAATATGGCTCTAGGTCCTGAATTTAATAGGTAGCGAGCTTAACGAAAACAAAGTCTCCATTTTTGCAATTTGCTTTTTTTTTTTTAGCAATTCCCCTACACATATATGTGAACATAATATTCAGCTCCCTGATTGGAAAGACTATGTGTCCCATGTTTTGCCTGTCTGGACTACATCTTCATGTGTCCTTTTCCAAGGGGAACTTTTTTTTTTTTTTCAAATCATCTCAGCCGAGCAGGATGGAGAAAAAAATGATCGAGGTAGCACAGAGATAGCACTGAGGTACACAGACCGAGCCAGAGTGTGTTAGTTCAGATAAAAAGAATTTTGAGGTTTAATGAGTTTGTAAAAATTGAGAATATTTCTAAACAAAGTTTGGCTGACATGGAAAAATGAAAAGGCAGAGAAGAAATAGAACAGGAATGAATCTTGGACATTTTTCAGAGGCAAATACATATGCTTGTTTCCCATCCATAAGGCCAAATATTTCCTTCCTCACTTTGGGCCATATGCTTAATCCACCAAGACAAAGACCAGAGCAATGAGTAGGAACCTTAAGGTCAGGAGGCTCTATTACTGATTCCGCCCAAACTAGCTGTGTGACCTTGGGTGAATCACACCACTGCCCTGGGCCTTCCCCCAAAACAAAGAAAAGAAAAACAAAAACATGAAGGGGATGTGGAGTCTTCAAGTTCTCTCCGGCATTATGCATCTATAAAATTCTACTTCACAGAAGCTGCGCCTGGAACAGAATTAAATCCAAAAGGAAAATAGCTTTCGTAATCATATCTGAACATTTAATTTGTCATTTGCTTTATGACATATGCATGAGGCTTGTTTAAAATAACTCGACAAGGTTAATTACCAGTGCAGGATACAGCGATGGTATCGGTAGCACAATATTTTGTTAGGCATGTGTGACAACATTGCAAAGTGGATCAGCTGCGCGAGTTTGTGATTTGGCGTCCCCTTCGTTTAAAATGGCCACAGTCCTGAACATGTGTTCCCCCTCTCCCCCACCTCTATGGGCAAAGTAGATGCCATAAAAATTGTACCCGAAGAGAAAAAAGCTTAGTGACAGTATATGCGGCTTTTTACAAGGTATGCAAAGGTTTGCAGAACAGGGGACACTTTTTCAGGTGGCTATGATGCTACATAAACAGACGTCTGTGAGTGCTTCCTATTTTTTTTAATTTTATTCAATCACCGGCAGGGGAAAAAAAAAAAAAAAAAGCTTGCCCCAAACTAAGAGAGATGCTTGAATTGGTTAGGGGATAATGTTGAAAAGCATTAATTAGTTGTTTCAATACTTATTATGATTCCTTGCCTTGTCATAACATCAGTTTCTTAAAAATAACTCTGTAAACTCACTTTCTGAATAACTCACAGATAGCACCTTAATATCTCAGGAGGGATGATTTACTGCTGCAGTTATCTGGGCTTTGTGTACATCATGTCAATTTTCACTTGTAGAAGGAAATGTGTCAGCTTTCACTCGGCTAAGAAAATAGAGGCACCTGCCCACAATAAGGCACCTTTCCCCAGAAAGATTATATTTCTCTCTTCTCTCAGGAGAGTAAAACCCTCTGTCACTTAAAGAAGTATTGAACAAATGCCATAAAAAGCAAGTGCCATTTTTTTTTCTGAGATTGCTGGCAATAGTGAATATCATATTTATTTTTGCAAATTATCTCTTCTCATTTATATAACCCTAATTAAAACATAGGAGAAGGGCATTTATGTCAGTCCAAACATACTAACTCATATTTTGTCATGGTGTAATGTGGGTTATTTAACCCAACAGGATATTAAGACTTTAATGTATCTTTTGCCACAGAATACCAGCAATGGAAAAGTCTCATAATTTGGATAAGGTGTTTAATCTTTGTGGCCTTTACAGAAAATGTTTCTCATTAGAAAAGTAACATATAGTAAACATATCAAGGGGCTGGGAGGGCTACAAATTCTAATTCTATGGGGACAGAAACTCTTCTCTACTCAGGACCCTACGTACCTCCTCATCTGGCTGTTTATATTCTTCATAATAAACTGTAAATTTATTATGTAAAAAGAAAAGAAAAGTAACATGGCTGGTCGATTCAGGCTGGTACAAAGAAGAGTTGGAAGCCATGTTGACTTGGGGACTTATCAAGGTCACTGTGACCTAGACTAGAGGAAGATACCTTGTATTCTGCCTGAAAAGTGACCTGGTTAAGTGGGGTCAAAATTATTCTTATTGGGGTCAAAATTATTCTCAGCTGTAGAGATATTGTTTCATGTGTTGTGTATACTCTGCTGTTTTATTAAGACTTGACCAATAATTTGATACCTTGTGTCAGCTGTTGATTATAAAGAAAACTTGATAAAATACTAAGCAGGAGGAAGAAGATAAGTAGGCAGATAGTCAAAGGAAACAGGGCAAGTTAGATTTTATCTTTATTCTGTTCTGGACGAAGCCTTTTTCTGCAGACTATTAATTTCTAATGTCTGCACTCAAATATGTTTTATCTGATATCAAGTTTGGATGTGGACTGCCTAAAATAAAAGAAATGTATCAAAATTAAACCAGAACTCTGAGCCAAACTTCAGAATTTTTTTTTTTTTTTTCAGATATAGGAGATAGACAGAAATTGGCATTGGCACTTAGAAAATTACCCACACTTGATTGAATGAAACATTTCCACCTTTAGACCCATGGTTCAGTTCCTTATGATCTAAATTCCTTCCAAATGTGTCCTTGCCAGCATAATAAAATGAAAGAGAATTGACATAGTTATTTGAATAATACACATTATTACTCTCTGCATAGAACTCTATCCTTCGATGTGCCAACATTGAACAATGACCTATTACCAGATATTTAGACTATCATTCCCCTCATTTTTTGCTAATACTAATATGAAGTTTGAATATCTTTGTTGAGTAAGTGAACAATGAAATGAAAGATAAACAAATGGGTTCTTCTACCCAGAGTGCAGAGACAAGAGAAGTAACCCCTCGTAGGCGCGCGTGCTTGAGAGCGTCCACTCTCTAGCCTTCTCTCCCTTGCTTTCTGCCACAGGGCTGGCCTTCTGGACTCAGCAAAAGACTTCCCTGATCGCTGATTTCTAGGCGGGTTCAGCAGCGGGAGGGGGAACACTGGCAGAAGGCCAAACAAAGAGAGGTCTAGGATTGGTGACTATTTCTTCCCAGCTTCCTCCCAGCAGGGTTATCTCAGGTTGGCTATCTCCCTTGACCCAGATCACAGTTCCTGTCAAGGCAGCCATCTGTACATGACTGTCTCTCCACATTCTGGTGACGGCTCCCTCTCCTCTGCTCCTCGGGTCTACCTTCTGGGTCCTGGCAGTTTCCCCACACCCTTTACCAAAGCTTCCTCATACTGATCTCGTCCAAATGAGCCATCGAATCTGTTTCCTGCTGGGACACTGACGCGCTCACAATGTGAACTCCGCAGTCACCCTGACAGAGTAGGAAGTGACACACACCAACATTTTGCTCTTTCAATATGTTTTACGTACGATGTGGTGGTGCTGGTGACATTTTTACCTCTAAAAATGCGATTTTCTTAGAAGAATTCCTCACAAATGGACAATGTGCAATTCAACGGAATGGAATAACACTCTGAAGTGTTAAGTTAAAAAGTTACAGAACAACACACTGTATTATAGTATATTATGCTCTATTCCATTCATCTTTTGTTAAAACTATAGAACACATACACATATTTCTAAGAAGGTGGATTCTTGGTTTTCTTCCTTAATTTTTCCTGCATGTTCCAAAGTTTCTACAGTAAATATGTGCTGTTTTTGGTCAATAAATATTTAAAAATTATTAACCAGAGGGGCAGAATCTCAAACACATTGTCCTATATGTCAGCTATATGCAACGCAAAGTTGAGTGGCCTTGTCATTCGGGGTGCTGTCTACACATGCCCATGTGTTCTTTTTCTCGGTACAATTCTAGTGCAAGTGCTTCTGGATGGAAGGAGATGCGAGGCCACGTGACCCCCATGGTTCCTGGCATTCCCAGGTGAGACCATGGACCACTTCATGCCACTCCCTTCAGTATCCCTCCGAGTCCTTTTCCTTTCTTCTCTCCCTCATTGCCTTTTTTGTTCCTCGGGAAGATCCTCACTCTGGCCTCTTCCTCCCCTGACCATGCCTCTCGCAATGCCTGTGCCCCTTTGGATGCCTAACTTGGTCTAATAGCCCTCCATCGTGGTTCTGCTTCCTGACTCCTGATCACACCTGTCTCTTCCGCTCCGCATGTCTGCGAGCGGTCTTCGTTCAGGCCAGTCCCTGTCCCCTGCCCTTCCCAACTCCCCCATCGCGGGCTGCCCTCCAACACATCCATTTCATCCTCATGGGTAGGGTTTAGGGGGTCTGGTCCATGCTCTTTACCTTGGATGTTAAATAAAATTTAAAGTTCTGACTTTCTTGGAGAGAGAAACTTCTCTGTTGAGTATGATCTATGACAGGTGGATTCTATGCTAATTTTCACATGCCTGGGTGGAGCCATGTGGGGTTTTACTGTTTAATCATTTCATGTTTTCAGTACACTAAACTGTTCTCATCCGAATGAGCCATCTAATATACACCGACATATACACACACGACATATACACACAACTTAGGTGAGAGCGTCCTGCTCTGCGTGGCCTTTTCCCTGACAGGTCTCAGCATTCGGGGGACCCACGATTGGAGCTGCAGAGAGTTCGGTGCCTTTTCCATCTAGGACACAACCATGTAAAAAAATTTGGGATTAAAAAATGAGATTATTCCATGTGAAGTAAAATTTAAACAAATCAGGGAAGATCATGTAGCAAAAATAATCGAGAATACAGAGTACTTTCTTTAAAAAATCGAGACTAACTCTCCTTTACCTTAGAAACATGGGGAAGTCATTACTGAAATCCATTCAATCCTCAGCCGAATATGGAAGAATTCACCAAATTCTAGGCTACTCCTTCTTGCAGCTAGTAAATGCAATATTTGGAAAAACTAAAAGGAGCCCTATAAAATGAACAGTCTTTACCCTAGGAAACGTTTCATTTCATGTAATATTTATGTAGCAGAGCCTGCAGTGCCCATATGCCCTCAGAACCTCTCGCCCTCGTGGGGCACGCCAGCCTGACTCTAGCAGCCAGCACCTGCACCTTTGTCAGAGGGTTGCTCCTGGGTCCAAAGAACCCACTTCACCCTAGTGATGTCTGGGAATTAACATACCCTATGAGGCAATTCTTAACCAAGGCCTAACAGCAAAGTGGGCACAGGGATCCTAGTTTCCCTGTGGCTGGTCCAGTATTTTGCACTGTGTCTTACCCCTGGGGTGAGCCTCCAGTCACTCCTGCAGTAACCACATCCCTGTCTTTCCTTCCCTGTATCTCCTGCCTCCTGGCATACCAGTGTGTCTACCTCTCAGGTAAACCAAGCACACCCATTCTCATTTCAGGTCTGCTCCCGAAAACCACCAGAATGTTATGAAAACAGAGACTGAGATACAGCCCAACATTGGAGGATCATGGTGAGTGCCTGCCCTGCCTCCTCGGTTGTGCGCTGGCGTCTGTTTCTGCGAGTGGAGAGAACTCCGTAGGAAGGGACTGCTGGGCGAGCAGGAGAGTTCTCACGTCCTTCCAAGAAACATTTTGTTGCAATGCAATTCTCCTGGTCAGTGGTGACGTGTGAGAAACAATGGATACTGAATTTGGACCCCAAACTTTAACTTCTGATGGGAGGTTTTCGATTTGGTTGGATTCAGAACGCCATGTCACCATCTTTATTTCTATGATAGAAAGTCCGCAAGAGGATCAAATAGCCGGCTTCGTTGGTTCCACAGTCCAGCCTACCACTTAGGAATAAGAGCAAGCTAGTTATTAAACACTCACTGGACCAACAACGGCTTAAGAGAAGAAAAATATCTCTTGAAGGGAGAAAACCAGTTTCACAAAACTCCAAAGTTATTAAAGGTGTAAACCTTTCCAAAACCTCCAGTTCTGTTTGGCTTTTCCTTTCCTTGTTAATGGTAACACTTCATCACACATTTCATTTTGGACAAAGCATTGTCACTGGGAAAGTACTCTGTCGTGAGCGGCAACCAACAGCCCTGCATGTACATACTGCATGTGTATTTATAAACTCTCCCTGATATTTACATTTGAAAATGTTATGAGACTAGCCATCACACATTTCCCTCCTTTTTTCCCTCTTAAACATATATTTTTTTCAGGAGCAATAGACATAGGAATGACAGACGTCTCTTTCTTCAGGATATCTAGTGTTCTTGTGTGTGTGTGTGTGTGTGTATGTGTGTGTGTGTGTGTGTGTGTGTGTGATTGCATATGAATGTGGGCAAAGTATAAGTTATAAAGGAAGCAAGGTGGAATGAACTAGAGAGAGAGAGACAGTTATGCTTGGGAAAACATTAATGTTTTTAGACACAAACTTAACATTAAAGAAATATATCTTAAATAAATTGAGGATAATGCAAAGCACAGGAAAAAAAAGTGAGCTGCAACTCTAATGCTTATCAAGTATTTAGAACTGTGCTACCCAATTTGGTGGCTACTAGCCACAGGATGGCTAAATTTAAATTCCTTAAAATTAAACACAATAGCTTGGCTGGTGAAGCTCAGTGGTTGAGCATTGACCCATGCACCAAGAGGTCGCTGGTGCAGTTCCCGGTCAGGGCACATGCCCAGGTTGTGGGCCAAATACCCAGCAGGGGACATGCAGGAGGCGGCTGAGGGATGTTCTATGTCATCAATGTTTCTATCTCTCTCCCCCTTCCTTCCTCTCACTCTAAAAAAATTAAACAAAATACACAATTCAGGTAGTCTTTAGACTAGCCACATTTTAAGACACATGAAGCTAGTGGACAGACCCATTGAGGCACATACTGAACATTTCCATCACTGAAGAAGCTCTGGTGGACTGTGCTGATCTAGAAAGTGTGAGCACTTTGGCATCATATACCAACAGACATAACTACCTGCTGTCATCTCATGAGGCATATGGAAAGTCCTTTGTCTGCCACCCCCATTTCCTCTTTATTCCAGGGACTTGAAATAGCAAGAAAAAAACAACCCCACAAAAGTACAAAAAAAAAAAAAAAAAAGAGGGAATAGACAAAGAAGACTGTTGTAAAAGTAAGAAGCTTTGAAGAATCTGAAGCAGATGTTATGCTGGGAGCTAATATGTACTATAATACCACCTGTGCCCACTTAATTCCATCCAAAATCATTTCCTCCACAGTTACCATGAAGAAAGACAGAGATTTGTGGACTTAAGAACATTTGGTGGGTGGAAAGAAAAGAATTAAATGAGAGTAAGACCTCTAGTTCTGATGTGGAGTTCACCTACAGATGGGAACAGTGATTGACTGCCGTTGGGTGCTCCTGGACTCCGGGCAAGGCAAGTTTTCTTTGCTCGGGGCTTGGCTGGTTGGCCGGACCACCATGCAACACCATTACGTATGTACATGTGTTGAGTAAGATATGTCAGCTACTGCATATATATGGTGTAAAAGCTAAAATTTTATATGAAATAGTCAAGGGCCATTCTTTTATCCCTCCAATGCCTTATTTTGCTGCATATTATTTCATAGTATTTCTGTGGCTCCAAGCTCATCTCAGGCGACATTGCTTTCCCCTTTCCTTGCAGTGGTCTGCTCATTTTTCTGGCACAACTCTTGCTTTATTCTTCCAGGTGAAGAAAGCTGCCAGTTTTAACTAGTTGGTTCTCAATACTAAAGGCCGGTTTGGCTCAGCGGTTAGAGCATCGGCCTGCGGTCCAGAGAGACAGAGAGACCTGAGTTCGGTTCCCGCTAAGGGCATGTACTTCGGTTGCAGTTTGTCCCCGGCCCTGGTTGGGTCGTGCGGGTGGCAGCCACTTGATGTGTCCCTTTCACATCGATGTTTCTCTCTCTCTCTCTTCTTCTCTCTCCCTTCCACTCTATCTGAACAAAAAAAATGGAAAAAATGTCCTTGGGTGAGGATAAAAAATATAAATAAATAAATACTAAAGGTATTCTGTTGCTGAACCCATAGAGACAGAGTGAATTATCTGATGAGTAATTTGAATTTTCTCTTCAAAACAAATTGCCTGGAAAAGGATACATTCTTTAGAATGTGCCCTCATTTTTCTTCTGGAAAAGTTACTAGTTTCCATTAATGGAGGTAAATCATAAACTTCACCAGAAAGAGACCATTTTTGCGTTGATGTGTGTGACCCAGTATTTTACCAAGCTGGTGTGATCCTTCCGGAAATTGAATAGGAAGTGTCAGTTGACTGAAAACGCATTCCATCTGAAGGCTCGAATAGAGAGTAAGAGCTGTCCCAGATCTATGATGTGCTAGCATCTTTGATTGTTCTCTTGGTTTGGCGTAATTCTTCCCTCTTTGCAGAAGAGGGCTCATTTTTCACATTCTCTCAGCCAATGTTTTCCCTTCTGACCCATCGAGAGAAACTTGAGATCATCAGCTTCATTTTCTGTTTGATTTTCCACATTTGTGACTCCCGTAGAGGGAAGATAAACACTTCACATGAAGACTGCAAGATGAACTTTTGGATATGAGTCACAGATTTCTGAGTTCATGCATTTATTCATCTGATTCATTCTGCATGTGCTAGGCTCTGTGCTACAAACTGGATTACAGTGAGAAAGATAGACATATTCCCTCTCTCTTGAAGATTGCATTCGAGTAAAAGACAACAATTAGAGCTATTAGTTTCCTCTTGCTGTAACAAATTACCACAAATTTAGTGGCTTAAAACTGTACACATTTATTGCCTTAAAATTCTGTAGGGCAGAAGTCCAGCACAGGTCTCCATGAGCTACAGGTTTCTTTCTGGATGCTCTGGGAGAAAATTCATCTCCTTACCTTTTCCAGCTTCTAGAGGGCATCTGTGTTCCTTGGCTTGTGGCCCCTTCCTGCATCTTCAAAGCCAGCAATGTCAGAGCAAGTCTTTCTCATGTCACATTTCTTTGACCCTTCTTTTGTCATCACATCTCCTCGTGACTATAGCCAGAAAGAGCCCTTTGCGTGTAAGCATTCATGTGATTAGATTGGACCCACCAGGATAATCTCCCCGATTCAAGGTCCAGTAGCCTTAATTACATTTGCAGAGTTCTTTTTGGTCATGGAAGATAATTTGTTCACTGGTTCTGAGAATTAGATGTGAATCTTTTGGGGCCCGGTATTCTGCCTACCACATCAGGTTAACCGATACATAAAATAGTTACATATTGTGAAGAATGCTGCAAAAGAAACCGAGAGAGTGATATGAGAGGGGGTAAGAGTAGGGCACCCGCTTTAGACAGTGTAGTTAGAAGAGGCATTCCTGAGAAGGTGGTGTTTAGTACAATCCCTGAGGGTTGAGAAGGAAACTGGGGGACTTGACTTGGTGTCACCATCTTCTTTCAGATCCTGTCTCCCACCCACCTTCCTGCTTGCAGTTGATTACCCCAGGGATAGGCACCTGACATAGGCTGAGCCAATTGAGCCCTTCTCTGAGATTTTTAAACTTGATGTCCAGGGAAAGTGTTTCCATTCCTCTTTGTGGTGGGGCTTGGAAAGTCATCAGTGTTTCTTGCCTTGTTGAAGACATTGACAAAAAGAAGCAAGTTGACGCATAGAGTTAAACAGAGACAAAAGACAGCAAAAGAGTCTTTTGCTCAAAGGAAAAGTACTAATTGTATTATTTAGGATTCTTTTGATAGAAAGTGTTAGAAATGTAAAAGCCTAACTTAAAAAAACATCTTAAGCAAAATAAGTGAAAAAGAACTCTTTGGTTCTATGGAGAGGCCCCATTTCTGAGGCTGGCTGCATCCCTATCCTTCTTGGGGTCCCATGAATCTCCCAATAAATTTCACTGTTTTGCCTAAGATAGGTAGATTTTTAGGTTTCTATCATTTACAATCAAAAGAGTCCTAAGTAATATAACAGTCATTTTACTTTGAGAAACCATAGCATACCCAGGGCTCTCCATGGGAACTGACAAATATATTTTTTAATCCATGTAAAATATCATCACTGGGTTTTGTTTTTTTTTTTTTAATCCAAAGCCACAAATACCTATTCATATTACATTATAAAAGTTGGCTTTACTCATTTGTCCAATTGGAACATATTTGTTATCTCCCCAAGCTAGCCACTTTCTTATTGCTTTTTTAAAAATGGTGAGAATGCTAGATAAAATGGGAACAAGTAATTGTTATTAAATTACAGCCTACCATAGTCATCCCTTTGGTACAACATTTTTTTTCTTCTACAAGGAAAATATATTCATCTGTCCACCAAGACTTCCAAAAGTCTCATCAGTTATGACATTAGGATCTAGGATTCACTGATCTACATTATGACTGGATTCAACTTCTCTGACTTCTGGAACCTAAGTACAAAAAAAGAATCATGTGTGTCCCCGCACACATAGCACCTATATTGGTGGAACAGAGTTAGTAGAACCTGGAAAGGGGAAGAATGGGTGGTTCAGCTTTGTTACTAGTCCATAGCAATTCTGAAATTTCTCTGGGAAAATGTGGTGAGGCTTCTATTCTGGAGGTAGGAAGTATTTCTTGATGAGATTTTAGTCATGGTCCCTGGGAGCAGTTCTACAGTCCATTGTTTTCCTTGGCTCTTCACTGTACTCTTTATATCATTTTTCTTGTTCTGTAATTTTCCTCAGTCACATTTATAGAGAGACTTTCTTAGTCTACCTCCGGACAGTAAAATGTTTGCAGCCAAGTGTACAGAACAGTCACAGTCCTTTATAATCCAGGCTGTTGGCACTTTTGGAAGCAAGATGATTTTAAACACTTGAAAAAACTATTTCCTTTACTATGTAAAATGAAGACACTGTTTTTTTGTTTGTTTTGTGTGTGTGTGAGTGTGAGGCCGTACTCTAAGCATAATTATGGATCCTTTGAGCTTATCAGGATTCTTGCTTTAGTCTTAGGTCCCTGAACCACTCTGTTCAATTAAAGACTGTTTACAGGAGCCATCTTAATCCAGTCAGAGGATTTAACAAAGGTGTGACAACCAGGATTTTTTACTTGGTGTCGTCTCCTAGTCTGCATTGTGATGGCCACAGTTTTAGCTCTGTGACTATGAGCAAATTTGAAAGCAATTTACTGTCCGGAGATGAGCAATAGCTGTAACTTTCAACCCTTTAACTCCTGGAATCTCTGGACACTCATTTTCTATTTCATCTCTGCAATAACTTGAAAAGAGAATATGATCATTTTTACTACTAATAATACTTATTTGTGCTTTCTCTTCTTTTCCAACCTAAGAGTCATTCACTGTTTGTTAATAGAGGTTTTGATTTATTCACATTTATTGCATTATGGACTTTTTAATAAAAATTCTTCTGCGTTTTTTTTTTTTTGTTGTTGTTGTTGTTGTAATTGTATCTTCCTCACCCAAAGGTATTATTCCACTGATTTTTAGATAGAGTGAACAGGAGGGAGGAAGAGAGAGAAACATTGATGTGAAAGAGACACATTGATTGGTTGCCTCCCACGTGACCCCGACCGGGACTGGAGATCAAACATGCAACCCAGATATATGCCCTTGATTGGCAATCGAACCCATGACCTTTCAACCTGAGGGCCGATGCTCTAACTACTGAGCCAAATCAGCCAGGGCTCTTCTATTTTTTTTGTACAACTCTTTATTTCTTTTTATTTTTTATTTCTTTCACTTTTTGAATTGAACAAATTTTCTTTATCACATTTTTTCTCTGAATATTTTTAATTTATATATTCTATTTTCTAGGACTTATTTTTAATATTTATAATTTAAGTGTGTTTATTTTAAAAATTAATATCTAGTATTAAGCAGTACTTATATATTTTCCTTCACTTTATTTATTCCTATCTTAAGTATAAAACAAATATCTTTTTTTTTTTTGCTTCTTTTATTAGCTTTATTTCCTCATGAGTTAGTTCTTCTAGCCATTCATCTTTTCTGTGATGTTAAATTTTCTTAAATGTTGGTGAATTTTTTTCATGCTTATATTTGTGTTTAAAAATATTTTTTCGCTTCTGTGAAGATTCTGGCCTTGATATAAAACACATTTTCTGTGGTCTTTGGGAATGGATTGGGTGTACTTCCAGATGGGATACACCTATAACTTATGTCTCATGTATAGCAGCTTCCCCATTTCTCCTGATTTTTCAGCTTTCTGAAGCATTGCCCTGTATTTGGCCCAAACAGCACACCACCTACTTTAGACTGGAGGTAAACAAACACCAACCACACCTACTGCTTTGCTCAACTGACGGTCAGAGAGAGGCCAAAAGGCCACGCTGCCCCACATACATTTCTGGTCTATTTACATTTATATTTATCCCATGACCCCCCTGCTCTTTATTTTTCAGTCTGGTTAAGTATATTTATAAATACATTTTTTTCTCTTATGTCTAGAAACCTGAGCCCAAACTTTCATTTTGAAAAATCTCCATGCTTTATGTTTTAGTCTTGTACTTCTTTGGTTTCCATGTAACATTTCACTTGAAAACAAGCAAATTAGTAAATGAGCCTTTAAAAATATCTTCAAACATGACCCTATATCCATTAATAATTTCACTCTAAGAGCAGCCTACTAACAGCTTTGTACATTATTATATTCTTATTAATGATGCTACTAATGCTTTTCAAGTCAACAGTTTCTGAAAGGCAGTAAGAGGGAACTTTGAATGAATACCAGAAGGGGATTTAAGTAGACCTAATGATAATGTGTCACATTTCTAAGAAGAATTTCTTCCCATAATGAAAAAACTGACATCAGTTTCTTATATATCTTGATCTAGTGTTGTTACACTTGCAAACTTAGGTGTGATTAGGGTCTTGAGTAAACTTAAAAGAACATGATTGAGTGAGTGCAATCTTCCAATCTTCTAAGAGTTTCAGTAATATTCCACACTTGTTCAGATCAGGTTTAGCAGATAAACACATGTGGTATAATGCAACCAGTGATAGGGCTAAGACATAGACCTTCCTGGGCATGTGCGAAGATATACTCTGTTCAGTCTGCAGTGTTCTGCAGTGCAGTGTAAGCAACATTGGACAGGGAGGCAACTTTCTATTATTTGACTGGGGTGGGTGGAATAATTTTAATTGCTAAGAAATTGCATTTTCATTGTAAAGCAATTCAAGTTATAGCAGATTCATAATGCAGCTATTGTAAAAATGACATTTCAGTGACATTTCTGTGAGAAGAACATGGTGATTTTGCAAATGACATGGTGAGGGCATAGCAGTTATGCGAATAACACATTTTCACAATACGTGTGCTGGGAGCATAAATAATGGTGATGGAAATAATATTAATAATAATGGCATTCCATGAGAGAAAACCTTTTATCTCTGCAATTCTAAAGTTCCTTAACTCATGCCTATCCACTTTTACACTCCACTCAAATAATTGGTCTTGGCTCTCTGATGGAAGGGAGCTAAGATACCAAGTGGTTGCCCAACTCTATAGCAAATTAATGGCAAACAGAATCAGAACTCTATTTTCTTTTTAAAAGTCTTTGGGGATGACTTTCCAGAATGAACATCGTGCAGGTACTGGAAATGATATTGTTCTTTATTTTATTGTAGATGAATTCCCCTCAGTTTCTTAGGTGGGTTGTAGGTGAGCAATTAACATCTTGTCTCTTCATGGGCATAAAAGAAAATGTAGCATTGTTTTATTTCAGGATGAACCGAGGTGCTCATTTCAAATATGTTTATAAAATACTTTAATAAGTTAAACAGGTAAGCTGCTTTCGTTAGCCTGAGGGCATAATATTCCCACAGTGGATATGTCATCACCATTTTATTTTCAAGATGTCATTATCATGTCATTAATATAGAAATTTCCCATTTTTTCCTCTACATATATTTTAAGAGAAAAATAGTTCCTTAGCAACTATGTTGCCAGTGATTGGAAATAGGGTTGGAGAGATGGCTGTTAGCTTACAGGATCCATCGGGGTCAGCATTCTGCTATGAGGGTCACCTATATAATTTATTAAACAGGATGCAAGACAGAAAAAAAAAATGACCCTTTGACCAAATACCTTAGCCACTAGTTTTGTTGGTTTCATCCCAGTGAGTATGAATGACATAGCTTACTCAAACGTAAGAATTTGGAGTCAAAACTTAATTATACATTATTGATACCTTGTATTTAATTGATTCCTTGTATTTAATCAATAATTTGTATTTGGGTTGGATTTATTTTCCTTGTCATAATGCAAAACAGGTGGAAGCTGAGGCTTTCTCCAGGGTTTGAGAGGAGTGAAGTATAGTGGCAAGAGAAACATTCAGAAATGCCAGCTTAGATCCATTTAAAGATGTTTGCCCATAATCAACCATTTCCTTTGTTGTGTGTTAACTTGGTATTGGAAGCATACTTTGAATGTTACTTTATCATTATGTCATTGCTCCTTTAAAAAGGTACCTAGTAAAATTCAGAAGAAAAATTAATTTTAAATATATTTCTTTGCTTTTCACACAAACCACCTACTCTTTCATAAATTCCATTTTCTTTACTGGGCAAAGGATATATGATTCCCAGCTAATGCCATTACTACTGATTCAATGCTACACTCAACACCAGAGAGCTAATGAATTCTCCTGATTCAGAGGCTATGATTTCCATCTTGTTTGGTTGAGTTGGTCCCGTGATGTTAAGTTTTCAGTCAGAATTCTATAGTCTTCATTTTCACAGCTTGCAGGAAATATCTCCTATAATCTGCCAACACATGTCTCTGGTGCCTCTGGTCAGTGTTCCCTCAAATGACTGAATGGCAAGGTGTATCAATGCATGTTAAAGCTACAATGCAAATTTACTGCAAGACACTGACATTGTAACATCTGCAAAGGAGTCGTCACCACATCACTAACAATAAGTAATACCTCCATTTCTCTCCCATTGCCTCAGTAAGGAAGATGCTGTTACATAGACAATATGGGAAAAGATCTGTCTATGTTTCACTCTGGTTTTCATAATAGGTCGTTTGTAAACAAAAAAAATAAATATGAAAAGGTATATTCATAAATTTAAAGGTAAACACTCAATATGGTGATTGGATAAGATCTGAATGGAACTGGAGAAGCTGTCTGGAGCTTGGATGCCAAAACTTATAAAATTAACACTATACAAAAAAAATCTTATCTTTAGGCTCTCACTGTGTTATTAAAATGACCGATGATACGTGGGGGTCAAGACAAATGAAAAGGTCAGACCTCGTTGAAAACTTTTGTTCCACTGCGGACAAGTAGGACAGTTGGTCTCTTCAAACAATAGTCTGCAAAAGGGCTGTCAAGTTGGTGGCTGACCTTGCGGAGGCAAACGTCTCCTTGCAGCCAAGACTAGTGACTGGTGCTTGTAGGACCACAGCTCACTGGCCATGCTGCTGTGTGAGGTTGCTGGTTAGTTACCCGCTGTCACTAACCCTTCACTCTCCACCCAGGGATGCTGTGGGGGAGACCCAGGTATTCAGTCTCACTTTCTGTTGGAAAGGAAGTTCAATAACATTTTGTTCAGACATTTTATACCCAGTTTGGAGCAGCCTGAAAATTTGGTAACAGCAGATTACGCTCCATAAAGAAGAGAGAGCTGAGTGGGAGACCCCACTCCCTCTTTTGAATATTGCAGCTCCAATTCTTAGCTAATATTTTGTTTGTAAAAGGGGTTCTAATACTAACATTTGTAAACAACATCTCCATTTCACCCTTTATTCCACAGAAACCTAGATCAGAGAGGGAAAGTGACTTACCCAACATCAAGGCCATGTGGCTCAATGCAGGTGGTTAATAACAGGGGAACTGTATTGCAGAACTGAGAGAGAAAACAAATACTGGATACAATTTGGTGGCTGGAGAATTAATGAATTGGATAGCAACAGAAAAAAGCACATCTTTTTTATTGGTATTCATGTACTTGCTTTACTGACGCTTTGCTAGAAAATGTGTGTGTGTGTGTGTGTGTGTTTTCTCCCCTATACAATTCAAAATATTCCTGTCCCAGTAACAGATTTCTCAATATAAGGTAGCTGCAGGGACAATAGAACCTTTTCCCATCCCTCAGGTGTTTTATCCAAAGAACTGTTCTTGGTGCCAGAAAAAGAAGTCTGCCCTTGGCAATATGTTGGCTGTGTGATCCGGTATCCTATGATGCTGATTCCAGACCTTGGCCATTCAGGGTTCAAGACCACCAGACAAAGAGCAAGGGTTCTCCTACGGAGCTCCCAGGCCTGTGGGATGGGAGAATCTGTATCTTACCAAGCGACCCATCTTTTTCTTCGGAGCCGATTCCTGATGCGCCCATAGGACGCCCGTGACTTCATTTTGTGCAAACCCCTCCCCTCTGTTGTCTGGCTTCCTTTATTCTTCCAGGCACAGCAGCTGCTGCCAGCCAGCCCACAGCACCATTCGGAGATGCCTCGGGGAACAGCTGGGACTCTCCCAAGGGCTGATTTGACACCACTGAGCTTGGTACCCAATATTTCCCCCACTTCGTGGAAAATAAATTAAGGGAATGCCACTTAGAATAGGAAGTTCCAAAACTGACCAAATATTGTCGTGAGAATTGCCTGCACTATTTATTTTCAGTCTATTGAATCAATCTGTGGCGGTGAGCATTCACTGTATTAATGTATCATGTTTTTCTGACGCTCAAATTGAGGTCACAGATTAGATTCACTCACTGAAAAAAAAAATGCAGCTTCCTTGTGTAGGAAGAGGAAATATTCTTGCTTCTCTGTAGATTCGAAATTATTTTTCTCCATTCTCCACCTAGCCCTCCCCTTTCTCCTCTACCTCCACCTTTGAAAGCTCAGAGATCCAGAGCTGGAGATTTAAATAAAGGTGCTATGCCTTTAAAACCAGTGAAAGCAAATGGGTTTTAATAACCCGACAGGATCTTGGTCCATCATAACATTTAATCTGCATTATATCTCACTTCCTAATCGCTACTTCCAATTGTAAGCAGAGAGGGTGGGTGAGTGAGGCGTTTCAGATAAGTGCCAGTAAAACAAGTTTGCCTTACAGCTGGTGAGCCCCAAACACACGTTTCACTGTGCCTTATGGCCGCATTCAGTCAGATGATCCCATAAACTAAAAATAATCACCCCTAATACTAATACCTCTTCTCCTTCATTGTTGCTGGTCGCTATGGTGCTGCATTCGACTGTGAAGAATTTACCGCCATTATTACCCTCAGTGTCTTTCTCTCTGAAATGTGATCTAATTGCAGAATCCACACCTGTTCCACAGTTCAATAGAATTCCGCTTTGATGGAGGCAGACTTTCAAATAACACATGCACACGCACATGCACTCTCACGTTGACAATTACCCAGGAGTTCAGTTGGGGTCAAAAATAAATAAATTAATAAAGAGGGCGCGTTTATCAGAAAATAATATTATGGAGCGGAGGGGGGGAGAAGGCTGTGTTTTGTGGTCACTGGAAGACTGCTGATGGGTGCATAAATAAGGCATGCTGGAACATCTGTTCTTTGTTGTGCATTCAGCTTTTTAATGTGTTCAAAGAGCAGCTCTGACGCATCGCTGACTACCACTCCCCATCCGAGCAACATTTTACCAGAAAATAATAAACCTTCCTGGTGGGGTGCAGGGAGCCAAGGCATTTGGGCAATGCCATTAATTTGGAAATATCTCTTTTTCTGGGATTTTAAAATCTCTCTCCCTTTGAACATTGCACAAATTTGGGACCCAGCCTAGCATCCCTATCAGCCTAAACATTAAATCAGTCTGAATATCTAGTCAACCTTTTTTTTTTTTAACTCAAGTCAGTAAAAGAAGGAGGAGGGCAGTTAAGTCAAAGTTTAAACGTTTTTATTTTTTTCTGGTTTTAATTCTATTAGGGTGAGCTCCCATCTACTGGAATTATTTTCAATATGTGCCAGTATTTATTTGTACTGATAAAATTCGGAGGCAGCTGAGGCCCCTGACAGTTGAACAATATTGGCTGGTTATTTTGATACAGTGTGGTAGGCAGCAAAAGATTAAAAAACGGAGCATCCTAAACTGAGAAAAACCAGCTTGAATTCTAAAATAAAATTTTAGCAGCATGGATTTCTCTTGCCATAGGCTATGAGGCTACTATGAATTTCAGATGCATTTCCTGAGCTGTCAATGAGGTGGAAAGATGAGATTGGCATTACGAAGATTTGTTGCGGCTCCATTCAGTGTAATTGCAAGTGAAGGTATAGCAACATTAAACTGCCACCCAAGAAGAGCTGTTTATGTACATACAGTATAGAAAAAGCTCGCCAGACAACCCTAGGACCAGAATAGGAATTTCTTTATGTCACTTTATTTGGCTTTTGCATGTCCCCCCTTTCTGGAAGCACAGCAGTACTCGTTAGCTGCTGGAGGTGGCTTCCAGGGAGACCCGGATCAAATCTTGTGAGACCTTTTGGGTATGGGGCTGTAAACTGTCTTTTAGCAACATTCTGTACAGTTTTGACTCTGGCTTTGCTTGGTCTTCTTGTCTCAGTCGGCCCTTTTCCGCAGTATAGGTACCATGTGCTCTATGTCAGGGGGAGCAGGTCACCAGCAGGCTCTGCTTCTGGGAAGCATTTTGGGTATAGCCAGTCAGAGTTTGAGTCTATGATACCAGATCACAGATGCGTGTGGTTAGATGGGTGACTTTTTTTAAAAAAATTTTTTCTTAATTGATTTTGGAGAAAGAGGGAGAGAAAGATAGAACCATCGATGAATGAGAACACTGATTGGCTGCCTCCTGCATGCACCCCATGGGGACTGGGTCTATAACCTGGGCATGTGCCCTGATCAGGAATCGAACTGACAACCTCTGAGCTACATCAGCTGGGCTGACTTTTTTTTTTTTAATTTCATCCTTTTGTTGGCTTTGCTTGGTCTTCTTTTGTGATAATTTGGGGGTTTACAATGATCAGTATAATGATAATATAACTTAAAGATACTGGATTTGTCACAAATTTAACCCATTAATTTTATATTTAAATATACCTTTGCTGGTTAAAAATCCCACAGCATGACAACTTTCAAAATGGTTTGCTCAAGTGACCCTATGTAGTCTACTTACTCTGCATCTTCATCCCCATCAGCATGGAGGTAAATGATGATTAATAGACAGTTATAGAAACATAAAGGAAATTTCATTATCTTAAAGTTGCAAGGTGTATTCTGTGGGTGTGTTTTGGGGATATATTATATACAAACTTAATTGCACACAACAATTGTTCAGTTAATGAACAAGGACCAAATCTGGTGAGTTATGATTTGACACTCTGCCCTGTCTAATAAATTAAAGATTAGGTGAATCACCAAATGTAAAACCAACACACAAATAAAGCCTTATAAAGGTGATCTACTCAGAAGAGCAAGCCTACCTCTCAATGGCTGCCCCAGCCTATGTGGTGGTAAAAGGATCGTGGTAGTAAGTTCTTCCGACTCTTAGGGGGAAAAATACATGTACTGGCGAAAATCTCTAAATGTGTTTATGATTCTTAATTATTCAGTGCAAAAAATGTTGGTCATTTGTGGTAAAACATGAAACTGATTTATAATGTTAAGAGTGTATGAGCATGGTATGCAAAGCATTAGTCCTCTGAGATGCTCTTTTAGGAAAATAGTCTATGTTTAGGCTATCATTCTCACTATAGCTCCACCATGAAAATTCAAGAGACATTTTAAATTCTCAAAGAAGTTGCCCCTCCAAAAAGACATCTGCTATCAGTCATCATTTAATTCAATCTTTATTGTGTTTTAACTAGATGCCCAACACTATGCAATCCCTGTCTCAATAGAGCTTACATTCTAATGAGGCAGACTGAGAAGAAATAAGTTGACAACTGAATTTAAAATAACATTAAATGAGCCCAGCTGGTATGGCTCAGTGGTTGAGCATTGATCCATGCACCAAGGGGTCACTGGTTCGATTCCCAGTCAGGGCACATGCCCAGGTTGTGAGCCCAACCCCCATTGGGGGGCATGCAGGAGGTAGCCAATCCATGTTCTCTCTCATTGATGTTTCTATCTCTCTCTCCCCCTCTCCCTTCCTCTCTCTAAAATCAATAAAGAAAAAAAATCTTTAAAAAATTAAATAAGTAGAGATTATTTTATAATTCTAGGGAGGAAATGATCAGAGTGGTGTGATAGAGAAAAGTCAGCACTTACTAAGAATGGGTGGCCGGGGACATCCTCTCTGAGTAGGTGATATTTAAGCTGGATGTTCTTGGACTTAACAGAAAGTCTGTGCTGAGGGTAAGAAGAGCCCCGGATGAAGCTGGGGATGTAAGCAGAGACTAGATCATGCAGGGCTTTGTTGGCCATGACTAGAGTTTAGATTTTATTCTAAGATCAGTTAGAAACAACTGAAGAATATTAATATTAACAGGGACTAACATGATCTGCTTTACATTTTAAAGTAGTTTATTACATTTAATAATGGCTTTCAGGTTTCAGGCTTTAGTAATTGGATGGGCAGTTAATGTCATGATTAGATAGGGAAGACTTGGGGAGGACCTGATTTATGGGGGAGATCAAGAGTTCCTGATGAGACATCCAAGGGAAATGTCACGAAGATGCTTAGGATACATGAATCTTCAATGCAGAGGCAAAATTTGGTAAGGAGAGAAAATTGGGGAGTTGACAGCATATCAATAACACAGGGGGGATGAGATCATCTGGGAATGAAGTGTAAATACAGAAGAGATCCCAGGACTGGGTTTTGTCGAGCCCAACAGTTAATGGTGGAATAGAGGCAAAGAAGTCAGCAATCAAATGGAGAAGGAGCAGTCCATGAGGTGAAAGAAAAACCAAGAAAATGGGAGGCCACAGAAAGAGAGTTTTCAAAAAACCAAGAAAATGGGAGGCCACAGAAAGAGAGCAGGAATGGCCAGCTCAGCAGAATACAGCTTCATGCAGGGCGGGGCAAAAGTAGGTTTATAGTTGTGAGTATACAAGCACAGAGTTTATTCTTATATTATTACTTATTACTTATTGTATTGTTTTCCATACAAACAATTGAAAACCTGCTTTTGTCCCCACCCTGTACTTAAGTAAGCAGGAACAAAAATATTCACTGTACTTGACAACGTAAAGATTGTTGGTAATCTCTCATTATCAATTTCAGGGGCAACTGAGGGGAAATGAAGCCACTTTGGAGTAGATTCAAGACTATCTAGAACAGCCCTGGCCGGTTTGGTTCAGCGGTTAGAGCGTCGGCCTGCGGTCCTGAGAGACCCGGGTTCGGTTCCCGCTAAGGGCACGTACCTCGGTTGCAGTTTGTCCCCGGCCCTGGTCGGTTGTGCGGGTGGCAGCCACTCGATGTGTTCCTTTCACATAGATGTTTCTCTCTTTCTCTCTGTTCCCCTCTCTCCCTCCCACTCTACCTGAACAACAAAAAGAAAAAAATGGAAAAATGTCCTCGGGTGAGGATAAAAAAAAAAAAAGACTATCTAGAACAGAACGATGTAGAAAGAAGATTTATAAAGGTTTTTTGAAAAGTTTTTCTATGGAGGAGTCAGGGAAATAGAGGTATGAAGAGGGATGTGGGGATTAGAAAAGGGTTTTAAAGATAAAAGGTACTAGAGCTGATTGAAGTGATCCAGTACAAAAAAAAAAAAAAGAAGAAGGTGATGCAGGAAGAATAAGAGAGAAGGAGATGACAGGGGATGACGTCTGGAGGTATCTGCCTTTGAGGGGAAGAGGTGACTCCATCTCTATGATTATAGATGTGGTGATAGAAGATGAAGGTGTTTTCCTCTTTGATGGCTTATGTTTTTGCAATAAAATGTGAAGAATGCTCATTAGCTAATGGCAGAGGGATGTAGGGAGTGTTAAGGAGAGAATGCTTTCATCAGTTAGGGATCAATGAAAGAAGCAGAGTTACTATAGGTGGTATTAAATAAGGAATTTATTATAGTGATTAGATCTTACACAGTTGTGGAAGCTGATGGGGAAGTCCATGTGAGGCTGTAGATTTTGTGTCTGGTGTGGGCATGACATCATTTTAGGTCAGCAGTGATGGTGCTTGGGAAGGAAAGTTAGGAAACTGGACATGAGGTGGGAAACAGCAAGACCAAACTGAAATGATGGGAACAGACCAGAACCTATGTGGACCAACTGGGACCTGTGAAGACAGATGGAAACCCTTGTCTGTCTCTCAGCACCTCCTACCTCAGTGATGAGGGGGTCTCCTACCGGAGAGACTGGTGCCCCGCACCACAGCGTCATATAAGCACCTGGCCCAGGACTCAGAGGTTGAAGGGGGAGATCTGTTGAGAGCTGGACCAGTCCGGGAGCAGGTGCTTGATGAGCTGCAGGTCCAGGTGAGCCAACAACATGAGGCAGGACTTCAGTGGTATTGTGTGAGCGGTGACTATGCTTGAATCTCTACACTGACCTGTAGACCTAATGGCTGCTGCTTCGCTTCCACCTCACAATCCCACCCACATTCCCGTGGTTAACTATACCCTGCGACTGTAGTAGCCAGGGAAGAGCACTTTGAGAAACATAGTTAGAGCTTAGCTATGTTAGTTCTAGCAGAGCTACCATAATGCTAAAGACAGTTTAATGAAGGAAACATGACAATATTGTTGCAAATTCCCGTGTGGCTTTTGAAGTCATTAATTTAAAGTGATATCAATCAGCTTGGTTGTGTTCTCTAGTAACATTTGGGAGGAGAGTGAGGATTAATTTTAAAGTGGAATGCTAGATTCTGGAAAAAGAGGTAAGTGATTGGTGGGTGAATCTATTGGAGGGTTCACTGTGGTTGAAGAACTGCAGAGATCAGAAACTAGACTAAGTGAGAGGGAAAGATACATATGGAAGAACAGAGTATTTCACTCTCAGAGTTGAAGAAAGTTTTAGTGATGAGAAGATAATAGGATGTGACTAGGACTGTGCTGGACAGGAAGGAGCTGCCGTGAGGAAGTCAACTGAGAAGCTAGGCTCGCTCCCTTATGGATGCAGTGGACAATGATGAACATCGTGGGTGTGTTGAGGACACTCAGTGAGGGGCTCACGGGAGCTCCATGAATTAGAGGAAGAGACTGAGATAACAGAGACCCTGGGGGAAGAGGAGAGGGTAGTCCAATGGTAACAACCTCAAAGGAACTTCTTTATTTTTACTTGTTGTAAGAAGCAGAGGAAGGAATGATATGGACGCAGTAATGGGGAGCTGGGAGGACTAAAGAAAGATAAATGAGTATCTGGAGACAAACATGAAAGTGGAGAGACTTTGGAATGGAGGAGAAAATAGAGAGGTGTGCGTATATGCAAGTGATATATTTTTTTAAGGCAGAACTGTCAACGTGCTGAAGGGTTGGACGTGAAGGATAAAGGAAGGGGAGGATTCAAGAATGGTCAGGAAAAGGTCATGCTTGGCATTAGCTGACCGCCATCTGGAGTTTCAGATGGCACCAGTGGAAGGGTCTGGGAGAGAGGAAAGCATGTGGGGTGGCACCAGTTTAGGTCTTGTCTGCAGCCGCACAGGGAGGAGGTGACAGATGACCAGAGAGGCTGGGAGTTCGGTGGTCAGTGCGGTAAGCGGGATATCGGGCATAGTTGCTATAAAGCTTAGAGCATGGTGGCAAATGTTCCTGGCATTTTCATCACTAATAGTTTGCTCTATTGAACAACAGCTCCTGGGTTGTACTTCCTACAGCTAGATGAGCTTGTATGGGAACAGTTTTCACATAGTGGAAGGTGGTGTCTCTAGCAGCATGAGGCCTCCAGGTATTTGAGATCTCCAGGTGTCATTAAGCTGAGACATCTAAATAGAATACAGGAAGGAGTCTTCTCCCACCTCTTAGTTACCTGCCACAAAAAAGTGGACATGCCACAGAAGCATGTACTTAAACTTAAACTTAAAAGTGATGGCAGGGCCAAAGCCACAACTTTATTACGTAAACGACTGTTAGGTTGAACAAGCATGTCATGTTGGGTGTAATCATGAAGCTACTTTCCTTTTTACCTACTGTTCCTTTACATGCGTTGTTCAGGGCCGGCTCTTGCCTTGTCCTTCCATACAATTTAGGGCAAGCCCCAGGACTTTTCTAGTCATCTTAGAAAATCAAATATCCTCTGTTTTCTCCAAGTCATAAAATACAGACTCAGGTTTGTAAGTAATGTCTTCCATCCAGTGGAATGATGACCATAATTTTACAAATCAGGATTGTAGGAAGAAGGGAGAGCTAAGAGGAAACAGCAGACAATTTCTAACTTCACAAATACTGTGGTGATCATCTAGTTTCCACATTTTTGGGGTGTATCACATGTAAAGCTGACCCCCTTCTTTGATTGATGTTTGGTGTGTGTGTGTGTGTTTTTCAGATTCTCTGGAGATGCCCCATGTATCAGACACCTCTGGCCTTGCCTCTCATGCTCCTTCTGCTTCAGTCATTGTTGGGCTCAAAGAGCCGGTGTCATCAGGGGCCATCTCTCCTCTGGTGCACCAAGCATTTCCTGCTTTCTGCATCAAACAGTCTCTGACACTGTTGTGTAAGCACCTCTGTGAGCCCACTTGAAACTCACATGCAAGTGGAGGAGATTTGTGCCCTGTGGATAAAGGTTCTTTATTCTGTTCCTTACGTGGGCAATTCTGAGGTACATGCTGCCCCAGGCGGTCATGGTGGTCTTGAGTCCCAGCTGCCTACCTGTTGAGCCTTTCCTCCTTGCTTGTTCTTTCTGGCTTATTCCCCTCTCCTTTTCATTCACTTTCTAGGCCAAGCCACTTGTGTGCAAGCCTTTGTCCCACGCTCTGTGTCTTGGGGTGACCCCTACAGAGACAATTCATTTCCAGGGAACTCCCACCTACAGTTCCTTTGAAGTGAGTAAATGCATCCTCCCAGCTGACCCCAACTGCCTCTTGGGCTTCTTGGCGCCCCATGGTATACTTTCAACTTCTTTCTGCCAAAATCTTGTTTGCCCCATTTGCAGAATCCTCTCAAACCATACCTAAGGTGACCCCCATTTCCGCTCTCTGTCTTTGCAAAAAAAGCCTGATTCTGGTTCCTAGGAATCTTTCAAATCATAAGTGACAAAAACTGGCCATGCATGCTGATTCAACCTTTCTTTCTCCTTCCACCAGCCAGCCTTTTGCATATCAGATTGTACAGGGACGAGGAAGACACAGAGCTCCTCCGACATCCAGGTTCAGAGGACACACACCAAGCCCTGCAAGTAGCTTCCCTCAAAGCATCCCTGGCCCTCGTGGCCTCTCCGTTGAGGATGGGATGAGATTCACAGCATACCACTAACTTGCCCCATAATATTATTTTTCATGCGATCTGTTTTTTACCTTATCATCTTCAGCATTTTCATGTACAGCTGGATGCTCAACTAAACACTGCAATTTGTTTAAATGTGTACACAGTTTAATTTTCATTTTTATTTTCTTATTTTAAAAATTGAATTTATTGGGATACAGGTTTCAAGTATACAACTCAATAAAACATCTGCACCCTGCATCTTGCACCGAGCCCCAAGCAAAGCTTTTTCCGTCCCCATTTTCCTCCTCTTTGCCCACCTGTACCTACTCCCCACCTCTCTTTCCCTCTGGCTATAAACATATACATAACACACAGACTCAGAAAACAGTGTGGTGAGAGCAAAAATCGCCGAAATGGTTATCAAGCAAAAACGTCCTACATGGATGTCTCACACTTTGATTTGGAATGTGACCTCTACTGTCTTAGGACCTTAGCTAAAAGTAGTTCCAATTTAATTTTTTTTCTTTATTGATTTTAGAGAGAGAGGAAGGGAGAGGGAGAGGGAGAGGGAGGAGAGAGAGAGAGAGAGAGAGAGAGAGAGAGAGAGAGAAGAGAGAGAGAGAGAGAGAGAGAAACATTGATGAGAGAGAACATCGATTGGCCGCCTCCTGCATGCCCCACGCTGGGGATTGGGCCCGCAACCTAGGCATGTGTCTTGATGGAGAATTGAACCGCTAACCTCTTGCTGCATGGGTTGACGCTCAACCACTGAGCCACAACAGCTGGGCAAAAGTAGTTTCAGTGTAATATTTCTGCATATACAAAGAACAGCAACTTTATGAGTTCTCTGAGTCTCTAAGATGTGATTATTGGGTATAGAATCGTTTGATTGTATTTGACTTTGTGTGATATTGGGAATAAGTGTAAGATGGAGATTTCCCCATGTTTAAAGGAGAGTCAAGGAGATGACAAAATGTTAAAGGGCACTCCCAATTTTAGGAAATAATTGATTGGCAAACACATACTGAATTAGTCATGTGTGGTTGTTCATCCACCACTCAAGTCCTCGTTTAGCTCCTTGGTGGTGATTACAATGTAATCATTCCCCCATGGAAAGCTGTTTTTACAAACTTGTTGTAACTCTTTCTGTATTTTGGAACCACAAAAGAGAGAAAAAAAAAATGATCAAACTGATGAAGAGAGAATAGGGAAATAAATGGAGTAATTATGAGCTAGAGTAACAAATACTACTTAGGCATATACCAATTATTTCTGCAAAATCCACAATTTATGGAAGGAAATCTCAATGTTTACATATTGATCAGTTTTTATTCATACCAGAAGAGAATACTTTGTAATAAAGATTTCTCACTGATTTGGAGGGAAGTGTATTCCACTAAAGTGTTAGATTACTGCTTCATCTCATCATCTCTTATTTTTACCATCACAACAAAAACAGCTTATGTGAAGGGAAATATTGTACTGTATAAAATCTCTTCATGAATGAATGAGCCTAAATTGTCCAGGTTCTGTTTACTATCTGGCTATTCATGTTCATGTATTGTCTGAAATGAAAGTGGATTCGGGTAACTTGTACCAAAGCCACTGACAAAGATTTATACGGTTCCACCACAATCGTTCGACTTCTCTTTGAATAATGACAGTGACTAATGCTGTCCCTGCCTTTGAGGAAGCGTTTTTAATCTTATCCATGTTTTAAGGAAGGTGATCTTTGGTTCACAGAATTATGGAAGTGAAAAATAAACTTAGAGATCATCTCATCCATTTCCTTCCTATTATGAATGAGAAAACCAAGGCCAGAGAGATCAAATGAGACACATTAGGCTAATGGCAAAGGGGCGTCTAGAACTCACATCTTTTCATTTCGAGCACAGCATCCTTTTCCAGTGCACCGTGCTGTGAAGAAGTATACCAATTTATTCTTTCTCTAAGCCTAAAGAGGCATTATAACATGCTCCCTGAAGAAGACACATGCTGGTTAAAATATGGTGGCGGGTTCAAGTTATAAGTGAAACATAGGGCTTTTTATTTCCAATATGAGAAAAGAAGTCAACTTTCAGTTTTTACTTGGTATTTGACCAAGAATTCTTCCCCTTATATGTGTAATCTCACCCAGATTGTGATAATGAGGAACAAAACCAAAGACACTTATAAATAAGCCTTTGCTCTTCCCAGTTATCCATGAATATCACCACATGCTGGTGCTCTAGAATGTCCATATAAACATCTGGAACACTACCCTGCAAGAGGGACCATTAATCTAATGAGTCCAATCCAATCACAGTGTGATTGAAAGAACAATCTTCCACCTTCCCATTCCAGTTTTCAATTCTGGAGAAAATGCAAATATATCTTTATTGGTATCACTTTCCACTTAGGGTTGTAGTGGCTACCCTACCTACAAATATGAATATTTCACAAGGTAA
The DNA here is from genome assembly GCF_014108415.1 of Molossus molossus. NCBI lineage: Eukaryota > Metazoa > Chordata > Mammalia > Chiroptera > Molossidae > Molossus > Molossus molossus. Next base: position 41,572,156 of record NW_023425353.1, read on the forward strand.
GGAGAAGACGTCGTTTCAGAGTGTCTATGTAGCTAAAGAGCTAAGAAGCTGTGTTGCTTGAAGAGGTCCTCTTGCCAGCCAGCCTATAGCTTTGGCCCCGAAGTCAGGGAATAAATAAAGGGGTACCTGGGGTGTGCCACACCGCACAGCAAAGCATGTTTATATCCACTAGGACACGAGGAAGATTACACAGCATGCACAGGAAGTTCTCCTCTTTTGTAATATTGAGTTGAACTGCACTGTTGCTGTGAATTAGTCTTACCTTGAGTGACACATGGGTTGAGTGAGGGGGTAGTTACCCTCATGACTATCATGGAAGATGGAGCAACACTGCCACCACACATGGTGAAGAGACCTGAAGGGGGCCAGGCATCAAATGCCACGGTGCACCCCGGAATGGCCTGAGGAAGCCCTCACGGGGTCTTTTATTTTTATTTTTTAATCCTCACCCAAGGATATTTTTGCATTTATTTTCAGATAGAGCGAGAGGGAGAGAGGGAGGAAGAGAGAGAGAGAAACATCAATGCAAAAGAGACACATCGAGTGGTTGCCACCCACATGACCCCAACCAGGGCCGGGGACAAACTGCAACCGAGGTACATGCCCTTAGCGGGAACCGAACCTAGGACTCTCTGGTTCACGAACTGATGCTCTAACCACTTAGCAAAACTGGCCAGGGCCCTCATGGGGGTCTTTTTAACCAAGCTCTGTGCAAAAATACAAAGCGTTTCTCTCTCTCTCTCTCTCTCTCTCTCTCTCTCTCTCTCTCTCTCTCTCGGAAGCAAATCTCAGAACTGGGGACTACCCTCAGGGAAACTCCATGTGGAGGTTAAGGTTTTGTCCTTTACCTTTAGACAGTGGTTCTCAGCCAGGGGTGATTTTGCCCCTTAGGGACCTTTTAGCAGATTTGGAGACATTTTTGTTGTCACAACCTGGGGCATGGTGCTGCTGGCATCTAGTGGGTGGAAGCCAGGGCTGACAAAGCACATTTTACTGCTCAGGACAGGCCCATACAGCGAAGGGTTGCATATAGAGCCCCAGATGTCAGTGTCAAGGATAAGAGACCCTCCCTTAGATTAAGAATAGCCACATTAGCCTTGGCCAGTGTGGTTCAGTGGTCAGAGTGACAGATCAAGTACCGAAGGGTCTTGGTTTGGTTCCCAGTCAAGGGCACGTACCTGGGTTGCAGGTTTGATCCCCGGCCCTCATCAGGGCACATGTGGGAGGCAACCAATTGGTGTGTCTCTCTCACATTGATGTTTCTCTCTCTCCCTGACCCTCCCTCCCTTCCACTCTCTCTAAAAAATCAATAGAAAAGTATCCTCCGGTGAGGATTAACAATACCCAGAAGGAATAGCCACATTATGCATCCTAACTTAAATCCTTTCCCATCTGTAGAGTGTGCTCTGCACGTGGTGTCTTGTGTGTATAGACTATGGAAGACGATGGGGAAGGGGCAGCGTTGGGAAACGTGGTCTTCCTCACAGCGACCCTCCCTGAGGTCTGTGCACTGTAGGGAAAACTGCTGGCATAACGCCTGGGAGGGGAAAAGTAGTCAGTTCCGGAAACTAACCAGCTGCAGAGAACCCGGTGGCCCACTGTGCCGTTCATTTCCATATTATCTCTGAACCCTAAGCTCACCTGTTCTTTACATTCTTCTGGGAGTCTGAAAACTATATTTCCCAGATTCCCTTGCTGGGTAGATTTCCACCAGGTTCATTCTGTTAGAGGGAGGTGCTGACGGGCCACTGAAAAGTGGGAGGATGGGAGGAAGACTTCCTGTTTCCAGCTCATCTCTTTAGCATCAAAGGGCAACTACTGCTCTCGTCTCAAGCTTTTAAAAACACTTCATACCTGGCCCTGTGGCACTGCCCTGTAGACACCAGCCCAGTGACTGCTGTGCTCCCTTCCTCAAAGACCTGCTCACCAGTAGCTTGGAAGCCCAGCCCTGAGCACTAGCACCACAGGCCCTTCCTCTCCACTCCTAGGTCCCAGGGAGCACAACGTTCCCCTTTGGCTTCCTCAACCCTCGGGGCAGTAATTGCTTCCTATAGTCACTTTTTTTTTTTCAGGCCCTCTCTTTACTCTTCCAGCCTTCAACACCCGTGTAACCAGTTGCTTGTATTAAATCCCCTCCATTTGAATATCCTGCATGGCGCCTATTTTCCTGGATGAACCCCGACAGACATGCCTATGGGAGAGCTGATAGTAAGAGGCAGAAGCTGGCAGAGTAGAACAGAAGCGCCCAACTGGTTTGTTTGGGAGGCCACCAGGAGGTACCATTCTTTTTCTCCAAAAACACCTGGAATGTGGGCAGAGTAATGCCGACAACGCGGTGTTGAATCAGAGGGTTTGCTCCCTGGCTCTGTGGCCCAGAGGGGGCCTGCGGGGTTAGCTGTCCTTCCTCTCACGTCCGTCTTCACACAGAGACAGTGGTGAGAAGGACGGCTCTTCTCATTTTCCTCAGCTCACACCTCCTCTGGGCTGGTGGCCATGGCAGCCCCTGGCAAAGAAGCTTCCTGGCAACAGGTGAAAGCAATAGAGAGTTCACGTTACTCTGGGAAGGTGGAGTGAAGACAAGCCGGCCCTGGGGCCACTCTAGTGGGGGCTACACAGATGTTCACCTTTGGGTTGAGGGGTTTCAATTACTTAGGCCACCAGGAGTAGCAAGGGAGGACAACAGAGGAGGGAATAGTCCTGGCAAACCAATGCCTGTCCGATGTTAGTGATTGTATGGAACATTCCAATCCCGGAGATGTTAAAATGTGAACAAATGCTTGTCCTAGGAATGATTAAATATTGAAATCCAGAACCCAGAGAGATAAATGGTAACCAAGAAGGTTCATACAGACAGATTGGATATAAACAAAAAGATAAATATACAAGGACAAATACCTTGAAAATGGAGATAGTGCTCCATTGCAGAGTTAGAATTTGATGAAAACCCACTCCCGCAGCAAGTTCCTCATGAAAGTCTCCAGATTCGATCAAAGGTCGATCAATACCTGTTTGGAATGAAGTAAACTTATTTTTTAACTTCTTTGAACAGAATACCTTTATGGGTTGTATGTAGCCCATACTTCGACTTATAGATGGAGACAAACTGGAAAATCAATGATTTGTGCCCTGGAAAGTGCCCCTATTAGAGTACTTTGGTTTCCAATAACACCGTATAGTCCCCTTGTGTTCTGTCTTATGCTTCATATGAGTGTCTACAATTTTGAGAAAGGGGGAGTCACTCTGTTTATGAGTCAGTGGTTGAGTTTATGGGTTTTCTTTTCTCTTTCTCCAGTCATTGGCTGTGATCACTTGGACACAGGCATAGAACATCATGGTTTATCCTCACAGCATTGCAGAGGAAGAAGTTAGCATGTGGCTCAAGATCTGCATGCCAAGGTAAGATAACTGAGACACCAGCCCAGCGGCAGTGATGGGCCCTGGAGAGTCAGGTGAGTCATTCAAAACTATCAGCCTGGTCTTTACAAAGCTTACAGTCTCAGATGGGAGACCACGAGGTCCCTGCTTGTTGAGAGCCCTGTTAAGTCATATACTGAATGCTGGTATAAGAATGTGAGCACCAGATTTTGTGGGAGTATAGAGAGATGATATATTAAGTGCTTCTGGGAAGCAAGGTCAAAATTCAAATGGATGGGATGTTCGGGTTGTATCTTGATGGCTGGGAATTTCCCAAAAAGGCAAGGTCACAGGAGAAGAAGGGTAAATGCCAGGAAGAAAGCATGGAATGCACAAGGCAGGGTGAGAGACAATGTATGGGCATTCTGGACATTCCAGGAAGTTCATGATGCATCTCAAAGAGTATGATTATTATACTGAAGGTAATAGGAGCTAAAGAAGGGAGCGTCATGACGACATTTAAATTTCAACATAACTGCTCTTTTAGGATTATGAACAAGTTGGAAACCCTAACCGCATGTCACGAAATTATTTTGAGCAAGAAGGCGAGGGGCCTGAACTAAGCAGAGATGGGAAAAAGTTATTTAGTCAAAAAACAACTAAATATTAATACTGTAATAACTATGTTGCCAGGTGGGTACTTGAAATATCGGGGGAATCACTTTGTAAATTATATGATTGTCTAACCACTGTGCTGTACACCTGAAACTAATATAAAATAATTTTGAGTGTCAATTGTAATTGAAAAATAAAATTTAAACAAATGACAAAATAGTAGAAAATGCAGGATTTGGTGACTGGCTTATTGTAGGGCTTATTGGAGAGGAGGAGGATTATGTGGATGTCCTTCCTAGTACCTCGAATCAGGACTCCATGGGGTGGAGGTAAAATAAAATATAACTGTCTTCTTCTCAGCTAGAAGTATGACTTGAGAGCACACCAGTAGCGCCAGGCTCTGGACGTAGATTTGGAAGCAATCAGCATTAAGGTGTTACTTGAGGCTTCGCACATGAATGAAATTGTCTTATGATTTAAGAAAAGAAAAAAGGAGACCTGAGAACAGAATGCTGGGGCACTTTGCCTAACCATTTGGAGAGAAGGAGAAACAGAAAAACGGAAAGTAGTTGGAAAGACAAAGGTCAAGGAGGTAGGAGAGGACAGCAGAGTGGAGTCCTGGACACGAGGTAGGAGAAACCTTTAGGAAGGAAGCAGCCAGCGCTGCTCCGTGCGACAGGAAGTGAAGATGGAAGCCCGGAACGTGTCTCTGTAAACTCACAGTTGGGAAGCCGTAGCTCATCTTGGCTTGGGTGTGTTGGTGGGGTTGTTATGGATAAAACTTGTGTGGATTAATGGGGGAGGGGGGAGGAATAGGAAAAGCTAGTGCAAACTAGTTTCCCATGACAGAGGCAGGGAAAGTATAACAGGGATGGGAAAGAAAATGAATAATCGTTTGAGGTCGACGTGATGTGGAGAAGAGAAAGGAGAGACTTGAACATGTTTATGTGCTGAGATGAATGAACAAGTAGAGAAGGAGAATGAAGGGAGAAGAAAGGGGATGGAGTATTGAGCACACAGGGAGGTAGATGCTCTGGAAGAAAGGTAACTTCTATTCTGAGGTAGGAGGGAAGAATGATTTTGATATACAGACTCATCCAATAGACCATCAGTCCCTGGGGGAAGGTACGACAAGATGGCAGGGAATCTAACTGGGTCAACACCGAGTTAACACTCACGATTCAGGTGGGAAATCTGTCTAGTTTTTTGGGGGGAAACATTCTCCAGCTAGAGGGGACTTTTGAAATACTGGTTATAAGCATGGGCTTTCGAGGGTGACAGGCCAGTGACTGCTGAATGACTTTGAATTATTTAAATCCTTTCCGAGGCTTCAATTCCTTCATTTGTACACTGGGGATTATAATAACATCTATGTGATACCTTTTTGTGAAGATTAAATGAAATAATACATGTAAAGTGGTTGTCACCTCATAGCTACCAATAATGGGGCTTTAAAAAAAAAGTCAAATCAAGGAAGAAGTTCAGATATATGGTTAGACCAAGCCCACTGGGAAGTAGGAAAGAGAATCATTGGAATTTAGAGGTAACTCAGGAGACGGGCCAGGATTCTCAGCCGAAACTTCTGAGAGCCATGAGGGCATCCCTCCATTATGGTTGGCCCTGTGGGTAACAGATCTGCACTGACACCCCAAATCCAAGCCCCCCAGAGACTGCCACGGCCTCTGGGACACATCCTGCTTATTTATAAAGGTACCCCTGCCTTACTATTAGGTAAAAATGGCATCTTAAGTACAGGAGCCTTCCGGATTCCAGTCAAAGTGTCAAAGGGATACAAGAAGCGGGAGTCTTGCCTTAGTGCTGGGAGCGAGGGAAGGACACCTTTCACGTGCAGAAATGTCAAGTGAGTTTTTGCAAATAAACCCTATTTATGAAAGGCGGGGAATCCCTTATTGAGAGAGTGATATGGCCTTGAGAGGAAAAACGTGAAGAAGGTCTGAGAGTGTTTGAGTAATTCCCTAAGACAGGGCTCCATGGGGGGTGGGGGTGGGGGGACAGGACAGGTTATTGGACTTGCAGGGAATTTCCCCACAGCAGAGCCTGCAGAACCTGGGGGAAGTCACGGCTTGAGGCAGACAGTTGTGACTGCATTGTATGGCCAGCAGTTGGTTGTTTATTGAGTAGAGGATTCTCCACCAAGTTGAAAGCCTCTTTTTCAACCTGTTTTGGGGTAGCCAAAAGAATGAGGGCAGGACATTCAAGATCCGGCCCCTTGGCACAGTCGCTGTGCCATACACACAGAAAGCTATGACCTCAGCTCCCACAAAGTCAGAGCACATTTCTCGTTAGGGTGTTTAATAACTGGATGGGTGAAGGCCACATAGTATAAAATCTAAGAGAGGATTAGAACAACGGCCAGGTAAAGGATGATGGGATTCAAGATAAATCTATTCTCTCTCTTTTGCAGAGAAATAACAGGCCAGATAAAATAGTCATTATTTAAGGATGAATAAACAGGTGAAATAAAACCTCATTATGAGGCATATGAACAATTTTGTAACTTTAAGAAATGAACATATAGCACTCAAGAGGCAGAGGAAGGGCATGCTTTTGAAAAAGATTTACTACGGGAAATGGGCATAAATTTTAAACAGCATATGCTTTGTGATCTAGATAGGACCCCATGAAGCAGGAGATGGAAAATGAGAGAAGAAAACATGCTGAGGTGAGAAGGAAACTAGTTGAGAAAGCAGAATAGAGAGAGCAAGATAAAATCAGGGAAATGGTATCAAACTGAATGTAAAATATCAAAATTGAAAATACATTAGAAGCAATCGAGAGCTTAATCGGCAATGTTTATAATGAAATCCATAATGCAGAGGACAAATTTGAAGCACCCTTCCAAAATTAAAAGAAAATGAAAATTTGATCACAGTGTTAAGGGAAGAGATGATGGATTCAGAGAACAGAGAGTGGAAATCCAACATGGAGAAAACCAGTGTTCCCAAAGAAGACGCTGGACAAATAGAAAAATAGCAATGATTCTAGAGTTTATAGAAAGTACTTCCTGAACTTAAGAAAGAAGTAAATATTCAGATCAAAGGGGCTTGATGAGTGTTAAAAATTTAATATAAAGAGATCAGATTCTATGGAAGTTTGGGATTTTAATTTTTCAAAAAAGAATCCTAGAAGGTAAGAAAAAAACAACAACAACAAAATAAAACAAACAGAAACAATAAAGAAATTAGCTTTACAGAAAGAAAAATCAGGGCCAGAGTTAACAGAGCAACATCTTCAATTTTGGGAAAGGACTAAGGTCTAAGAATGCTAAATTTGGACATGTCATAATTCACATTTGGCATCAATAAAAAAAGCATTCTCTGATACAAAGTGTGAAAAACTAAATGTCAGGTTCTCTTCATGAAAAAAACATTCAAAGTTGTCCAGAAAACCATAAAATGAGCCCAGTTTTAAAAAGACTCACGTACAAGATAGATGTACTTGATTAAAAGGACTGGCAGTAAGTACTGGAATATTTTAATGTGAGACCAAGTTTAAATTGTTGCAAATACAAATACTGTAGCTACCACAGAGATCATAAACTTCATCAGTAACCCTTGAAAGGGAAGATATGGCCTGTAAATCATAATAGTTAGCTAGTAGAAAGTTGGGTGTGGATTCCCAGGTAGTAAAGAGATATGAAGGCAGGAATGGCAGGCTGATGCCGTGGTACCTAAGAGGCAAGCGTGGTAGACATCGGTTCTTCCCCCTTCATGTGGGCATAGAAGTAAAGTTGTTTGTTTTTTAAAGGTAACAGTCAGTAAAATTAAAAGTAGGATGTATGTTTTTACATTAGAAGAAAGAGAAGGAAAAAGAAAACTTGTATGATAGTCAAAGATCAATAGCAAAGGAAACTGAACACAATAAAACACAAATCATCTTGAGTAAGCACAGACCTGTAATGTATGACAAATATAATGACTTCACCACATTAAATGGCAAAGATTAGGTCATAATCAGCAATAGTTGTCTACCAAATATACCCCAGAAAGAGTGACACAGGAAAATTAAAAGTATTAATTTGTATTAAAATATATTAGAACTGCTCTTGCCACTAAATAATTGGAATTACAATCATATAAGATAGATTTTCTAGGAAAAAAAGTAAATGTCTCAAAGACAATGTTTTTTCATTATTGGCAAAAAGATCCCAAAGGAAAATATATCAGGATTCAACTTTCATGTGCCAAATAATAAGCATGAAGCAAAAACTATTCAAACTAGAATGAGGAATTGATTGAAATGGATGCACAGTAAGAATATAAAGCTTTTTCTGTTGAGAGTTAAAGTACGCAATAAACAAGCAAATAGAGGATATGATAATAGACAAATGAGTCACTTTGAAAATATACGTGAAAATGTAATAACCTCAAATAGAAGATATACTCTCTTTTTAAATATTGGAGAAACACTTAAAATTATATATATATAATCACAAAGAAAACATCAGAATTTTCTTAAAAGCACATGTATACAGACCACCTTCTTTGATCAAAATGCAACAAAACTAATAGTTGAACAATACTAATTTAAAAAATTCTCCTCAAGCTCTTGATGGTAACAAAACAAAGCAATATTTATATATAACTCTGGGTCAAATAGGATATTAAAATGTAGTTACAAAATACTTAGAAAATTATCATTATAAGCACAGTACATATTGAAACCTATGGTATTTAGTCAAAGATATAATTGGGCAAATTTACAAAACATATTTTTACAATTTTTAAATAATAAACGAAACAAATGAATTAAGCCATTAACTTGAGAAGCTAAGAGCAAAACAAAGCAAGCCTAAGGATAAAAGGAGAGGAAATTATTGCAGATGAAAGCAGAAATTAAAACTTAGTAAACAAAAAGGAATATAATAGATAAATAAATCTTAGAGTGCCTCTTTAGAAAAAAAAGCAAACACTAAGTAGAACAAAAAGGATAAAATATACAAACCTGTATTTATTCTAATCAAGAAAAAAATAAGAGACAAGAAAAAAAATCAGGGATAAGAAAGGAGGTGTCATCTTAGATACAAAAACATTTGAAAATCTTGATATAATGAATCATTCTCATTCATATTAAATATGAATATTAACTGCCGAAGAAGCAGGAAACATTCTTAATAAGAAATTGAAAAATAATGTAAACATTTACCTATTCAGAGGATTTAAAGAAAAAAATATTTCAAATTTTAAAGAACAAATAATTTTCTGACTTGTTAAGTCTTCAAGAACATTAAAATATGTGGGAAAAAACATCCTAATTTTTATTGGCTAAACTCTAACATCAAAAACTTACAAACTAATACATACGAAAAAGAAAACAACAACAAAGTAGTCTTACAAATATTTAGATTTTGATGCTAAAATCTAAAATTCAGTACTAATTCTTTTCAGCTATTTATGAAATAATGAAAATAGCAGGTTTGTTTTAAGAATGCAAAGACAATGCAATATTATGAATGCATTAATATAATTTTAACATCAATGTCATAGAAGAAAAATAAATGATTATCCCAAAGTATGCCAAAAATTATTTGGAAAATAATGCAACATTCATTTTTAGTAAAAACACCTGATAACTTGGACCAGAATATAAATAAAATCTTCTTTCTCAAGTGGGTACAGACTATTTCTCTTAATATATGATACCCAATAATAAAAATCTAGGAGCATTCACTTTAAAAATAACTCAAGGATTTTCTTTATTGTAAATATTATTCAACATTGCTCTGCAATTTCTAACCCATGAAACAAGATCAAGCGGGGCGGGGGGGGGGAGTTTAGTTATTTTAGAGGAAGAGGAAAATATATTCTTTACAGATATTATAATCGTTTATCTAGAAGTCTCAAAAACAGAAAAAAAAATTAAAAAACTAATAGCCTTAATGAGAAATCTAATCTAAATGACCAATCATAAACCAATATAAAATCAATTCATTATATATATATGCAATAATTAATTAGAAGATTTAATTCAAACATCCCACTCATAATAAAATGAATAAATTATCTAGGAATATATTTAATAAGAAATGTTTAAGATCCACAGGAAGAAAATGACAATATTATGAATTTAAAGAAGACTTGAATAACTGGAAAGAAACACTGTACTTGGCTCCAATTTGTTTACTACAAACTTGTAAAGCTGTCAGTTTTGAATGGGGCCCAGAGCAATGTAATCTGGTTCTACTCATGAACATAGATGCAAAATCCTATGCAAAACAGTATCAAATCAAGTTCAGCAGCACATGAAAGGGTAATACATCTGGGGCAAATAGGGTTTACCCTAAGAATGCAACCATTGATCAGCTTCAGGGCAGAGAACAGGCCATCTTGTTGTCATCTATATTCCTGGCATTTATCACAGTTCTTGGCATATAATAGGTGCTCAATAAATGTGTTGGCTGAATGAACATTAAGTAATCTTTTATTTTGCTACAAACTAAAGGAGAAAATCCACTTAATGTCTTTATAGATCCCCCTAAAAAGCATTTGAGCAAGAAAAGTGTGCTTACTATCATCTTGACTTGTTCAAATTTACTGGTTATTTTAGTTATCTTAGTTATCTTAGTTAATAAACCAATAAAGAAAAAAAAATAGAACTATGAATTTGGGGGAACAAAGAGACAAAATAGTCATTATTTACAAATGATACCATTTTATACTCAGAAACCCAAAGAAGACTAAGTGGCAACTGATAAGTAAAGTGCTTGATTCCAAGATCAACATACAGAAATCTGTGGCTTTTCCATGTCCTAACAATAGCTAAATAGAACTTGAATTGATCCATTCACAATTGTAACAAAAACAATTAAATTCTTAAAAATGAAACACAAATATACCAAGACCTAGATAAAAAAAAATATTATAAAATTTTATGGAAAACTAGAATAAATGAAGAGGAAACCATGTTCCGGAGTTGTAAAGAGATCACTTCTCTGTAACTTATCTCTAAATTCAATTACATCTTCATAAAAATCCTATAGGAATTTTTGGAAAGTAACTCAATAAGCCACTTCAAAACTTTGGAAGAAAACAATAAAAGTCTAGATATTTTTTAAAAAGAAGACCAATGAGGGACAACTCGCCATGCCAAACATGAAAATAAACTATAATCTACAGTAACTAATAGTGCAGTTTGGTCAGGAAGTGAGAACCAATCAATAGACCAAAAAAAAAAAAAGAAATCTAGATGCCCACCATGTCTCGTTCACTGAAAGTTCATATGCATTAAAAAAAACTGTGAAGTTTTATAAAAAATTTAAATATAGAGGACAAAGATACTGTTTTTATAACTTTGGCATAGAGGCCTTCATAAGCAAGCTATAAAATCCAAAAGACATGAGGTAACAGATGGACAGATTTGCCCACATAAAAATCAAAATATTCTGTATGTTAAAAAGCAATATGAAGCTTAAAAGTAGGTTTAGATTCAAACTGTTTTTGTGTCATATTTAATAGATGAAGGATTCATAAGCGGACAAGTAGAAGTGCCTTTAAATAGTTAAAAGACAACCAATTTTTTTAAATGGGCAAAGGATAAGAATAAACAACCCACCAAAAAAAGAATAATAATTAGCTCCTAAAGATGTTTAACTTCATTAGTAACTGAGGGTAATGTGAATTACCCCCAGAACATTGACTCAAGAGGATCAGGGAATAGCATTCTTGTGTGTTGCTGGTGGGGGTGTAAAGTGATGAAGACAATTTGGCAGTATCAAATTTAAGAATGCAATTTCCCCCTATTGTATTTCTTGGGCTTCCTATTAAGAGAAAATATGTGCATGCACTTATACATTGTTCTCAATAGTCAAATATTGCATGTGTCATTTGTATCTGACATTATGAATCACCTCTACTACTATATGGGCAGAAAAAAGGAATACTATGTGGGCAGAGAAAAGGAATTCTATAGATGTGTATATATATGAACATGTAAAGCAAGACGTTGTTCATAAATATGAGCTTCATGAGCTTTAGGACTGTGTTTTATTCATACTGTGTTTTATTCATCCTGTGTCCTCATCACCTAAACATTGGTTGGCATGTAGAAGGTTCCCAGTTAAAAATCTCTTGAGTAAATGAGTGTGAACGAAGCCAGTGTAGGAACAATTTAACCATAATGGTCCCATTAATGTTTAAAGATGAATAAGTATATATATTTAAATGTATAGAAAAGGCATTGAAAATATAGCAGGAAACTACTTCTAGTGCTTATTTCTAGGAGTACAGAAATTGTTGGGGAAACAGAGTCTCAGTTATACTTTCCTGCGTAACAAATCACTCATATTAGAGCAGGGACAGCTTCAGTTCTGAGCCATTCCCTGACTGGAATACCATCTCGCTCACTTACTGTTTAGACTTGTTGTGACTGTTTAATACATTAACACAGGTAATATACTTGGTAGACACAAAATTAAGTGTTTAGTAAAAGTTAACTTCATTGCTCTAGCCAAAAAGAGTTTGTTTACTGTTTGTTTGAATAATCATATTAGCCTTTTCTATGGCCACAGTGTATGTATTTTGGGCTGCTGTGCTGTAGACCAGAAAACTTCAAAAAATATGCAGTAGGTATATTTGTAGGATGTGTGAGTATAGAGTGGCAATAAGATTCCTGAGTCTTCTTCACCTTCTTAGAAAGTATTAAAAAAATTTACTTATCTGCCCAGATAACTCTCCACAGTGCCTATTCTCAACTGGACAAATGTCTAATTTCCAACTTTTTAGGGTAGTCTAGTTTCAAGCAAGAAAATATGTCTCTGTCCCAGCTGAATGCATACCTACCTCCCCTTTCTCTTTCTGAGCACCTTGGTGTTGTAGCACATGTCTAAAAAATTCGACATTTATATAGAAACCCTTCTCAGGATTCACCATGCAATTCTCTTTTCTCATGCCTAGCTGGTGAGCAAGGGCTCATAAAATGCATATCACATCATTATATTATGTTTAAACATTTTTATTTCTCCAGAGAATTTAAAATATACAAACACGTAACTCTGTGAGGAAATGATCCAAAAAAGATTATAAATACAGCCGTAAATGTCAAAGTTCCTAAAACATTTCACTGGCTCTATCTTCAGAGGAAAGTGTTTACATAGAGAGCACACGCCAGCGTGTTTTATTATTGTTATTGTGGGCATTAAATGTTACAAATGCAATCTGTCTGACATACCCATAAACCATGGTCTCTCCAAACCTGTAAGAATCACCTCTAACGCCGTGGAGCTGATCAGCGGGAAGGAGTCGGGAGGCCTGGGCAGCAGGCTCTCTGGAGCGAACAAGGTATTGCCATTACCAGGAGACAGTAATTCGTCTTCAGTTTTTATCTTAATAAATATTTAACTTAAATAGTTTGCTTGTTTCACTTGTGGATTTTCTAGCAGGTATTATATAGTAAGTGGTTAATCATTTGCTTTCTGTTCGACCCATTCAGGATGATCAAGATTTCTTCTCTTTTCTTAAAAAAAACAAAGGATAGGGAAGGAAGAAGGTAGGAGAAAATGGAGGAGGAGTATGAAGAAGGTAGGTGAAAAAGGAGGGAGGAAGGGAGCAGGAGATAGGAGGAGGAGGAGGAGATGCCTTCCAGTCTAGACATGTGGTATCTAGCTGGTTTCTTTCCTTGTTGGTTTCCTTTACCCTCTAGTGCAGTGGTTCTCAAGCTGTGGGTCATGACCCCTTTGGGGTCAAACGACCCTTTCACAGGGGTCGCCTAAGACCATCAGGAAACACACTTCCGATGGTCTTAGGAACTGAGACACCGCTCCTCTATCCGTCTCCAGGCGGGTCCGCCCACATGCAGATACGCCCATATACATGAGGAACTTTGTTAAAGGGTTGCGCCATTAGGAAGGTTGAGAACCACTGCTCTAGTGGGTCAGCAGTAAATTGTATCTTGGCAGTCCATGCTCTCTTCCAAAGGACCCTGCTCCAGCTTCTGTCACCTTCCTGTTTTATAAATGAGAATCCCCTCCCCTACCCTATACCCAATACCAATGTCTCAGGAGCTGTGCTGCCCAGTAGAACAATAATGTCAGCCACAAGATGTAAGTGTACATTTTCTAGTGTTGCATTAAGAAAAGTTAGAAGACATAGGTGAAATTAATTTGAATAATATATTTTATTTAAGCCAATATATCCAAAATATTATCATAACAACTTGTCATCAATATGAAAAGAAAATATTTCACATTCTTTTTTTATACTGACTTTTTGAAACCCAATGTGTAGTTTACACTTATAGCACATGTCAGTCAGAACCAGCCACATTTCCATTGTATCCTATCTTCCTATTACTTCCTCTTCTTCTTTAAAACGAGCCTCCTTTAACTTAAACCAGCTTGAACCGGGTTCTGCTTTTTCAAACCAAACAAAGCTGAATACAACAGCAAATGGAGGGTTTGGTCACAGTGTCTTATTTGCTTATGTCCTGTATTTCAAGGAATTATTTGGTATGGCACCAGACTATTTTTATTCAGCTACATGCCATTGGAGATGTTTGGGATTATATGTGCTTTATGGGATGATAGGGCTTAACTTTATTTTTCCTATCCCTTTCTATGTGAGGTTACGTTTTGTTTGCAAAAATACTGCCACAATGCAGTTTTTCATTAGGCAATTCAAGTTCCTCTTAACAATACCCTTTGAGACTATTATGAAACTTGTTAACATTAAACTGCCCTAGCGAGGTACTGTTTTTGATACCGTATAATTTCATTAATTTAAATCCAAGTAAAGATCAAATTTTCCAATTCATCTAAGCCATTTATTAGCCCTAGCTTTCTTGGTGATTAACTTTGATGACAATAGCATTTCACGCGATGTTCAAACATAAAACTCTGCTTCTTACATTACAGCGGGGTTATCTTTTGGTAAACATTTTATTCGAGAGCAATTTAAAGAAGCCACGAGTCTGTGAGTTAATGATCCAAGCCTCAGTTTACCTATTAATTAAATGAAAGAGTTTCTTGACTGTAAAATGTGCTGAAAATGACAGATCTTAATTATACTTGTGAGTGGTAGATGAATTAATATGACATAAGTATTATGATTGTTTTAAAAAGTATTGTAATACTGTTGATAATATTGAAAGATTAAGACAATTGCTTGGGGGAAATGAGCACTTTTTGTTATTTCTGTAATTTATTCTAATTGTAGTTAATTTCTCACCTCTGACCTTGTCTGTCCAGCAAGGTTGGGACTAGGACCTTGGGTGCAAAATCTAAGGGATGCCCCAAAACTAAATAATAAAGATAATGGTTTAATGAAAAAAAAATTAATGTCAAAATTTATCATGAAAGAAATTAAAATTTTAAATAAAGACAGGATCAGAGATTACAGTGAGCATAGAACACTGCTCCCAGACCATTAACAAGATTTCGTTATCAAACCACGTGACTGCAGTTTGCATATAAATTCAGACGCTTCCACCATACGTAGAACTCGAGAGATTCTAAGCTCTTAAACAATCACTAGGTTTTAATATCTTTTCTTCCATATTGTTGTTCTCCTCTCAACCTTCACACTTTGGGGTTCTCCCCACATATTATATTAGGAAATGCAAATGTGTTGCACTCCTTAGATTAGTTATTAAAGTAGTACATACTCTGTTTGTGCTGCATGATTCTAAATAACTGTGAAACCTACTTTTAGGCGGAGTATAAATAACGTGGTTGAGAATAGAAATCTATGAATAGTGCTTTGCACGAAAGAATGGTGTAGCCGATTCCACTCTGTGGAGGTGACATTAAACAAGATGAGCCTGTTTTATTTCATATAGAGGAATGACCAAATTAAGCATGAGGAAGTGTGAGAAGATTTTCAATCATGACTTTTTTCCCAACTTGGATTTTTACTCTTCTGTACTGCCAGAACTCGAATTTCCAAGAGCCACCCTGTCTTTTGTGAGCCTTGGAAAAATGAGTTTGATCTAGACCTGGCTTCATCAGTGGTTGCCTCATGCTTTGTGGATTTCATGAATTTTAGATGTTCAGGCCAAATGGGAAGAAGAAAGCAGTAGGCACAGTAGTCTGGCATCTAATGCTAAGCTAGCACTTAAACTCGCACTTAAACTTTATAGTTATCTGGGATGTTATTAAAATGCAGATTCTAGATCGGGGCCTGAAATTCTGCATTCCTAACAAGTTCTCAGGTGAAACCAAAGTTGTTGCTTCATGCACCAAACTTTGAGTAGGAAGGATCTATGCTACTTGTGAATTTCTGTTGTTGCTTTTGAAACTGAAAGTTTAAGGGATTAATTACTCATTGGAAAAATAAATTAAGTTGCCTCTCTAGAATGTGAGGTCTTTGAGAATAGGAATTTTGTCTTGTTTGTTCTTACACCTAGTGCTTAGAACATTACAGGGAATATTGAAGGTACTTAAATGTTGTTGGTTGTTGTTGAATGAATAAATGAAATTTGGGCTCACTTTTAGAACAAGGATTCTTAAGTTTTTTTGGTGCCATATACCTGATCTCTTTGGTAATCTGGTAAAGACTATGGACCCCTTCTCAGGATATATTTTTTTTAATACATAAAGTAGAATGGATAGAAATTACAAAGAAAACCAATTATATAAAATTATAGTTATCAAAACCTGTAAAAGTCAAATGTGTAATATAATAATGTATGTGCTTTTGAAAAACAAAATCTAGCAGTCAGATCTAATAATTACTATAATTTTGAAGAAGTGATGAGTATAAACAATGTTTTCAGATATCTGCAACAACTGTAATTTGATAGGAAAATATCTGTGATTTTATTTTATTTTTTTGGCGCTCAAGAGGCAGGTACTGCTAATAGTACTATAGGTCGTTGCCTATATTCATAGTTGGAGTATATGCTCAATTTCAGTTGGAGGTAAGTGGAAATAATTTTGTAATTGTATTCACATTCAAATGCTCGAACATTCTGAATTCTTTTCATGACCCTCTTGGGGTCTGTGAACACCAGCTTAAGAACCTTGGACTTTCCATTGGTTTTATTTATCAAGCTTTTCCAATGTTGGCTAAATATTATTTCATGAAAATAAAGAGAAAGTGATACTTAGTACTATTTTATTTATTGAACAAGGTATCTAGTGCCAGACATACTGGTTCATGTTGTTTAACACAGTACTTCAACTTGCAAAGATCTGAAATTGCTTTTTCCAGCGATTATTTTCCTCCCTCCCATTCATGTTTTCAGCAGTGACAAATGTATAATGAATACCCATATTCACTGAATAAACAACTCACAAATGCAGGTTTGTAAAGCGCATTCCCAGGAAACAGATCCATAAACCTGGTAAGCGCACCAAGACCCCGTCAGGAATGTTTGAACTAAATCTTAATTTGTTCTTCACAAACACTTCACATGGCCCTCTAAATGAATTATGTGCTGTCTCACTGACAGGGACCGTAACAGACTACACAGTGGAGAGACAGAACTGGGCTTGAGGGATTGTTTTATTGAACAATTTCACAGGTGTTAACAATAGAGGTGGGCTGAAGAGTTTCAACGAGAGAAGGTAACTCTGAGCCTGGAGTTACTGAAACACCTTTTGGCAAGTTGCATTCTTTTCCTTACCTTACTTCCTCTGTAATAATTTTATAGGGTCACCTTATTGGTCTTTTCCTTTCGAAGTCAGAGAGTGAGGGGAGCAGAGTGAAGAAATAGAGAAAAGAAAGAAAAAGGAGGGAAATAACAAGGATTCAAATCTGGCACAGTGCCCATGACGGCCTAACCCTAGAGCGGAGGTCTCATGCACCAGCATGAAGATGACATTGGAATGCTCTTCGGCAGTAGCATGCAGGTAAATGCTTACTAAGCAGCTCCCTGGGGGTGGGGGAGGGTGGAAGCCCTGGTTCTTAGTATCGGCCAATTTCTGTGGTGTAAATGGCTGATTTCAAGCTACCAAGGTGAGGACCCCGGGAGGGGTTCGGGAAGAGATGTGGAGGATGGGCTCCGGTGCCCCTGTACGCCGGCTCCAGCATGACACCTTTCAGCAGGGTGAGCCCTCTCTTGGGGTCTCACCTCTCCATGGCTTCTCCACTCTGCCAGTTTCCTCCTCTTTCCCACCCATGACATCTGCCTAGAACTTTTCTGGGCCCCTCAGGTAGATCACAAAACCAGAATGAGGAATTTGCCGGCCACAGGAAGGAGTGATCGGAGACTTGCTCACTGTGATGGAAAGAGAGGGATTTGGCGGAAAACAGCAAGAACTGAGCTTGCGATGCAGCAGCTCTAGGAGGTGCGTGGCCCCAGTGTCAGATTGGCTGCTTTCTATCTCCGCTTGTCCATCCATGGAAAGCAGCCCAGGGGGCTAGATGAAAGGTGGAAAACAAGTTGAAAATGGGGCCATACAGAACAAAACAACACCGCAGCGCTAGCATTGCTTTCCTTCAGCTTCCCCGCTTCCGAATGCAGCAGCGCATCGTGCAGGGATGGCATTCTCTTTCCATCTTTTCATGCTTCTCCTCTTGCTGGTTTTCAGTGGGCAAGGTGAAAACCGATAGAGAGGCAGAGATTTATATTAAAAACTACATCCATATATTTTACCATGCATTTTTTTTTTTTTATCCTCACCCGAGGATATTTTTCCATTTTTTGTACAGATAGAGTGGGAGGGAGAGAGAGGAAGGAGAGAGAGAGAGAAACATCGATGTGAAGGGACACATCGAGTGGCTGCCACCCGCACGACCAACCAGGGCCGGGGACAAACTGCAACCGAAGTACGTGCCCTTAGCGGGAACCGAACCCGGGTCTCTTTGGTGAGGATCCAGCTGCTTAAAAGGAAATAAAGACTTCAAGAACATACTAGTTTAAAAAAATCATATCGTAGGCCTTTTTGCTTCGCATTTAAAACAGAAAACAAAGCCCATGTCTACTGGTGGTGATGCTCAGAAAAGAAGCGAAAGGTTTTGTTCAGACTTCCCAACTCAACAGATCATGACCCGTCACTCATCACAAGTTTGCAAAGCCCCATGGAGTTCCAAACCAGTTACCAAAGAATATCCCAGACTTCCTCCTGCCCATCACACACTTCCCTCCCATCTGATTTCTAGAGATGCTGTGAGGCAGGGAGTAATGAAGCCGATGGTGTGCTTCTCTGCAACACACTGTTCTCTTCCCCCACCTCATCACTCACCGTTACTGCCAACACCCTGGTGACCTTGACAGGGCTCCTAACGGGACGTTTGGGGATGCTGGTTTATTTCCACGGCTCTCTCTTACTTCTTCCTCCAGTCCTCATTCTAGCTTTTAGCCATCTCCTGCCCCGCCTGCTACCAGAGGCACGAGAGCGGAGTCAAGTAGCACGCAGCAAGATTTCAGGCTTCATTTAAAGAGTACGGTAATGGTACTTCAGGGAGATAAACAGTAAACCAGATGTAAGTACGATGATAAGAATCCTAGAAGCTATTGCCTACCACTTTGTGGTAGGCACATTATCTCATTTAATTTCTCCTTCAGATGCCTGTGGTCTGAGGGGCTAGTCGGTCAGAAGACAGATTCTTATGAACACTTAGTAAAAAATAAAAAGCAACCATGAGACATGGAGCGCCTATCCTGGTGCATCCAGGCTTGGCACCGACCTCCGTGCCTTGGATGCCCAGCCTAGCCCAATTGTACTCATGTTCTAAGACTCACCTCACACACTGTGGCTTTCAGGAGCCTTCCACTGGCATCTCTCTAAGTGTGCTCTTCTGTTGATCGCAGTTGCCATGATACGTACAAGTGTCCCTCTGGCCCGCCGCACGGTGTGTATGTTCCCTGAGAGCAGAGAACGCAGCTTCATCTCCGAGGTTCCCGATGCTGTTGTTTGCCTTGCACCTAGTAAGTGCTCAGACATGTTTTGTGAATGAATGAATGCTGAAGGGATGGATAAACGAAAAGAAGCTGATGGGGTTTATAGAAGACAGGAGTTTTCAGCACAATTTTAAAGAATGCAGTGTTTGGAGTAAGAAGATACGCTTCCATGGGGAAAGGAAGACGTACACAAGATATATGTAGAGGGGGGTGAATCGTTTTGTTCATAAGGTCTGACTTTCAGATAAACAGGAAATAAGGGCAATGGGTAGACAGCTTGAAGCCACCCTGCAAGGGAGTTTCACCACCACGAGGAGCTTGTGTGGGACCGTGAATGTGGACGTACTGTGCAGGTTGGATGCTCAGATGCGTGCTAGGTTGTCCTGCAAAGTCACAATGCCCCAGAGTCCCAGTAGGCACCTAGAAAGGAATGAAGACAACTTGTGGCTTTCACGTGTGACTGCCTCATTCAGCTGTATTTCCAACTGGAAAAAGGAGCCTGCTTTGCCAGTCCCCATCTCCTCTTCACTCCTGGGAGAATACGGTTCAACTCCGCAGCAGAAGTTACTTTCACTGAATTATAGATGGCATCAGAACACGTTCCCATTTTCACGTTTTTTGGTTCAGTTTCATCTTTCATGAAAATCATGTGTAGTTGCTTCATCAGCTGGTGGGCAGAACAGCTTGATAACCCAGACAACCCTTCTGTCTTAGACGTTAAACACTGTTGAGGAAGGTTACTCCATTTTCTCTTATGTATTTGAGCGCTCTCTCTCTCTCTCTCTCTCTCTCTCTCTCTCTCTCTCGCACACACACTCGCACACACACACACACACACACACACATCCGTATGGCATCACGGTGTCTCTTTAGTATCATCTCCAGCAAGCCTGCCTTGTATTTTTAAAAACCTTCACCTCATAGCTGTTGTCACTGGCTTAACACAGAAGGCCGTAAGAAATCATTTGGGGCATCAGAAGCAACTAGCCGAAACCAGCATTACTTCTTCAACCGTCTTCCCCTACTCTCTCCTTTAAGGATGCCTGCCCCTTTTGAGCTAATTTATTATCATAAGGACTTTGCTATTTTTCCCCTAAGGGGACGGGGGGGGGGGGGGAAACCTCACTCTTCAAGATGTTACTTTGTTTACTCCAGTTAATTATTTAAGAGGATTCTTTAAGCCCTCACCACTCAACCTTTACAATTCCACACAGAAACAAAGATAATTTAGAAGACAGAGGATCTGTATGCAAATTGAGACTTTCAGAGCTGAAAAGGGCACATGGCAGCGGCGGCCTAGTGAGGGCCAGGCACCAGGGCATCGCGGCGTCCGGGCGCTCACGATGGGGGAGGTTTTGTTCAATATGTAAACAAATATTAATAATACAGCATTAATGTATTGCTTCTGCAGATTATTTCTAATACAGACTTGCTGGCTTGTACATGTATAATACATAAATGCATCCATAAAAGTTTAATGCCTTCCGAGGAGTACGTTCACCCACAACACTGCCTGTTGACACATTTTCACTCCTCTTAACGCTGCTTCCCGAAGGAGTCAGCAGGCTGCCAAGGTGGCAGAGTTGAGAGTGACACTGGGGGAACGGTCTGAAAATGAACTTTTCACAACTTCTGCGCCCGTTCGACATCCGGACAGGCGTCCCGTCCACCGCGGGTGATCCGTTGTTTCTGAATTACCGTGAGGGGCAAGCGAGGGGTCGGCCCACACTCCAAGGGCCAATCACACTGAATCCAAAAGCTACTATGAAGAGAACCCTAAACCTTCTGGCTGCAAAAAACACCTTGCACCATTTGCCAGGGCCCAGTCCGTCTTAAAGAAAAACCTCAACCTGCACGTTCCTTTCTAAAGGAGCCCGAAGAGGGAGCCGCCAGAGGAGCGCGGTGGTCGGTGCAGGACCTGAGTCCTGCAGGGTGAGCACAGGGCCCTCCCTCCCCTCCCCGGAGCAGCTGGGACACCGGCCGCCTCCCCGAGAACTCAGACTTCTGCGGACAAAAGGACACCCAGAAACACAGCCGCGTCCTTTGCTCTTCGCCCTTTGCTGCTTGGAAACGAGACTCACTCACAGACTGCGTTTGTGGTTTTTCCTAAGGTTTTGGAATAGACACTCTGCTCTCTCGGCTTCTGTGTCTCTGCTGCAGAGATGGAAGCTGGATCCAGCCAGCACCAGCCGTCGCCCACCCCCAGACAGTGTCTGAAATTTCTGTTCCTCTCTGGATAGTGGATGTTCAGCCATTTCGCAGCACTCAGCCCCGCTCTAATAACAACTCGATTATGGCCCTGTGGCCTTCTCCGTAACGTTTATGTCCAGGTCTGCCATGTGTTGGGCGTCCATAACAGCCGGCCTGACTAGCACTCTGCGGCTCCAAAGGCGGAGGCAGTGAGAGCGGTCTGGACTCCTGCGAAGTGTGATGGAATTGGCTGCATTTCATGTGACAAGCTCGGATTATGGTCCTTTGTCCGGAGCAGGCATGAAAGGAGCAGAAAGGCTGGAGATGGGGCCTGCTTCCTAAGGACATGCAAAGGGCCATTGGTGGTGATTTTTTTAGACCGGAGCGCAACCTTTTCTCCATGCTGAAGCTCTGTCCATTAGGTAGGCAGCTTGCTTTACTGCGGATTTTCTTGGGATCGATACTTATCAAAGGACTTACTGCTGTGTGGAGCAGGTTTCAGCTTGTGCCTGAAACTAACATTTACATAGCATCTCAGCAATACATCTTCTTTGGAATCAGTTATGATCACAGTCCCCTAGAAGTTGGGTCCTGTCCCTTTTCATGGAAACTTGAGAACCACCTGCTTAGCGGCAGGTATATACATTACCTATATCTATCAGTGACTACTCAATAGATCTTACCTCTTTTTTTAACCTAGTAGCTATATGTCTAATCATTGTCTTATCAAAAGCTTTTATCATGTCAAAAGGATATGTGAAAACCCCTAAAACATTAGCCTTGGGGAAAAGTACATATAATTATGATTTATCACTATTTCTAGACAACCTGTTTCAATATTTGTATAGCTAATAGGAGAGCAGCCATCTTCAAATAAACATACTACTACAGTGAGACTGTCGAAGCAATTGACAGACAGTATATCAACTCACTCATCACCAATGGCTAACTGATGTCCAAAGAGCAAAATGGAGTTGCATGATTTATTGATTTTCTTTATTGATTTTAGAGAGAGGGGGAGGGAGAGGAGGAGAGAGATAGAAACATCAATGAGCGAGAACATTGATTGGCCACCTCCTGCATGCCCCCCACTGGGGATTTGACCCAGAACCTGGGCATGTGTCCTAACCGGGAATTGAACCAGTGACCTCTTTGTGCATGGGTCGACACTCAACCACTGAACCACACCAGCCGGTCTGGAGTTGCATGATTTAAACTCACAGAAATGTTTTGATTTGGACAATTCTCTGGATAGCCTATTGCCTACATGACACCCACTTGGATGTCTAATAGATCTTTCAAATGAGTCATGTACACAATTTCTCATTTCCTTAGTAATTCAAAATTCACTCAACCTTAGGCTCCTCCACCTCTTTGATGGCACCATTTTTGCTGGCATGGTGAGGCTAGAGACTTGGGTATCAGCCTTGCTTCTCTTTTTACCAATTATTCCTTAAAGAGATACGAAAGCTTAAGGTGATATGAGCTCTGCCTCCAAATATATCTCAAATTTGAATAGTTCTCAGTATCTCCACTCCTTCCACCCTCATCCAAGCTACCATCCCAGCTGGGCTGGGAGGTCTGACTGGTCTCCCTGCTCTACCATTGCTCACTGTTAGTCAGTTCACCACACAGCAGCTGGAGTGGTGATTATTTTTGAATGTTCTCAGATTCCCCTATTTCCATGCTCACAACTCTCCAATGATTTCTGATCACACTTGTGATCTACAGGACCCAACGTGATATTCCTCCGCCCACTTTCCTAAGTCAGTGATTTTCAACCCATGTGCCACAAGAATTTTTAAAACGTGCAGTATCTGACTATTTAGTCAGGGTCACTGACCTCTTTTACCTTAGATTGTGAAATAAAAAAATGACAACAGCCAACACAACAATAACTATCCAGTGTGAATGAATCAAAATTATACCTATGTTTTTGTCAAATCGGCAAAGACATGATTTTTGGTGTGCCACAGAAGTTTAGTAATTACTAAAGTTGCCCTGAGATGAGAAAGGTTGAAAATGGCTGCCCTGAACTCGTTGCCCAGCCCACCTCTCCTACTGACTGTGCGCTAACCAGTCTCATGTTCTTGTTCTTCAAACATACTCACTTCCTCCTTGCTGTTCCTTTAGCCTGGAAAGTTCTACCTCTGTCTTCACCTGGCTCACTTGACTCAGGCTTCTGCCAAAATATCATACCCTTGTGGAGCCTTTTCTTGACAACCTCTCCAGACTGTACCCCTCCCATGTCCACATCATCTCCCCATTTTACCTGCTGCCTATGCTTCATAGCACTGGCCTCAGTGAGGTTTCTGCAGAAAAGCAGAATCCTTGGGATTCACCTACATATAAATACATAGGTTTATTTTTAGTGCTTATGCACTTGTGGGGGTTGGCTAGTTTGAAATCTGTATGGCAGGTTCACAGGCTGGAAATTTAGCAGGATTTCTGTCACTATCTTGGGGTAGAATTCCCTTTTCTCCAAAGTAACCTCAGTGTATACTCTTAAGCCCTGCATTGATTGAATGATGCCTAGCCATATTATGAAAGTTATTCTTCTTTACTTAAAATCAACTGATTGTAAATGTTAATCAGACCTATAAAATACCTTCATATCAACATATGGACTTCTGTTTGACCCAACCAGTGGGCACCATCACCTCGCCAAGTTGCCACATGACATTTAATCATCACAGCACTCATCACTTGTGGCCTTACACAGGCATGGATACGCTTGTTTATAATCCATCTCCTTTACTAGAATGCGAGGGCCATGAAAGCGAAAATCTCATCTATTTGTTGCCTATAATAGTACCTGGCACGTGGTAAACATTGGATAAACGAATAAATTGGCCTTCTTTCTTGTCTTACATGAAACAATTTCCTCTGACTAGAGTCACAGACAGTATTTTGATAGTGCAGGTATTCAATAAAGAGGTATCAACTACTGCGAAGTTACAGAAAATAGCCCTTCTGATGTGCTGATATGTATTTGTGCACATTCTCAAGGTGGGTGGGAGACCTGGTAATTGACAGAAAAAGCTGACAAATTATAAGAAAGAGCCAGCCAATTTCAATCAACCATTGTGTAAGTCCAACATCAATTATTTAGTTTGAATGTGAAAGACAAAAACTCATATTGGATATTAATATTCTGTTTTGCAAAATAGTAAACAAGTCCTATAGCAAATTATTGTTCATAATAAAAATGTAGCACATCAAGAGACCTACTCAACTACTTAAGTTGTAATTTAATTTTAACTTTGAGGTGTGGGGGATTACATAGCTCAGTTGATAGTTTTGATTAAACATGTTAAGAACTTTATATATATCTTTATAAAAATATTTTTTCTTAGTTAATTTGACGACGTGAGAGTAGAGAGAAGTCACAGACATCAAGGGTCTATGAAGTTTTAGGCCAAGCACCTGGCAGAAAGTAGGACATAGTGTGCTCTAGGTGGGTTTGAGATAACACATTTTCCCAGTTGTAATGTGGCTTTGCCAAGGCAAGATTAAGAAAATCAGGCTTTGTTTTTTTGCATGAACCTAGACCACTAACTTACACCATACACAAGAACAAACTCAAAATGGATAAAAGACTTAAATGTAACCTGTGAAACCATATAAATCTTAGAAGAAAATGTAGGCAGAAAAATCTCAGACATCATACATAGTGGAATTTTCACTGATACATCTCCTAGGGCAAGAGAAACAAAGAAAAACATTAATAAATGGGGCTAGATCAAACTAAAAATCTTCTGCATGGCAAAATAAACCAGCTTCAAAAAGAAAAGGGAACCCACTCTCTGGGAGAACATCTTTGCCGATGATAGATCAGATAGGGGGTTAGTATTCAAAATATATAGAGTACTCATACAACTCAAGAAAAAGAAGACAATCCAATTTAAAAAATGGGCAGAGGACCTGAATAGACACCTCTCCAAACAGGACATACAAATGGCCAAAAGACATATGAAAATTTTTTCAACATCACTAATCATCAGAGAGATGCAAATGAAATCAACTATGAGGTATCACCTCACACCTGCAAGAATGGCCGTCATCAGCAAATCATCAAACAAAAAGTGCTGGCGAGGATGTGGAGAAAAGGGAACTCTAGTATATTGCTGGTGGGAATGCAGACTGGTGCAGCCGCTATGGAGAACAATATGGTGCTTCCTCAAAAAATTAAAAATGGAACTGTCATTTGACTCAGTGATCCCACTCCTAGGAATATATGCTGAGAAGCCTGAAACACCAATCGGAAAGAATATATAAACCCCTGTGTTCATAGCAGCACTATTTATAATAGCTAATAAGATCTGGAAACAACCCAAGTGTCCATTAGTCAATGAGTGGATAAAGAAGCTGTGGTACATTTACATAATGGAGTACTATGCAGCTATAAGAAAGAAAGATCACTTACCCTTTGAGACAACATGGAAGGACCTGGAGTGTATTATGCTGAGTGAAATAAGCCAGTTAGGAAAAGACAAGTACCACATGATCTCACTTATTTATGAATTATCATGAACTAAGTAAGCTGTCAATCAAAATACATCCAGAGACATGGAAGTAGGGAACAGACAAACCTCAGAGGGAGAGGGGTGGGGATGGGGGTGGGAAGAGATCAACCAAAGAACTTATATGCATATATGCACAACCAATCGACATAGACATTAGGGTGGGGAAAGCAGGAGGGGAGTGGGAGCAGGGAGGAGGGAGTCAATGGGAGAAAAAAGGGAGGACATCTGTAATACTTTCAACAACAAAAAAAGAAAGAAAGTCGTGTTTCCAGACAGCAGAAACACTTAAGTATATTTGATCTTGGTAGTTATTAAAATATTTTGCAAAAATAGACCCTACATCCTTTCCAGACTTTGGGATTTAAGAATATGACTAATATTCTGGATTTAGGAAATCTTATGGATAACATTTTAAGTTAGCCAGGTGACTAATATTCTAGACTTGGGATATCTTATGGGTATCTTTTTAAGTTAGTCACGTGAGATTTATGGATTTCAACATCCCACAACATTTAACTTCATAGCCTTCAATCTCAACTCTTTGCAAAGATCTTTTTCCATATGTAACATCCTACTTGAGCCTTGTAACAGCTCTGTGAGGTAAGCAGGATAATAGTATCATCTCTGTTTCACTGGAGTGGAAACTGAGTCTCAAAACATGGAAGTTTCCTGATAGAGGTCACATAGCATTAGGGCTTCAAACCCATTTTAGGAACCTTCTAAATCACACTATTCTGCCTCCTTTTTAGTGAAGGGAGAGATTGTCCAGGTATAAACCTTTTGCTTCTTTAGGATTAAATGTTCTTTCTATTAACTGAGCTGCTGGACATTTTTTCAATGACAAATCCAAGAGTTTCATTAAGACACAGAGAGTTCTTTGCCTTGTAGCAATTGTGGAAATGCTTTATTCCAGCAGAATATGTGGACCAGTTCTTGCCTGCGTCTTTATATTGACTATTATTATATGTAAAGTGACTGGCTTTCTATTTCACACTGAATCATAAGGAAATATTTTCCCCCACTAATAATAATTTCTCAGTGATCAACTTAATTTTTCTAGTTTTTAGTCTCTCTCTCTCTCTCTCTCTTTTTTTTTAGTTTATGTCATTAGGATTTTTGTGGGTTTTTTTGTTTGTTTTCATTTATTCCTTAACTTTTCTACAAGCTCTGCCACATTCTTTTTTAAATCAATTGCTTCAAGTAGTAAATTTGACCACATAGTCCTAACAGTTTTGCTGACTCTTTGGGCTTATTTTCTGTTTTCCTAAACTGTTTCTGTTGTTGTTGTTTTGTTTTTGTGGTATGTGCCCCTAGCGGGAACCGAACCCAGGATTCTCTGGTCCGCAGACCAACGCTCAACTGCTGAGCCAAACTGGCCAGGGCCCTAAACTGTTTCTTTATGCTCTGAAGAATATACTTTCAAAAAAGTATTATGGGCCCTGGCCAGTTTGCTCAGAGGTTAGAGCGTCGGTCCATGGACCAGGGAGTCTTGGGTTCGGTTCCCACTAAGGGCATGCACCTCGGTTGCAGTTTGTCCCTGGCTCCAGTTGGGGTCCTGTGGGTGGCGAACACTCGATGTGTCTCTCTCACGTCAATGTTTCTGTCTTTCTCTTTTCCCCTCTCTCCCTCCTGCTCTATCTGAAGATAAATGCAAAAAATGTCCTTAAGTGAGGATAAAAAAAAAAGTATCATGGTATAAATTTGACACAATATTTGGTATAAATGTTATTTGATATAAATGAAAACAACTGCCAATTTTGCAAAAATTGAAACAAGGATATGAATCCCTGGTGAAATTGGAAGAAAGCAGGAAACCCCCTCTCCTGTGGTGGCCCGCACAAGTGTAACCTTTTCAGAAACAGCTTGGTAATAATGATATCAAGGATATTTAAAATGCGCATGCTCTTTGACCATATTTAGGAATTTATTTAAAATAGTGAAAGGTTTGTGCAAAGGCTTAGCTACATGGCTATTTAATGAATGTTGTTTAGAAGAGTAAAATTTTGGAAATAACCTAACCAATGTTAGGACGTTGGTTAAATACATTACGGTACATTCTGACCCCAGATTACTGTGCATCTATTTAAGAGAGAAGATGAAGGAAAAATACATGGCGCAATAAAAAGATGTTTAAGATATATTTTAAAATTAAAAACCCTATTAGAACTCATACTTATAGTAGAATCTCACTTAAAGCATGTATAGAAACAAAAGACTGTAAAATTACACACAATTTTAATAGTAGATTACCTCAGAGGTAGGCTAATTATATATTTATATAATTTATCTGTAGTTTCTGTGTGTTTTATACTGTTTGTATTACTTCTGTAAAGAGAAGAAGCAGAAGTTAATTAAAAGTCACCCATATTTGATTGAGTAGGTCCTGACTGGTTATAAAGTGATTTGTTCTGCATGATTTTATGTATTTTTTATGGTCATTTTATCTTCCAGGACATCTCACAGAATGACTTGAAGGTAAAATGTTTTAAAACCACTACATTTTCTTAAAATGACGTTTTATAAGACACTAACTAACCACCTTAAAATACCTCATTTAAAAATGTTCCAAACGCCTGTAAAAAATGACAACTGGACTTTCGTCCCTTTGTCTATTGCAATAGTAGTCTCGGGCAGCAGGCCCTCCACTCGGCAGGGGAAGGAACACGTAGGGGTGCCTGTCAGGGTTCTGAAATGATTCAGCCCAAATGGAGTGCAACAGGTTTGAACACATGGAACTAAGTAATTGTTTTTAATATTGTTGGATCTGAGATGCCCAAGGGATATGTTACAATCTTAGAACTATAAAAATGTGGAAATTTAGAGTTGAGTAACACTGGTGAGATCTTTATCCTCATTTTGAAGACAGGAGGCCAATGGCCCACTAAAGGTAAGTGATGCATTGGCGACCCAGTTAATGTCAAAGCTAGAATTAGGTTCCTGACCCTCTAACCCAGCGGTTCTCAATCTTCCCTTTAATACAGTTCCTCATGTTGTGGTGACCCCCAACCATAAAATTATTTTTGTTGCTACTTCATAACGGTAATTTGCTACTGTTATATCTTAGGCAACCCCTGTGAAAGGGTCGTTCGACCCCCAAAGGGGTTGCAACCCACAGGTTGAGAACCCCCAGTGCTTGTACAAGACCAGGGTTCAAATACCAGTACTGTGCCATAAATATATAATCTTTTTTTTTTTTTTTTTTATCATCCTTACCTGAGGACATTTTTTTTCCATTCTTTTTTCAGGTAGAGTGGGAGGGAGAGAGAGGAAGAGAGAGAGAGAAACATCGATGTGAAAGGGACACATCGAGTGGTTGCCACCTGCACAACCAACCAGGGCCGCGGACAAACTGCAACCGAGGTACGTGCCCTTAGTGGGAACTGAACCCGGGTCTCTCAGGACCGCAGGCCGACGCTCTAACTGCTGAGCCAAACCGGCCAAGGCAAATATATAATCTTGAGTGAGTTATTTAAGCTCGTTGAACCTTAATATTATTATTTGTAAAGAGTATACAATATTTACTTGTACAGTTGTGGAGCAAATGAAATAATTTACATAAGTAGCCTAGTATTGTGTCTAGAATAAAGTCAGTGCTGAATAAATTGCAGCTATTATTACTCGTATTTTCATCTGAGATCCAGATGAAAGTTGGATTCATAAGGTGGAGCTTAGAAGAGAGGTTAAAGGTTATCTAAGGGGTTCTCTGCATGGCATTTGGAACAGAAAAGTATATAAGATTGTTGACAGAAAGCATCAAGAGATTCAGGAATTTAGAAGATAGAAGTGTGGCTCAGTGGATTGAGCGTCACCCCATGGACTGCAAGGTCCCAGTTCGATTCCCAGTCAGGGCACATGCCCAGCTTGCGGGCTCAATACCCAGTAGGGGCCATGCAGGAGGCAGCCAATCCATGTTTCTCTCTCTAAAAAAATTCGATAAAACATATTAAAACCAAAATAAAATAAAAAGTAAATAGTTTTTCTTGGGAGAGGAGTCAAATTCAGATGCAAAAGAGAAAAAAAGAGAGAGTCCGATGTGTTGATACATTTTTCAGTGAATTTGGTTCTTAAAGGAGGGTCAGAGTACATTGCTGATTTAGGGTCAAGAAAAGATTTTACTTTTTACCATTTTTGTTTGTTTTTAATTTTATTTATTGATTTAAGAGAGAGAGAGGAAGGGAGAGGGAGAGAGAAATAGAAACATCAATGAGAGAGAACAGCTACTAGCTGCCTCCTGCATGCCCCTCACTGGGGATTTGGCCCACCACCTGGGCATGTGCCCTGACCAGGAATCGAACTGGTGACCTCCTGGTGCATGGGTCGATCCTCAACCACTGAGCCAAACCGGCTGGGCAGATCTTACTTTTTAAATGTAAGGAAGTTCTGAGCCTGTATAAGAATTGGTGAGAAGAGGTTGACCTAACGGAGAGAGAGGAGATCAGTAACAGCTGAGGCTGTAACCAGCAGGATCCGGTCATTGGATGAGACTAAGTGAGTCTCTTCCTCTGAAATCAGCCCATATCAGTATCTTGACCTCCTAGGATTTGACATTCCTCAGTGTTTCCGAGGAGACCATCTTGGGGAGATCGCGGGAGCAGGAGGTCCAGGCTGATGGAGAGGGACATGATATGGACCGTGGTTCTGAGGTGGGAAGAGGCCTCAGGGACCAGACGTGTGCTCCTGGACATGTGGTGGCAGGAGCTGGGGGCATTTTAGTGAGTGAGGTTTGGGCAACGGGACAGTTTTGAGAGATAACATTTAAGGTCTGTGACGGAGGGTAAGGCCGAGACTAGAGAGGTAGGAACCGAGCAGGGTAAGAAAACTGAGACCAGAGGTTCCATCACTGTCCTCACTGAGACTGGGGGCCAGCAGAGGCCATGCGTCAGGGCCCCCCAGCCGGAGGCGGAGTGATGTGCAATATCTGGGCCAGGCTCCTTCCAGCAACGTCAGCTTCACGCTCAGTGTTTCTGCTCCCTGCCCGCTCACACAGAGGCGTTGGGTGTCTCCTCCCAGTAACCCTGACAGCTGGTGTCTTCAGTCCTGGTAGTGCTCTTCACTCAAGAGACCCTGCACTTCTGGGTCTCCCTGCAGGGGGAGAACATGCCTACCTGCATTTCCCGCTTCTCAGACCTCGCGGCTGCCCTGCCCGGGGTGCGGCCTGCCTGCGCCCCTCATCCCCGGGGTGTGAGGCTGCTCTCCATTTTGCAGTCTCTGTACACATCCAAACAAACAAACAGGGACCCAAACACAGCCCAGCAGGCCTATTGTCAGGGAATTAGCTCCCGTGCTGGCACAGCCAGACGGATTCTGATAAGAATAGCTTAAAATAAATCCTTCCGGGCAAACTGGTCACAGGCCAGAGGCACAGCCGGTGGCTGCGTCCACATTCTGTACCCATGTGCTGTTAGCCTAAAAGATTTCCCTTTTCTCTTTTAAAGGGAGCCAGAGGTAACAGGGAAGTGGATTAAGATTGCCTTCTCCTGACAGAAAGCTGAGGTCTTTGAGGAGGTGTTTGGTTGGGAAGTCAGAGAGCGAGTCTGAACATCCAGGGGCACGTGTTCGGGACGGTTCTCTGCCTCCAGGGAAATAGAAATGTGAGCTGTTCCTGCTGGAGGCTTCCGCCTCCTGCAAACATCAGCCACACACAGCGGTCAAAAGAGCTCCACTCCTAGGTCAAGCCTGTGGCTCCCTCCTTCATAACCTTGGGCTCTGCCTATGAACACTCCCGGACATTTGGTACCAGTTTCACATAATAAATATCTTTGGGGACTATCGCAGTCATCACAGAAAGAAAAATAATTTTCCTATTACAGTTAGCTCAGGTGGATTGGAAGCTGGTGCCTAGATTATTTTTCCATACCTCTTCCTTCAGGGAAATCTGAGGCTAGCCCTGTGACATTGCATAGGCCAATTTCAAATTATTATTATGACTGTTATTTCAACATGGCCATGTCTGGATAGACGATAACCCAGAGAGGGAACAAGGTGTAGAACCTCCAAGAGTAAGAGGAAGGCTTTGTAACTGGTGATGCAGAAACTATGTATGAACCTCCCTCAAGGCTGTTCTGTTTTCTGAGTGAGTTTTTCGAAGCTGGAAATCATCTTGATTGTCTAAAATGTGAAGGGAGTTATTATGCAACAAGCTTTGATCTATTTCATGGACCAATAAGTGAAACTGCTTGTCTAAACCTATATTTCTATATCAAAAACGTTTGCTTTCTCTTAGTCCCCCAACCCCGCTCCAGGAGACCGCATCTATTCTGAGTTGAGTTATGAACTTGGGCAGGAGTGTGGTCAGATATAAAGGGCAGTGTTTATAGGTTCAGACAGATCTGCGTTTACATCTCAGCATGTTCACTGAGTGGTCTTGAGCAAGATGTTTAGCCTCTAGTGCTTTACTCTTGCCCTTTCTACAATTATTCTAACATTTTTCTACTTGTGGGGTTACTATGTGGATTAAATTAAGTAATGTATATAAAACAAGTACTATAATGCTTGTTTGAGAGCAGGAATAATATTGTACACTAGCAAGACATAATAATGAACTCTGACTATATAGGAGACCTGGTGCTAAATTCTTTATACAGAGTGACATTTAATCTTCACAACAAATGTATGACATAGGACATATTATGAAGATCCATTTTTCACACAGAAACACAAAGAGTTCTGGCATTGTAGTGGTGAGAGAAGTATAAGAATAAACCACTAGTATAAGAATAAAAAGTCTGATAAAGATGGTAGTGGTGGTAGTGGTGGTGGTGGAAGTGGTGGTGGTGGTAGTAGTAGTGGTGGTGGTGGTTGTGGATGTGGAATGGTGGTGATGGTGGTGGTGGTAGAAGTTGTGGTGGTGGTGGTGGTGGTGGTGGAAGTTGTGGTGGTGGTGGATGTGGAATTGTGGATGTGGAATGGTGGTGGTGGTGGTGGTGGAAGTTGTGGTTCTGGTGGTAGTGGATGTGGAATGGTGGTGATGGTGGTGGTGGTAGAAGTTGTTGTGGTTCTGGTGGTGGTGGTGGTGGTGGTGGTTATAGTTGTGGTGGTGGTGGTGGTGGTGGTGGTGATAGCAACTACATTTGTTGAATGCTTAATAAGTACCGGTTTCTGTGCTAATTTCTAAAATATGCATTACAGTAACTATAAGGTATAATCTTTAGACCATTGCATACTAAAGAAAACAGAAGTACAGAGGAGATTAAAGTCATGCTTAAGGTCATGCAGCTGGTCCGCCGCAGGCGGGAACTTGAATTTGACTTTCTGACATCAGAAACTGTGCTCTTAACTACTGGCCCCGTGATTCTCAAAGTGTGGTATCCAGAAGTAGCATCAACATCACCTGAGAATTTGTAAGAAAGGCAAATCCACTGCATCAGAAACTTCAGGGTCCAGCCCACTGATGCGTATGTCACTGGGCTCTCCATGGTTCTGATGCAAGGTCAAGTTGGAGAGCCCTGCCCGAGCCTGTACTGCTGCCTTGGTGGAGGCACCTTGGGCTTGGAGAGCGTAATCCACAGAATTGATTTGGTTGGATCTAAATTCAGATGCATCAGCCTTTGCATCGGGCTATCCTTAGAGCAGATTCCCATCATCTCATTCCTTCCGCCCTGCGGCAGCACGTCCCCACCCACTGCTCTGGGCCCAGGGACAGCCCCTGCAGAATAATACCTGTGGCTGGCGAGCCTCCTGAGAGCTGCTCTTTGGTGCTTACTGGAGGAGACGGGCAAGGTTATGCCCCCACCTGGTCAGGTGTGTGGGTCACTGAGTCAGCTTCTGTGTACCTCCGTTTCCTCAGCTGCATGACGGAGGTCATCACATCACCTATTCCAAAGGGACGTAATGAAGAGGAAGTGTGACAATCCAGGTATCAAGCGTGCGCTCTGAGCTGAGCACTCGATATCTACTTGAGAACCATACGCTATTTTTATTAGGAAAAAAAATCATTTCTGCAAAGGGTCAGACCTCCTCCTGAAAGATGTAAGTTCAGTGTAGAGAGAAACCTCAGGGAAGAACAGGCAGCGGCACAGGCTCCTGGGTTCCCGGTCCTGTCCATCTCAGGAGCGCCCGAGGTCTGCGCTGTCATTTCAGTCAAGGCCGCAGACCCCTTAACCAGCTGTGGGCAAACCAGGGACTGTGGACTTAACTGCTCCGAGTCACTACTGAGTGATAAAGGAAGAAATAGATACTCTTTCAAGTACATTATTTTTTTCTTTTAATTTCACCAGGGCAAACTGCCTCTAAACAGCCAATTAGTTAAAACACTTGAATAGAACACAGAAGCCAGGATAATGGGGTTGGTTTCATCAGCCACCCTCTCTCCATACCCAACTGCTCCCCACTCCTATTTAAAGTCAGGAAAGCTAAATGTGTCCACAGTGTCCGTGGTAAGAGAGCCAACAGCTGAACGCCTTTGGAGGCGCACTCGACCCTGTGAAAAAGGAGGAACATGCAGAAGGCGCTGAGGGAGGGACCGTGACGGCTTGAGAGGGAGGCAGTATCTTGTGTCCTATTTATTCCCCCGAAATTTTTTTATGATCCGGGAGATAAACCTGAGGGCGTCTTTTCTAGGGCACTGCATGCCCAGACCCTCCATCATGGGAAACCTATGAGCTGGTATATTGCTTCGCTAGGGCTACCCTCCTAAATAACACAGACTGGGTGGCTTAAACAACGGAATTGTACCTTCGCCCGGTTCTGGAGATCAGGAGTCTCAGATCAAGGTGTCAGCAGGGTTGGTTCCTCCTGAGTGGTGAAGATGAGTCTGTTCCCTGCCTCTGCCCTAGCTTTCGGTGGTTTGCTGGCCAGTCTGGCGCAGCCTGGCTTCTGCTGCGTCCTCGACCTCTGCCCTTGTCTTCATGCGGGGCTCTCCTGTGTGTGTCTATGGCCACATTTTCCTTTCATGTGGAGGACTCCAGTCACATTGGATGAAGGGCTCACCCTCTACTCCAGCATGACCCCATCTTAATTTATTACACCCGAAACAATGCTATTTCCAAAAAAGATCACTTTCTGGTGTACCGGGGTTAGAGCTTCAACATATGAATTTTGAGCCACAATTTGACTCATAACAGATGGTAAGTGAAATTCTAGGTCCACCAGATAGCTCGTCCTGTTGAAGCAGGCTTGGAGCAGACCTTCTCAAACTGTAATCCCTTGACCCACCTAGGAATCTCACCGAAATGCCTTAAGTCAGAGTACCCCTACCCCTACGCCGCGGTTCTGCTACTTTGAGTAGCAAGGTCCTGGAAGACTCTCCTGACAGTTTAGTCTTATGCCCCATCTCCCACGTCTGCTATGCCCGAGCTTATTGGGCTTCTTCCCAAGGTCTTGAAGAGGTCACCCCCTCCTCACCTGGCACCATATTTCAAGGGTAGCCACGGTTCAGGGCATAACAATGATCAGATTACCAAAATTCTGAAGCTCTTAGAATCATTCCGGTCTGGACCAGTGGAGGCTAAATGTTGTCTGTGCACAAGTTATTTTCTGAACTGTGTCCACAGCCCCTGGCTCATCCGTGTCATCCTTCAACCTTTCTCAGAGCTGTGGCCTGAACACAGCCATGCTGGCCTGTGTGTGGTCCAATGCTCCTGAGATCCCCCTGAGTTCAGGACTAGTTGAAGATAGATTAAGGTTTCCTTGGAATACTGTAATAAATTAATACCTAGACTAGGGAAAAAAGTATTTGCAGCATATCACAAACCAAGTATTAGCATGCAGAATATATAAAGAAACTCTACAAATTGCAAAACTCAAAACAAAAATGGCCAAAAATTATGAGGAGGGAATTCACCTAAGGGGAACCCTAATGACCAATAAACATATGAAACTAATTTTGTTCCCATTAGTAATTTGAGAAACTCCAATTAAAATATTAAAATAAGATCGTTTCTTGTTCTTTAGAGGAATAAAGCTTTGAAACATTAATTGATGGCAAGAATATGGAGAAATAGGTACTCTCATTCATGGACAGAAATATAAATTGGAGGCCAACTTGAAATTGCTGCTACATCTGAATGTGTAATTCCTACATCTGTGGAATTCTGCTTTTTTGGTATGTACCCTACAGAAACACACAGATACATAAGGAAACATGTCTAGGGGTATTCACTGAAGTATTTATTCATTATTAACAATAGTAAAAATTGTTGACAGTCTAAATGTGCAGTAGGGAAATGAACTATTGTGTAGACATATCACATTGCACAGCAGGTAACATTTCTTGTCTACTTACAATCTACCAGATCCTGTTCTACGTGATTTTTGTGTATTAACTTTTTGATATGACATAGGTACTATCCTTATCCCTCTTTCAGAGATGCAGAAAGTGAGGCACAGACAAGTTAAATAACTTTCTCAAGGTTACCCAACTGGGACAGAGACGAGATTTGAGTCCATGCAGTCCAGCTGCATAGGATAAACTCTGATCCATTTCAAGGCGCTGCATCTAGAATGTGGTGGTCTCTATGTCCCGATGTGGAATGATATCTAAGAAATGATGTCATAGATAATAATATAATATAAATGTTAATCTATAAAAATATCATATAAAGATTAGTGGATAAAAAAGCCAGGTGCAAAATGAGTCAGAGGATCTAACACCATCTATTTAAAAAAAACTCCAAACACATACGTTAGGGGAGCTTGTTGTGTACGCGTGTCAATGCAGCGAAAAGTGTCACCACAAGCCATCGGTCAGTTCTGCAAAGAGGGAAGGGGTGGCTGTGGAGGTTATGGAGGTGGTACAGAGGACTTTTTTACTTTTATTGGCAATGAGCTTTTCTGGAGGACTGTATGTTAATGATTATTGTGTTATTAAAATGGATTTTGGAACACTGATTGATGGCATCTGTTCTTAGTCCTGCACTGACTTGGCTCTGCTCTCTCAGAACAGAAGCACCCACTGCACCCCCTTTGGCCTGGATGGGCACGTCCTTCCCTTCCTCCTCAGTCACACAGAGCCCTCCTCCAGGCACATTACCTTTACATTCTCATCACCACCACCGTTTATCTTTCATCAAGGTATTATTTATGAGCCCCATGGTGGTTGTTTATGGAAGTTCTGCTATCATTGGGAAGACCACGAAAACTTAGTTTGAGAGAGGCTCAGAGTCGAGTGGCAGCAGCATGGTTTAAAGTGGCTTATGCCTGGGGAAAGGAGAGTGTTTTCAGAGATCCCTATGTTCTTGAAATGGTCTGACTTTCTGCAGGCCCAACACAAAAGCCTCTATTTCCCTGATAAATCAGAATGCTTTGCTTCTTAAGTACAGTTTATCCTAGTTTGTCTCCTTGTCCTCCTATCCCCCTACCAGTGCCCAAACCACCCATGTAATTAAATGAACATAGGCTTGTGAGAAGACATGAAATTTATAGTTGATTTTTATTTATTGACCAAGCAGATATACTAGGCGATGCTTAACACTTATAGACAGTAGATTTAAATAGTCACTTTTCATTTTTAGGCAGAAACCAGATGGCCAGTCCTACTTGCTGTTGCATCTAGTGCATTCTGATTGGCTGGCTTGGAAAAGGACACACTTGCAGCAATCCCGGCTCTGTGCTCTCCTCCTCTGCACTCACATCAACGCCCCAGAGAACCACGGTCCCCGCCAAACGCTGTTCCCCTCCAGGACGCCAAGCTCAGGGGTTCTCTTATGCTTGACCTCTGGGATACACTGAAAAGGTACTATGTTCTGTGGAACCCCAATAAATACAGCTTTGCTTCTACATTTTGTATGTAGATGTCAAAAAGGAAAATATATATATATATGCAAAAAATTGATTTAAACCCTTACCCCACAAAAATGGATTGTAGATCTAAGTATAAGAGTGAAAAAATAAAACTTCTGGGAGAAAAGCTTTCTGATTTGGGGTTGGGAGAAGAGTTTTTAGCTACTATACCAAAAGCATGATCCTTAAAAGAAAAAAACTGGTAAGTTGGACTTTCTCAAACTTGTAAATGATTGTACTTCAGAAGATTCCTTTAAAACAGTGAAGACAGGCTACAGACTAGGCAAAAATATTTGCAAACCATATATCTAATAAAGGACTTTATTCATAATATATAAACAAGTATCATAACTTACTAATAATGAGATAAACAACTCAATTTTTAAATGGGCAAAAGATTTGATAGACATTTCACCAAAGAAACAGAACCATAGAAACACTTACCAAAGGGGCATTTGCCAGAGAAGAGGGGATGGGAGGGTGGGTGAAAATGTGAAGGGGAATAGTCAATAATATTGTGATAAGTTTCCATGGCGACAGATGATTACTAGATTTAGTGGGGTGATCACATTGTAAGGTATAAAAATGTGGAATCACTGTGTTATACACAAACACACATAACTAATATAATATATACAAACAACTTAAATTTTTAAAAATTTTAAAGGAAATATGAATGGCTAATAAGCATATAAAGTATACTCAACGTGATTAATCATTAGAGAAATTAAAATTAAAATCACAAGGAGATACCGCTCTACATAACCCACTAAAAGGCCCTAATCAAAAAGACATGCGTCACTGAACATTGGGAAGACTGTGTGTGGAGAAACTGCAACTC
Organism: Molossus molossus; assembly: GCF_014108415.1. Lineage (NCBI taxonomy): Eukaryota > Metazoa > Chordata > Mammalia > Chiroptera > Molossidae > Molossus > Molossus molossus. Next base: position 41,611,198 of record NW_023425353.1, read on the forward strand.
TCACGCGTTGCTGTTGGACTTGTAAAATGGTACAGCTGTTCTAGGAGAAGTTTGGCAAACACTTAAAATATTCATCTTTCCATACCTCATGGCAATTCCACTTCTAGGAATCTACACTAGAGAAATGAAAACATATGTCCACGCACAAACATGTGTGCAAATGTTCGTGGCAGCATTATTCATAATAACCCCAAACTAGAGACAACCTGAATGTCCACCAACTGGTGGCTGGCTAACCAGATAGGACTTATCTGTACTGTGGAATGTTGTTAGTTGGCAATAAAAAGAAATGAAGTACTGATACTTGCTACAACATGGAAGGACATCATAAAACATGCTAAGTGAAAGAAGTCAGATGTCAAAGACAACATACTGTAAGATTCTATTTATATGAAATGTCTGGAAAAGGCAAATTGATACAGACAGGAAGAAGGTCAGTGGTTGCCTAGGGCTGGGGTGAGTGCAGGGATTAACTGGAAATGGGTAGGAGGAAACTTTTTGGGACAATGGAAATGCAGAAAAACTAGAATGTGGTGATGGTTACAAAACTGTAAGTTTACTAAAAATAAATGAATTGTATATTTACAATTGGTGAATTGTTTGGTATGTAAATTATACCTCTGTAAAGTTATTGAAAAAGAAAAGAAAAGAAGTAGTAAATTTGCATGTACTTGGCTTGGACTGGGTCATTTGATCATGCAGGACTAGCTTAATTATTTGCTGGCCACATCAACCAAGACCTTTTGTCCCCAGAGAAGTTTATTCTTCACTCTAGGCATTGACCAATGTTCTGTATCATTTTAAAGACAGAGTACCAAAGTAGTAAAGGGCAGAGCAGATAACGAAGATGCCTACTTTATCTTTTGGTGGTTACAATTCCGAGAAAATTCCACTTCCAGGAAAAATAGCCGCCAACCTAGAGTTACTTCAGGAGGTCTTGATAAGTGCTGCTGACATTTTTGTAGGCAAATAACTCCCTTCTCACCATGGATGAAACTCTTCTTTCAGGTTCATTTGGCCATTTTATACCCTCCCTTCACTGGAGAGAGGCTCAGCAAGCAGGTTGGAGCAGTCAATTTGGAATCAAGATGGAGCCAGAAGACATAGATTTGAATTCCAACTCCAACCACTCCGTGTTTCGGACTTTATAAAGTTCTCCATGCATGTGGGCTGGTAGCCTTATAATCTAAAATGTCTACAGTGTTTATAAAAATCATTACCAATGTGAGTCCATATTTCCTATAATCTTGAATTTAACTCATGATCTCCTCTCCGAAACTTTAACTCACCCATTTGTTTAAGGCCTTTCTTAAGTCCCAAGGGTAAACTTCATCCCAAGTCCTGTCTATTCACCTTTTGACCTCTTTTCCCAGTTTCTCTTCTTTGCTCCATTTCAGTGGTCACTACTCCAGTGAAGTTCAGCAGCATCTGAGCCCGTGACAGGACATTTTGTTTTGCTTCTCCCTTTTAAGCCATTCCTATTGCTGTCCTGGACCCATCACCTTTTTAGTCTAAAACATGAAGTGGCTCACTCCCACCTCTAGTTTTGTCTTCCATTGATTCATCGCCCAGGCCATGAATCTCATCTCATCCACACGTCCTGAGAAGTCATTTAGTCCACTCAAGAAATGCCATTGCCTAGTGTTGTTTTTTTAAACTAGAACATTTCTAATACATCAACACACAGACTATTATGAGGTCAGGTTGCTTCCTTATTTAAATCCAAACACTTTCTCTTTTTTGAATAAAAGTACTCAATCTTTTAAAATATCTGAATAATTTAGCTATTAGTATTTCCCCATGACAGATTTAAAGTTGGTCTCATTTTTTCTAACCAATATTTAAAAAACAAGTAAATATTTACAAACAGTGTATTTTACTTATTTGATGGTGTGGTAGTTAAGAGCATAGTTTTGGATTTGGTTTGAATCTCAGTTCTTACTCTCTCCGAAATCCTTTGCTTCTCTGCCTCAGCTTCCTCGTCAGAAAAGTAGAATTTTACTTCTAACTAATACATAGAGTTAAAATGAGGATAAATGGAAATAACGAATATGAAGTAATCAGTACGATGTTTAGCACGGAGTAAATTCTCGGTTATTACTCTATGTATAAAGTTACCATTTCAGTAGTCAAATGTTTCTCCAGATGCTTTCCCATACATCCTCCTTGTGAACCTGGGACTTACCAGGTCCCAGAAATCTAGGGGAAAAGACAGTTCAGAGTAACAGCCACTCACTCTGAGGGCCCTCAAGCCACCTTAATTTTTTCTATTGCTAATTTTTTGAAATTGTGGTAAAATGCACATAACATGAAATTTATATCTTAACCATTTCTGAGTGTATGGGGCAGTGATGTTAAGTACATTCACATTGTTGCACTACCGGTCTCCAGAACTCTTCATCTTGCAAGATGGAAAGTCTACACTCATCACACTTGTCCCCATCCGCCTCCACAGCCCCTGACAGCTGTCGTTCTACCTCTGACTTTATGAATTTACTACTCTAGGTACTTCATGTAAGTGGAACATACAGTATTTGTCTTTTTATGGTTCTCTTATTTCACTTAATAGAATGTCCTCCAGGTTCATCCATGTTATAGCATGAATATACCATATTTTCTTAATCCATTCACCCACTGATGGACATGTGGGTTGCTTCCACATTTTGCTACTGTGAATAAGGCCGCTGCTATAAAGATGGCTTTATCTCATCAAGATCCTGCTTTCAATTCTTTTCAGTATATACCCAGAAGTAGGTTTGCTGGATCATATGCTAATTTTATTTTTAGATTTTTGATAAACTGCCATACTGTTTTCCATAGTGTTAGCCACTCCTTTAGAATTCCTTCTCAGGTTCCAAGAATCCTCAGGGGCTGAGACACATAACTTCACAGCTGCCCCACTTCCTCCTCTCTTGTTCTGCTCACCAGCAATATCTGCCGTGTCTCTGATATGGACCAGCATTTCCCCTGTCCTGCCGCTGACCTTGACATCTGCCACAGTGAATATTGTGGGCTGGCGTTGTCTGCGTCTTGGGTGATATGGGTTGTTACAGCCAAAGCTGCTTAAAGGGTCAAGGGTTTTTGAGGGCCCACTGTGCGGGCTAAGTACTTTGCTACATTATATCATTTAATCCCTACGACAGCCTTCTGGGGTGGCCTCAGTACTGGCCCCTTAGACCAGTGTCGTTCTCTCAGTTGGCTGCACATTAGACTCATGGTGGTAGTGAGTGGGTGGTGGTGGTGGGGAGTGTGCAGGGTTAACAGTTCCAATGCTTAGACCAGAATCTTTACACATTTTTAAAAATCTCTTCAGCCGATTCCAGTGTGAAGCCAACTTTGAGAAACAGGGAGTTTAGACTCTGGTTGTTCAAAGTGTGGTCCAGTAGTATTGAACTCAGAGAGCTTGTCAGTAATGCAGACCCTGCTGAATCGGAACCCTTATTTTAACAAGAACCCCCGGGATTCCTGTGCCTGTTCAAGTTTGGGAAGCATGGCCTTAGCCCACAGAACAGTCAACTCAGACAAACAAACCCAATAGGGCAATTAAGTCCACATCTGAGGGTTTTAAGTGCCTCCCAGTCATGAGCTAATTCATCTTCCCAACAGGACCCTACACCTGTTTTGGAGATGCATAAAGAAAGACATATTTGCAATTTTTAATTATTTGATTGTTTTTCGTTGTTGGGTATTCTCGTTTCCAGGCTAAAGCAATACGACTCCGAAAATCATTCCCTCTCCTACAATCCCTAAACCAATGTCTAAAGTAAAAATCAGATGCAGAGCGTAAGCACAGGGAGGCACATCTGTACAGAAAAACGGGTCCTTGCCTGTTTTTCCTGTTGCCTCTTCAGTTTACCTGATAAGCACCAAAAATGTTTGCTTTGAGGTTTTCTGCAGGCTTCTACTTGTGCAGTCCTATCTACAGGAGCCTCTGTTCTCCCAAGAATTTAACGCGACACGCGCACGCGCGTCCTAGTCCCTCTCCTGACCTCTCCGGCTCTGTGCAACAAGCTAGCCCTCACCTGCCCCAGACCCCCAGATATTTGTACAATTAAGCAGCAAGCGCTGTAGTTAGAAAGAGAAGGCGTTTCCCTTGCATTCCCTAGTGCCAAACAGCCTTTTTGGTGGTGGTGGTGGTGGTGGTGGTGGGCTGTTCAGCTAGATTAAATCAGATTAGTGATATCAGATTAAATAGGGCAACTGTCAAGGTATTCAACACTAAACTAGAGGATTCTATTTAATTCAACAGCTATGATATGTGGAAGTTCTCAAAGCCCTCAGCGAGGTGGCTTATAGACAAATCCATCAGTAAATCACCAGAACAAGAGGTTTTACTGGATTTCGGAAAATGAACAATGAAAGGAATATGCCTGAGACAAAATCCAAGCCCTGAAGAGTAACGAAGGTGAAGGCTTTCTGACCCCGAGCCCTGTCAGAGCCCTTTATTTCCAAGGGCTTTGTGAGCTAATCTTCTGTAAACGATCTTGCCCCCATTCAGGGTGCGTGCTGGCTGGGCCACAGCTCTGCTCTCTGGCTCCCTCGGCCAGTCTCCAGTCTCCGTGCTGCACCAGGCCGAGCTCAGCGGAGCCAGATCCGGCCTAGGGCAGGAGCGTGTCTCATCAGCCTCCCATTCTTCTCCCGAGAGTCACTGTTCCTTTGCCTCATTCTTCGTTGGGGGGGGTGGAATGTATTATCCTTAAGATAAATGTCTCTATCTTAAAACAGGGCTTTGTGAACAAAACCTCGGGGCGTTTGAAGGGAGAGTAAAAAAGGGGAGGGTGGACCAGAGTGGAAGTTTGCGTGGAGGGGGAGGAGAGCGCATCACTGCCCTCATGAAGGTGAAAATCTGTTTGAAATACAGGCCAGAATCAAACGGCTTGCACAGGCCAGAGGCCTCCAGTACCAATCATCCTGGACTTGGGTTAGAGCAAAGATGCCCCTGTGGGAAAACACCGAAAAGGACAGAGAAAAAATTTCCTCCAAAGACTTTTTTCACTTTGTGTTATTATTTTTAAACCATTTTATTAAGGTATATATTTAACATGTAGAAAGCTGTACATAGGTAACAGATACAGCTTGATGAGTTTGGGATCAATAAGCACTTGTGAAACCATCAGCACCATTAAGGCCAGAAACATACCCAGCCCCTCCCAAGGTTCCCTCCCACCCCTTTTATTATTTTTGTTGTAATTATTTTTGCACATGTCATAAGAACACGTAACATAAGACCTACCCTCTTAGCAAAATTTAAGTGTAGAATTCGGTATTGTTAGCGGCAGGTATTACGCTGGATAGTAGATGTCCAGAACTTACTTCTCTGGCGACTGGAAGTTTGTCTTCTTTGATCATAATTTTGAAATATGAATGCAGGTCAGCCAGGCCAGTGTTTCTGAAAAATCATTAGGCCTGCAAGCTTAGGAGCAAGGGGCTTGTTCGATGGACTTTGATGACTCCGGATGAGCACAATCAATTGCTCTTTCGGTCCTCACCCACCTCCCAGGCTCTCTTCATTATGGAGAAGAAGGAGTCGAAGTTTCCTGCCCACAGTCAAAACACTCGGATTTCCCCCATGGACGGCTGCTAGGAATCTGATTGCTGTTCCCAGGCTTCCTTTGCTTAAAAGGTGCAACACTGATCACAATCCATTAGAACCCTCTATTCCTTAACTGTCCTGACAGCAATCGTCTATTGGTGTTCTCTTTATAATGGGGGTGGTAGAGGGAGTAGGGGGATGAGGTACAAAGAAGTTAAATGACTTGCTTAAGGCCTCACAGTAAACGACCAAGCCAGGACTGGGACCCAGGAACTGCAGGACCAGACCCTGCCCTTCTAACCATTCTGCTGTTTGAGGACAGTAACACGCATCTCTTACTTCAGATAACGGAAACATTTCGACCCGAGCCCATCAACTCTAAAAGCGGAGATTCCCACCTCTCCGGGGACCTTCCGTGAGTTCCTGGGGGGACAGAGCAGCAGTCTGGGTGCTCACAGCTCGACCTCACAGTGAGTTGCTACCCTGCTGAGTTTCAGCGCCCAGCAGCCACCCTGTGGGATGGGTGTGGCAGAGGCCAGGTCAGGCTTAAAGTGATAGGAATATCCTTGCTGACATGAATACACCCTCGCTAAGGGTCTTTACCCTTTGTGAGAATTCTCTCTCGTCCCATCAGAAGGCCTGGAGATCCCTCTGCCCTTAGGAGGCAGACTGCGGTGTAAAGCCGAGCTCTGCTCTGGCGGCATACTCTCCTGCTGCCCGGCGGCTCCCTGCCTCGCACCGTTTATGGTGAAACTGCACAGTGCCTGGCAAATTATCCAATGTTACAGTTGTGCCTAATGCTACCAAGCAGGCACATGAAAGAAGAATGGGAAAGACCAATGTAACCGGGAGATTTGAGAGCAAACAAGGTTTGCATGTTTCTTGTTTGGTTTGTTTAAAATAAGTCAAATTAAATCCAGATCTAGCCACACCACTCAACACAACTGATAAGGAATTCAACATTGGTCAATTATCAGTTTCAAGGGTCCTCTTCTCCTACCTTTAATCCTACAAAATCTGAGGGATTTACCTAATCCAGAATAAAGAAGGACAGGTTCATAGGCCCCTGTGTAGTTCTTTTTGCTCAGCCCTGCATGGATTACTTAAAATTCCAGCTCAGGGGTCATTTCACTTCTACGTTACCAAACTCAGACTCTGGAACCTTTAAGGCCACGGCGTGCGAAAGCCCAGCCTGCACGGGTAACACACAGCCAACCTCCTGCGGGGATGCACGTGGACCGCGTGGTTTTTCAACATCACTTCTGACACCAAATGTGTGCGGTTTCTGCTCACACCAATCTTTTCTCCAACTCTCTGGACACCAAGCAGGTGTCCTACAGTTCAGTCCCACCCTGATACTAACTCCCTCCAATGAGAGCAGACCCGTACACGGGAAGCACACAGTCCCACAAGGCGGCCCCCATTTCAGACACCAGCTGCAGGTCTCAGGTTACCGCCTGCACTTCCAACTCACCGGCTATGAAGTAAGGATTCCCGTAACCCTGTCTTCTGGTTCTACAATTTGCTAGAACAGCTCACAGAACTCAGGAAACACTTTACTTACAGTTACTGTTTTATTGTGAAGGATACAACTCAGGAAGAGCCCAAGGTAAGAGATGCTTAAGGCAAGGTATGGGGGCGAGGGTGTGTGGGGTTTCCATGTTCTCTCCAGGTGTGCCATCCTCCCAGCATCTCCGTGTGTTCACCAACCCACAACTTCCCCAAACCCCACCTTCTAGGGCTTTCATGGAGGTTTCATTTGTAGGAATGTTTGATTAAGTCACCAGCCAGTAGTAATGAACTCAACCTCCAGCCCTCTCCCCTTCCTGGAGGTTGGAGCTTGGGGAAAGGGTCAAATTCCAATCCTCTAATCGTACCCTGGTCTTACTGACGATCAGTTTCAGCCTCAGCCACAAGGCATCTTGTTAGTGCACAAAAGACACTCTTATCACTCCAGAGATTCCCAGGGTTTTAGGAGCTGTGTGCCAGGAGCTCAGACAAAAACCAACACGTATTTCTTATTATACCTCACATGGCAATCTGGTCTCTGTCCCTTATAGTACTCAGATTTTTCTGTCACCCTTTCCCAGGCTCTAGACTCATCCAGAGTCAGACTAACCTTATTAGTCCCTGAAGTGCACAGCCTCATCCCGTCCCCCTTATGAAAATGTGGTAGAAACTTTGATGGAGCGTATTTATTTTATGGAACAAACACTAAATAACATTTGTTGCGGGACAAAACCTCTTCTAAACACTTTATATATTTCCACTCATTTAATTCTTATAACAGTACTATGAAATAAGTACTATTACTATCTCCATTTGACCAATGAAAGAAAAAACAGCCCTGGCCAGTTTGGCTCAGCGGTTAAAGCGTCGGCCTGCGGTCCAGAGAGACCCGGGTTCGGTTCCCACTAAGGGCACATACTTCGGTTGTAGTTTGTCCCCGGCCCTGGTTGGTCGGGCAGGTGGCAGCCACTCGATGTGTCCCTTTCACGTCAATGTTTCTCTCTCTCTCTCCCTTCTTCTCTCTCCCTCCCACTCTATCTGTACAAAAAATGGAAAAATATCCTCGGGAGGATAAAAAAAAAATTTAAAAAAAAAGAAAAAACAAAACAACATCTAAGGCACAGAGAGGTTCAGTAACTTGCACAAGGTCAAACAGTGGTGAAGCCAGCATTCAAATTCTCTGTTTGCTTTGAAACATAAAACACTGTTATCAACTCCCTGCACCCCACCCCCTCCACAGGAAGAAGTCCGTCCTTCAGAAACAGCGCTGTCTCTCATCTGAGAGAAATTGGGGAGATTCTGCATTTCTTCTCTGATGAGCCGATAGCATAAAAAAACCACCACCCTTGCAGGATACTGATTTTCTCAGAAAATTCATTGGATTGGAGAAACAAATGTCTCTAAAGCCCAAAGGCAGGCAAGAAGATCTCTGAGAGAACTTGCCACGAGGGAGGAAGAGCCAGGGCTGAGTTGAGGGGCTTAAGGAGAATGGTCCCCACAGCCCGTGTTCACCAGCCGTGCCCAGGGCAGGCTTGCACCTTGAGGAGGCGGCCATGTGGATGACTGCAGAGAGCACCCGAATCGTCAGAAAATGTTCGCAGCTGGGCATTGACCTGCCTTTCGTCTCGGAAGAGACACGGAGGCTTGAGTAGCAATTTACACCAGTGGTAGCGACAACAACCAAGGCAGGAGGCTGATGCTCATAACGATGGGCCACACTAGGGGCTTCAGCATCTGTGGTAGCAGCCGCAAAGAGAGGACCCGCTGGGGCCACCCCAGTGCTTGCTGTCACCCCAGGCCACCAGCCGTCGCTGTGAGCAGTGCAGACCGCCAGCCTCCGCAGGGCGTGTGTGAACACTACCTGCTCTGTGACGTGGAGCGAACAGGGCTGCTGATTGTTGTGCACTCGTTGTCACCTTGGACTTTCCTGGACAGATCAGCAGTATAGTGCATGCTGAGAGATTCTGTATCAGAGATTTTTTTTTTTAAAGAAACAACACTTTGGAATCCATCAAGCTTAATTTCAAATCCTGACTCTACTGTTCCCTTTCAACTCACTCTGCTGCCATCTCTAACGTGTGACCTTGGGATCAGGTGACCAATCCCTGTGATGGTTGCCCGTACTTAGTGAGATAATGTTTCCTAAATCACTAATTCAATGTCTGGTGTATTACTACCTCACAAATGATAGAAGTATGAGTGTTATTTCTTAAATCTGCCTTACCTGCATTTCCTTATGCATCAAATGGTGTTGCCTTACAAGACTGTTGGAAAGAATAATGGAATACAATTAATAATTCAAAGTGCGCCCTGGCTGGTGTGGTTCTGTGCACTGAAGGGTCTTGGGTTCAATTCCCAGTCCGAGCACATATACCCAGGTTGCGAGTTCAATCCCTCAGGGTATGTATGGGGGGTCAGCCGATTGATGTTTCTCTCTCTCCCATTCTCCCTTCCTCTTTCTCTAAGTTCAATAAAAACATATCCTTGGGTGAGGATTAAAATAATAATAATAATAATAATTCAAAGTGCCTTGGAGCAAAGGCACCAACACTACATACATTTCTAGAGACAGAACAAGCTTCTGCATGCACCTCTCCTCCACAGATTTTTTTTTTTCATGAGGGCTTGCTGCAGAATGATTCAATTTTCTCCTTCTGGTGGAACTTTTCTGAAAAGAGAAATACAATGAAACCTTGTTTTATTGCTTGTCTATTCCCACATTCAACATTTTCCTGCCTGTAATGTTCCCAGTTCCTTGAAAAATGAGAACAACATGGTTTTCTGTGTGTCTCGCAGTCTTCAAAGAAGCCTCCTGCCCGCCCCTGGCAGCGGTGGCCCAGGACATGTCTCCTTAGGCTGTTGTTTAACGATGTTTTGCATGCTCTGTAACAGCATCAGCCTCTCCACCGTGCGGGTGCGAGCTGTTTTGGCAACGGTGGGGATGTTTTTCGTTGTTCTTGTGGAAAGCAGACGTTTTGGCTGCTTCCACTACATCTGCTCAACTTCAGGAAAGAAAGAAATGTGAGGGTCTGAGGCGTCCTTGAAGCAGACTTCCTTCATTTTACACTGAGATCGAATCTTTGAGGATCCACTGTTATAATTACATTGTGGTTTTAATGTGATCATAAAGCAGTAATTCCGTTGTGTTTTGTGTTTTTTCTTGAAGAACTTTATGGGCTCCGAGGTGGTTGTAACACTGCTGCTGATCATTTATTTGACTCACAGTACTCGAATTTGACCCCTAGGTGTCGGGGCCAATAAAGAGTTTAAACTGAACGCAGAAGAACATTTAATTAGTCTTCCCTTATAACAGTCTGATGAGTTGGGTTAGCTTTGAAATGATGAGATTCAGTTGCCAAAGAAGGATGCTAATTTTATACGTACATGCAGAGAAAGTCCAGAAATAACCTCCTTACAACGTGCTACTCTGAAGCCAAGCATTTCAAGTCCACTAAATTAAAAGGTATAAGCAATCATGGTCAAATTTAGAAAGCTACTAAAATCTTGTGAATGTTTTTCTGAAAGCCTATTTTGGAGCAATATTCTCCCCTGCCTTTTACTTAAGTCCAAATACATAGGTTAAATATTGTGTGTTATCCCATTTACGTCAGCTTACTAAAGTTGCCCTGCCTTCTTGGCTGATAATGGGGACGAAACTTTCCTTAGGGTTATCGTATTTTGATAACATCAGCTCACTCATTTCATGGCATGCTATATTCCAAAGTATTATGAGAACAAACAGAGTGGTACTCCCTAAGGACCACTTTCCATTGGACAGACACAACCTTTATACTCTAAATCCTATACATAAAAGCTTTGATAAACTGTCTAGTTTGGGGGTATCATTTAATAAGATGAAATGAAATAGGATATGAGCACAGACATATAGAAACATACACATATTCTTAAGAGAGAAGTTTTACATGCAAAGGAAGTTATGATACAGAAAGTACTGAATAAAAATAGTGATTTTGCCCTGGCCAGTTTGGCTCAGCGGTTAGAGCGTCGGCCTGCGGTCCGGAGAGACCCGGGTTCGGTTCCCGCTAAGGGCGCGTACCTCGGTTGCAGTTTGTCCCCGGCCCTGGTTGGTCGTGCGGGTGGCAGCCACTCGATGTGTTCATTCACGTCGATGTTTCTCTCTCTCTCCCTTCCTCTCTCTCCCTCCCACTCTATCTGTACAAAAAAATGGAAAAATGTCCTCGGGTGAGGATAAAAAAAATAAAAAAAAAAATAGTGATTTTACTGAATGCTAGATATTTATCTAATGATATATATATATATATATATAAAAAATTTACTTCTCACAAATCCACAATAAGCTAGGTTTTACTATCCCCATTTTATAGATGAGCAAAGTAAAGCTCAAAGAGGATAAGTAACTTGCCCCATAGTATATAATCAGCAGGAATTCTGGGATTCAATTGGGAGGAATAGGAAGACACCCTCTCCTTTTTTCAGAGAAAGTGAAATGAGAAAGCTAAAGAATCACTAGGAAAATTCTTACTTTGGTTACATGTTTACTAAATTTAAACAATATAAGAAAAAGTGTATGTTCCATGTATAAAAGTGACATGCAAATTCATGATGATTTCAATATTTTTCTTAAATATGTATAGTAAAATTTCAAAGGTAATCACAAAAAGAATAGAATTAGAGTGTATAACTTCTAAACCCATACAGGAGGAAATATGCAAAAAGATACAAAGAAAACAAAAAACTAGTGTTAAATTATTTTTGAAAGGGTAGAAAGGAGAAGATGGCATAAAAAAATAAAAAAAAATAAAAAAGCACAGAAAAGAACATGGTAGATCCAAGTTCAAACACATTAGTAATTACAATAAATGTATTTGGACAAAATTCTCAAGTTAAAAGACAAATATTTTTTTTTATCTTTACCTGAGGATATTTTTCCATTTCTTGTTCAGATAGAGTGGGGAGGGAGAGAGAGAGAAACATCGACGTGAAAGGGACACATCGAGTGGTAGCCACCCACATGACCCAACCAAGGCAGGGGACAAACTGCAACCGAGGTACGTGCCCTTAGCGGGAACCGAACCCGGGTCTCTCTGGACTGCAGGCTGACACTCTACCGCTGAGCCAAACCAGCCAGAGCAATAAAAAATTTTTAATTGGGATATTAAAATTTTAGTATATGCTGCTTACAAAATAACACCCAAAATATAAGAATATGAAAAGACTGAAAATAAAGTGATGGAAAACATGTACCCAGAATATTCACAAAAGGAAACTGGTATGATTATAATATTAACAAACAAAATAGATGTTAAGACAAACAACATTCCTAAGGATAGAGAGAGTATATTAATTTACTATTACTGTGTCACAAATTATTATAAACTTAGGCTTTATAAACACCAATTTGTTATCTCAATTTCCATGGGTCAGAAGTCTGGCACAGCACGACTAGGCTCTGTTTAGGGTCTCAAAATGTTGACATTGAGGTATTGGCAAGTTACATCCCCATCTAGGGAGAGATTTGCCACAGCACCTTCTGGTTGTTGGCAAAATTGACTTTTTTGTTACTCTAGGGGTGAGGTCTGTGTTGTCTTGCCAGATGTTAACCAGGGATCATTTTCAGCTCTTGGAGGCCACACTCAGGCCCTTGCCCTGTGGTCTCTTCCATCTTGGCAACAGAAAACTTTCCTTGTGTCAGATTTCTCTCACGCTTTGTATCTCTCTGACTTCTACTTCTGCTCCCGGCCAGGGAGTCCTCCTCTGCTTTTCCAAGGCTTGTGCGATTAGTTTCGGCCCATTCAGATCATCTCCCTTTCTTTTTTTTTTTATCCTCACCCGAGGACATTTTTCCATTTTTTGTTCAGGTAGAGTGAGAGGGAGAGAGAGGAAGGGAGAGAGAGAGAGAAACATCGACGTGAAAGGGACACATCGAGTGGCTGCCACCCGCACGACCAACCAGGGCCGGGGACAAACTGCAACCCAAGTACGTGCCCTTAGCGGGAACCGAACCCGGGTCTCTCCGGACCGCAGGCCGACGCTCTAACCGCTGAGCCAAACTGGCCAGGGCTCATCTCCCTTTCTTAAGGTCAGCTGTGCCATAGCATGATCACGGGGTAAAAGCCGTCAGTTTCACAGTTCTTGGAATTATGCCGGGTGCGCAGAGCAAAGGGGCAGGTGATCTTGAGGGGCATTTTAGAATTCTGCCAACCACAAAGGGCACTAGAGTCGGTGGATGTGGGTCATGCCAGGGAAGGGGGTCTGCTCTTGGACTACAGGTTCAATTTTCCTGGGATATATAAACATCTAGATGTATATGGTTCACCAAAATGTCTCGAAATAAGTAAGTAGGTATTTGGTATATCCAGGGAGAAAGCGACTTATCCATGACTATAGTAGACTGTGTCAATACGCCCCTTCCAAATGGCCAAATCATTGGTAAAGCTGCATTATTGGAAAAGCACAACTTAAGAAATTTGTGATTCTGGACATTCATGAAATATTGCAGTCAAAGAAAACACATTCTTTTCAGACAAACACAGAACCACTACAGACTAGCAATAAATTTAAAGCTTAGACAAAATGTGAGAATTCCTAGAAAAACGTAACTTACCAAACTTTCTGAAGGTGCATTAGAAAGTCGACATAACCCAATAATCTCTAAAGAAATTAATTGGGAGTTAAAAGTATTTCTACAAAACAAAAATAACCAATAGTTCCGGATGGGTTTTTTGAGACTACACAATTTTCAAAAAACAATCATTCCAAACCTAACCTAAACTTTCCAGTATATAGAAAAAGGAGCAAATATTTTCCAATTCAATTTATGAGTCTAGTAAAACTTTAATATCAAATCCAGACACAGGAGAGCCTAAGAGAAGTCATTTTTATATGTGAACATAGATTAAAAACTTTTAAAACAATATATGGGCAAAATAATTCAAGAAGCGTATAAAAAAGGTAATACATCATAATCAAGTTGAATTTATCACACTTATACAGGACAGTGTAACATTAAAAAACCCTATAAATATCAATTATGCCATTAAAAGAGTACAGAAAAATGTATATGATCTTCTGGATATATGCAAAATACACATTGATAAATTTCCTTAGTAAAGTATATATTAAAAAGTACTTTAGCCTGATAAAGGCTGTCACAGAAAAGGTAAAGCAAATATCTTTCTTTTGTTTTGTTTTTTGTTAATCTTTACCCCAGGATATATATTTTTTTTATCCTCAACCGAGGACATTTTTTTCCATTTTTTGTTCAGATAGAGTGGGAGGAAGAAAGAGGAAGAGGGAGAGAGAAACATCGACGTGAAAGGGACACACCGAGTGGCTGCCACCCGTACTACCAACCAGGGCCGGGGACAAACTGCAACCGCGGTACATGCCCTTGGCGGGAACCAAACGCAGGTCTCTGTGGACCTCAGGCTGATGCTCTAACCACTGAGAAAAACTGGCCAGGGCTTTCCCATTGATTTTTAGAGAGAGTGGGAAGGAGGGAGAGAGAGCAATATCCATGTGAGAAAGACACATAGATTGATTGCCTCCTGCACAAGCTACGACCGGGGTCAGGGATTGAATTTGCAACCTAGGTATGTGCCCTTGACCAGGAATCAAACCCATGAGCCTTCAGTGCATGGGCCGACATTCACCACTGAGTCACACCAGCCAGGGTACAAATCTCTCTTTTTTTTTTAAGCATTTGATTTTTAATTAAAAAAATATATATATATTTGTGTTGATATTTTAGAGAGAAAGGAAGGGGGAGCGAGAGAAATATCGATGTGAGAGAGAAACAACTGTGTCCTACACAGCCCTTGTCTGGGAATCGAGCCCGCAACTGGGCATGTGCCCTGACCAGGAATCAAACCAGAACCTCTCAGTCCATGGGATGATGCTCAGTCCACTGAGTCACACTGCCTGGGCATCAAACATCTTTCTTAATGTGGACAATGTTCTTCTAAAGTCAGGAACAAGATAAGAACGCCCATTTTATTTAAGACTGAATTTTAATTCCTAGCCAGTGGAATAAAACAAGAAAAGGGATAGAAGATAAAAGGATCAGAGAGAAAGAAACAAAAGTATAATTTTCAAAAATGGTGTAATTTCAATATAGAAAAGTTTTCAAAAGTTACAAAGTATTAGATATAAGAGAGCTTGGCAAGATGTATAGATTTGAAATCCTTTTAGCAATAAATAAAATTCTTCACCTAACACTCCTTACAAAAATAAATTCTCTAAGATTAAAATGTATGCAAAAGACCACATATAATACCTTAAAGTAAATATGAAGGATATACTTATGACCTTGAGGTATAGATGTCTTTTAAAAAATAAAACAGAAAATTATTAACTATGTCAGAAAGGATTGACAAATTAAACTACCCTAAATATTATGCCCTGGCTGGTTTTGCTCAGTGGTTAAAGCATCAGCCTGCAGTCCAGTTAGACCTGGGTTCAGTTCCCGCTAAGGGTACGTACCTCGGTTGCAGTTTGTCCCCCGCGCAGGTGGGTCATGCGGGTGGCAGCCACTCGATGTGTCCCTTTCACGTTGATTTTTTTTTCTCTCTCTCTCTTCCTCCCACTCTATCTGAAAAAAAATAAAAATAAAAGGAAAAAAATGTCCTCAGGTGAGGATAAAAAATAAATAAATAAAAATTAAAAATTAACTACCCTAAAAATTAGATCACCTGCTCATCAAGAGCTGCCATAAAGATTATGAAAAGACTACCACAAAGTCAAAGAAGATATTTGCAATAAAATTAACAAAGAATTAATCTTCAGACTACATAAATAACATTAATAAATCAATTTAAAAAATCAAACAACCCAGTCAATTAAAAAATAGGCAAATAGATATAATTAGAATCATCCCATAAAGACAAATGTAAATAATACATAAACATTTAAAAATATGGCATCTTAATTCAAGTAACCCAGGAAACACACCCTGAGATTGAGATTAATGTATAGGAGAATTATTGAGAAAAACCCTCATAAAATGAAATATAAGAATAGATACTTACAATATATAGACCTATATTATATATGTCATATAATATAATATATATGTATCATATATTGGAACATCTGTGTAATATGTATATTCATCCTTATAGGATATTTGGTTCTGTCCAAAACATCCACTGAGACATTTAGACCATGCCAAAAGACCCTTGATATTTGGCTCTACTTAAAATGTCCATTGAAACATTTGTTCCACATCAAAAGGTCCTTGATATTAAGTCTTGTTCAAAAGTCTACTGAGACATTTGGCCCATGATTTGTTAACTAATACAAATATTTAACTTTGTTAAAATTTTATTTATATTATTTTTATTGTAATTCATGATGAATTTTGGATTTCACATTCATTATGAAGTTCAACAGGGTTACTCTTAAGTCAATGAGCAAATGCTCTCAAGTATATATTAACCTGATTATTGGCCTTTTATTTGTTATCTGTTAATAATGTTGGTTATATGAATTTGATTTTGTTGGTATTGCCGTGAAGTTGGTGGTCATGTTAAATGTAACCATCAAGAACTTGGGTGATAACTTGTTCATTGCTTTGCTGTTCATCTTTTACAACTTCAATTAATCTTCAGATTAAAGGATGATGCCCTACCATCAGCTTGAAATTTTCTATGCCAGCCTTCCCTGGCATTGTTCATCCTGTAATTGCCCTTCAGTGGTGATCTATAAAAATTCCAAGTGTCTAGTAGAATTCTTGGAGCTTCTAGTCTCCTTCTGCCTCTACCATGCCTTCTACGGACAAGATCTAACATAATCCATTAGATCATATGTATTTTCTTCTGCATTCTCAACAATGTACTCCAAAGTTTTATTTACATCTTCCAAAAGTACAAATGGAAGTCCAAACAACACAGATGCATGCTTACGGGCGTTACTTTTTGTTGTCACATATTCGCATGTTAGACCCAAAGAAGACTTTTTTTTTCCACAGTGATTGTGAAAAGTGTAACAAGCATCCTTTACTTGTGCATATGGTAGAAGTAGTCGAATTGCATTCATATTTGCATCTCAAAATGCGTCGTGCATAGCGAAGGGTTAATGTCGAGATTTCTTTCCCATGCAAAGGCAGGTACTTTTTCATGTATATATCTGTAAGTGTCTTCTTGCCTTTCATTGTTAGTGTATAAATCAATGGCGTAATATAGCCCAATACTACACCATGCACAGTAAATAACTGAGCAAACTGTGCTGGTGCCGTCTTGAAGGTGCCACCTCTGAGTAATGTGGTACTGGCACTTGAATATCTAATATTGTCATAGATCGTGTAAATAAGAATTCTTTTGTCATGTTGAGCACCAGAACCATGCATAAAAAATAGTTCTCTGCATCTGGTCACTTTATATTCCTCTGGAATTTCAGTTCCATGTAATGAAGTTGGGTTTGGAGGTCAATGTCTGTTTTGAATTCTATTTAGTTGTCCTTTTAAATGAGTTTCTTTCTGGTAGCATTAGCAGGACTTCTTCATGATGAATATCACAGAGAGTCCTTCCAAGTACCTGTGATGTCATTGCATTTGGTTATTTTTCTGAGAGTTATTTTAACCTATTTAGGGTGTTTCTTACTTTCTTTTCAACATCAACATTGTGCTGATGCTTTTCTGTCCCACCTTGAATGATTGTATCATTACCCGATTTCGACTAGTTGTACCTGGAGCATTGCAGATTCTTCTCTCTTCACACACCAGTATCTTTTACTCCCATTTCTGTTAATGAAATGGAAATGGTAACAAAAATCATTATAATGTAGCATTGGCTTTTCTTTGTGTGAGTATACCCTTCTGTCATACTCTACCTAGAATGTTCAATACAGATGTCCTATTACCAAGTAACAGAAGAAGGGTTTTTTGTTTTTGTTTATTGTAGCCATCTGACCACCAGTGAAATTGTCTTACCAAGGAAATCAAGCCTGAATTGGATTAAGCCTCTAACATACAGAATACATTGTAAATGCTATATACTGATATACAAAAAATACAGAGGACATAAGAACATGTTAAAGGACACCACAGGGATGCGATCAGCAAAATTCAGACTGTGGGATCTTCTATACAACAGACAACCATACAAGGAATAAATGGAAAGGAAATAGCAATGTATGAATCGTATTCAAATTCTGATTCAAACAACTAAACTATAAAACATCATAAGACCATTGGACACGTTAACAATGACTGGATATTTGAAGATATTTTAAGAGAAGTAGCAATATTCTGATTATGTTTTTAAGCAAATGCAACCTATTTCCCTATCAGGCAGTTGGATTTGAGCTTTATGGAAAGCGCAAAGGGAAGATATGCTAGGGATGCTTTTACTTTTTAAGTTGCAGGAGGATATCTATAGAATAACAGCAGATGTCCTAGGAAAGAATGCAGAGCCTTATTCTCTCTCAAGATTCTAGAGCTATTCATAAGCTGTTCAACTATTTTATGTCATCAGCAGAGTTCCTCCAGTGAATTACAGCCTTCTATCCACTTTGGGACCATCTATTACAAGATGCAACTAGCAGCCAAGATGCAGTTGGCTCATTTCACTAAGTGTTTTCATAAACAGATTTATAATGAGAGGGAAATGCATTTTTATCCATACTAAGCAGGGCTGCAGAGAACTCCCCCAAATTATTAGGGAGCTGCTACTAATCCAGGGGCAATTTGCAGGGCCTTCTTCCTATCAGATGGTAGCACAGCCCCAACCCTGCTCGCTTTTTAAAATCTACTAAACAATGTGAAGCCACAGTTTCATTTTTTTTCTTTCTGGCTGGAGATGGTGGAAATGTTCATCACCCAGTGTGAAGTAATATGTGAAACAGGTGTTTTATTCCCTAGCAGGTAAAATGGGTTTGATTCCTGTGAGATGTAGACATTTTAAGGCTACCAGCAAGAGGTCCAGATGGTGTGTATTTTCATATCTAATATTATATAAAAGATTTCAAATGTATCCTGACTCTTAACAAAACCATAAATTTACAGCTTATTGCCATGCTGAACAGCTCTGGTAGCTACTAATTAGTATTACTGTTTTTGCTTTGCTCTTCCTGGGATCACTAGCATATCTGAGCCTTTCATTTCTAGCTTCCGGTAAAAAGACAAAGAATTCCAGGGTGGAAGCCCATCTCACTCTGGGGCCAGCTGTGTGTAGAACATTAGCACCCCAGGGGATACCCCAATGTTTGCAGAGCCATGAGGGGAAATGTGGGTCAACCTTTTAAGGAAAAGCACTTTTGTCTTGGGGGGCCAAGACCTTTGCCTGTTTGGTCATGTAAATATCCCAAAAATGTTAGTGAACATATTTTAAGAATAATGATACCAATAGCGAGCATTATTGCAAGTTCACTGTGAGCCAGGCATTTTTCGGATTATGCTGCACAGACTCTTTCACTCAATGTCCCTGATCCCCCTTGGAGATGGCGGTATTATCTCCATGGTACACAGGAGGCAACTGAGGCTTAGAGAACCTCAGCCATTTGCTCAAGAGCCTGCACAAGTCTAAGTAGCAGCAGAGCCCTTGCTCCAATAAGAACAGTCTGTGTCCTCTTTTCTATGTAGCATGACTGTCCAGAGACCGTGTCCATGATGCATAAGGAGCCCCTTAGTAAGAGTTCTGTGGGGTTTGTAGATAACACCATTATGAAGAGGGGAAGTCAAGTCAACAAGATAGTGGGTCAGGGTTGTTTCCATTCTAGAAAGCAATGATCTAGGCCCGAATGAAGGGGAACAAGGTAGCCCATGGTTCCTAACAGCCATGGGCAGCATTTAACCTCCCGATCCAGTTCTCCAGCCTCCCCTTCCCATGTGCTAATCAGTGTACCAGTCATAGCGCTGTGAACAGGGTACTTTGCTTCTCTTAAGAATATTTAATGCTCTACAGACTGTAAAGAAAGAAAATATGGGAGCTAATACTTCAGGGGGAAATCCCATGACCTCAGTGTTCACTTTATGGACACGTTCTTGTTTTCTGTTGAGAGGAGTCAATAGAACTGATATTTTCGATCCTGATACTCCAAGGTTTAAGCTTTGTTGACGCCAGTTCATGCAAACATCCCAATTCTGCTTCATGCCTGAGAACTGGAAGAGGAAAAAGTGATATAGAAAGAATCCAGGCTGCTGTTTCGGCCCCTCAGCTCCGCCATGAAATTACTTTTGTGATTTCCAGTCAGCCCTCCATGGGACTTAGTGTTCTCATCTCCAGAAGTCTCCATGTGAAATATGTCTAGCAACTCATATAACTTCGAAAATCAGTAACTTATGCACATACCCATAGCTCAGAAGAGTGGGTTCATCAGAATAAAAATAAAAACATCATTATGGTATCATTCGCCACAGTCCTACCTGCAAGGCAGACCCCAAAATAGAAAGTTCATATAGGAGAACCCTAAAGAAATCTGACCACCGTTCTCAGTGAATTTTGTGGAATGAAATTCATTGTTTTATTTTCATGCTACTTAAGCCTTCGAGGTAATAGAAGCATTGGTATCTTGAATTTCTAGAAGAGTCAAGGGGCCACTGCATGAAAAATCAAAGTCCTTCGTTTTTAACCCTGACAGTGTCTCTTACTGACAAATATAGCTGGGCGTTTACTTATCTTTTCAGTCTGGTAATTATTTTCAAAAGTGAGAAAGACTTGACCAACAAGGGTCTAGAGAGATTTTCCACTTTCCCGCTCCACTGGGTTCGGAAGGAAAGTCCGTCTTCCTTTCTGTCAGGTGCGCAGTCGCCTGGAGAGGGAGGGATGGAGGAACAGGCGACGTCCCGAAACCCAATCCAGTGTGGCTCCAGATTCTGCTTCCATTTCTCAGTGATTATGAGTCTTCTGCCATATCTTCTCCCCCTTCGTTCCTGCAATATTTGTGCTTCATGTTCTTACTCTCTTAATGCCTGAGCAATTTGAAACTCATATATAGGCAATTCCCAGTCCTCCTTCCTAAAGCGTTGTGATTCCCTTTCAGCTTTTCAGAGGCACGTGTGCTGGGGAAGGAACAGAGCGCTCCCTGTCAATCCAATTTGTGATAAGGATTTCCCCAGGTGCACCGTTCCATGGTCCCGGGTTGCTCTGCGCCTGGCTGGCATCCTTTCGGAGAGCGTTTGTATTGCTTTTTCATCTCCGAAAAGATACTCTAGTCACAAACCAGTCATCTGCCTGTTAAGCTGTATTTAGAACAAATCACTCTGAAGCAAAACAATGACGACGACAACAAAAGAGCTACACTTATTTTTCTCCAGACTTTTAACAAAATGTTTGATGTTGTGGAGATTTCCACACAATTAATGTGAAATTGGGGATTGTTGTTCACATGATGTATTTGCCGTCGATGGAGAACTCAGCTGGCGGGCTGCTGTCAAGGGTGCTCCCAGTGAAATCCGAGCAGAGCTGGGAAATCAGTGAACTCCCCCAGGAGGCAGTACGTTTGCAAAGGATGAAAGTGAACAGGAACCACAGCGCTTAAACACCACGCGGCGCAGGAAAGTCTACCCCACGCCACCAAAGGGTACAATTGCTTTGAACACTTGATTTCATATCCGCAAGAGGTCGGTCGTTGAAAACAGGGATCTTTGGCAGATTGAGACATACAGCCTTTCATGTCATAAATCAGGGGTGCGTACCTACACAAAACAAGGGGAGGAGAGAGTGTTCACCAGCGAGCACCTTTTATACAGGGAAGCCCCCAGACCTGGAACATCCCCAGCTATCGTAAACATTACAAATCCAAAATGGAATACTCAGAAAGAACCCAACTTAGTTCTCGCGAGCGGGTTTTCAGACCCTCCGTGCAGGCCACAGGAGGTCGGCCAGGTTTCTGTTCGCAGGGCAGGGCAGAAAGAGACCAGGGATAAAAAAGAGCAACGGTGCACACGCAAAATAGTAAAAATGAAATAGAGAAGGTGTGAAGTCAGACACTTGATTTATGTGGGAGAACACCAGCGCCAAGAATATTGTTAGGGGTCTGGCTCCTAGAGGCAAGATTTGTTAGCAAAAACTGTCTCTAAATATTTATGCTCAGCTAAATAATTGCTAAATAATTCCAGTTCTCGGCTGGAAATCCAGGATCAGGACTCGCCTGTCAGTGGATCTGCGTGGTGGTATATTGGTATTTTAACCTGCAGAACGGTTGCTCGAGATACTTTTAACTTTCAGCATATAATTAATATCCTTTTATCAAAGGCTTTTCATGGTCCCACATAGGAAGGCTTTCTTTGGAAATATGTCCCTAAAGTAAACAAAGCACTTAAAACAGTCCATTCAATAGCATTCGTTTTCGGATTATGAGAGACATACAGAGCTTTGGCTTTTGCACTGTGTGCTGACGTGGATTGTCTCCTTGCTGTCCTAGTGAGTGGCATGGTCACTGAGCGTGGGGTTGCAACTGCGCATTCCTCGGTCTCCTTGGCCATTACCTTCCAGAGGATCAGCATCCGTCTCTAGCGTTCTGTTTATGCCCTAGACTGTGCTTAGTAGACCTAAGATTAAAAGCAGGACTCCAACCTGTAGAGACTCTCAAAGGAAATATTTTGTACGAACCAACGGACACAGCGGAGGTATCATCATTCGATTCGACTGCCCAAGACACAACAGACAATGTCCACATTTTTTTTTTCATATAAGAACAGGGGATTATCTCTGGTTTTTGACCAAAAATTGGAATACTCACTTACAAGGGGTTAGTTGAAATGAAAGCCTAACCTTATACGTCTTTTTTTTTTTCCTCTTCTACATCATAAGCATGTTTTAAAAATAACATGAAGGCTATCTTGGGTGCAGAGTGGACTCTGCTGTAAGCAAGTTCTGTGAGTAGCTGCTTCCCTTCTTTGAGCTGGAGTGTCCTCGCCCCGAAGGAGGGGCTGGATGTGGCATCTTGTCAGCCTTTCCACATTTCTCTCGGACGTTTGAAAACCATGCTGCAGAAACAGAGAGTGTCACAGAGAGGAAGGGAGAGATGCGAGGAACCGCTTCAGTGGGAGGTAAATGTTGTATTTTCATGCTGCATAGAAGAAACTTGGACCTTGGACTTTGATTGAACTAGCCCTTCTCAGGAAGCCACATCATGAGGTGTTGGTAAAAAGCAATGGTCCTAGAGCCCTGCTGCGGACTTCATAACCCATCGTACCTGCTTGCTCTCTGGGCAAGTTTCTCAACCTCTCTGTGCCTCCGTTTCCCCGTCTGTATAAACGGAGATGATAATGAGATTTACCTCAAAAGGTCACTTGAGGATTAAACAGAGTAACACATATGGAGCATAGTGCCTGGACAGAGTAAAAATTTAGTTTGCCTCAAAAAGAATATAGGAAGGAAAACATCATCAAATAACAAGTGTTGGCGAGGGTGTGGAGAAAAGGGGACTCTAGTCCACTGCTGGTGGGAATGCAGACTGGTAAGGCCACTATGGAAAACAATATGATGTTACCTCAAAAAATTAAAAATTGAACTTCCATTTGTCCCAGTGATCCCACTTCTAGGAATATACCCTAAGAAGCCTGAAACACCAATCAGAAAGAATATATGTACCCCCATGTTCATAGCAGCACTATTTACAATAGCTAGAGATCTGGAAACAGCCCAACTGTCCATCAGTAGATGAATGGATAAAAAAACTGTGGTACATATACACAATGAAATACTATGCAGCTGTAAGAAAGAAAGATCTCTTATCCTTTGAGACGACATGGAGGGACCTGGAGAGTATTACCCTAAGCGAAACAAGCCAATCAGAGAAAGACAAGTATCATATGATCTTACTTATTTGTGGAATATAATGAACATAACAGTCTGAGGGATGGGGTAGTCCCAGAGACGTGGAAGTGGGGTACAGACTGACAATCCCCAGAAGAGGGGTGGCGGGGGAGAGATAAACCACAGAACTTATATGCATGTGTGCATGAACAATGGACATGGGCAACAAAGCTGGGACAGGGCAGGGAGGGGGGAATCAGTGGGGGGAAAAGGAGAAACATCTGTAACAAAAATAAATAAATTAATAATAATAAAAAAAGAATATAGGTACCCCTATGTTCATAGCAGCACTATTTACAATTGTTAAGATCTGAAAACAACCCAGGTGTCCATTAATAGATGAGTGGATAAAAAAAGCAGTGGTACATATACACAATGGAATCCTATGCATCTGTAAGAAAGAAAGATCTCTTATCCTTTGAGATGACATGGAGGGACCTGGAGAGTATTACCCTAAGTGAAACAAGCCAATCAGAGAAAGACATATGTCACATGATCTCACTTATTTGTGGAATATAATGAACAAAACAAGCTGATGAACAAAATAGACCCAGAAACATAGAAGTAGAGTACAGACTGACAAACCTCAGAAGAGGAGGGGGAGGGGGAGGAAAGAGATAAACCATAGGACTTATACGTGTAAGTTCTGAAACCGATGTATGAGTAACCAGTGGATATAGACATCAGTGCTGGAGGCGGGGCGGGATCGGGAGGAGGGTGTCAATGGGGGGAAAAGGAGTAACATCTGTAACAAAAATAAATTTTAAAAAATTCAGTTTGTATTTTCTGTTGTTATTGTTCTCCGACCATAGTGGTCTGAGCTGTAGGAAAACATTGTATTGCTGCTTCTCAAAGATATTTTGAGGAAAGGATTAAAGAAAGACATTATTTAGCTACAGTAAATAA
This sequence comes from Molossus molossus, assembly GCF_014108415.1. Lineage (NCBI taxonomy): Eukaryota > Metazoa > Chordata > Mammalia > Chiroptera > Molossidae > Molossus > Molossus molossus. The sequence goes on from NW_023425353.1 coordinate 41,635,885, forward strand.
ATGTGTATGGTTTTCTGTGTTTGTTGGATCTTGTAAGAGATTAAGAAATAGAGAGGTTTTTTTCTCTCCCTACCAGACAAGAGATACAGAGATGGGGTTGGCAATCTAAAACAGATCTATTCTGTCCACTAATGGAGGAATAACATCATATCCATTTCAAAAGCTCTGGATCTGTTTAAATCAATTAAAGTAAAGTTAATGTATTTTAATATTTGAGCTCTTTCCTTATCGAGATAATGCCACAATGTTTTCTTCTCAGAGCCCAAGGTGATGAAAAAAAGACTCATTTACTCTATTACATCTTAGAACCGTGGCTTCAAGAATTTTGTTTGTTTTAGTTGTGAAGCCACAAGAAGACTTTATGCAGCTCAACTGCTGTCGATTTTCCTACCACAATACACAAGGGCCTTTCTCTCCTTCAGGCTGCTATTATTTCCAATCTGGAGATAAATGTGCACTTGACAAAACTATTTTAATGATGCTAATATTAATACTTCAGGAGAATAATGTATCTGCTAGTGGTAGTTTTAAAGAGTTTGCTGAGATTTTGTTATCTCCTACATTTTAATAGAATCTTAGGTTTGTAATTAACAAGATAAATACAGTAGGCCTGCCTCTCACTTCCTTCACATCTACGTAATAATCACCAATAGAATGTTCGCTGTGTTGTACCCTTTGTTGGCCAATCAATATTTTGGTGAGTGGAGAAGGCTGAAACACAGAATTGTAGTGTAAACAAATGAGAAACATTAAAAGTATGCTAAATATTATAGTCAGTTGATTATGTAAATTTAAACAGTGTAGAGGAAAGAAATTGCTTATTAAATTAGTCTGTTTTTAGTTCACTCTGGCATTGTTTATTGTACACCGTAGCCAGATATTTCATAAATAGACTCCTTTGGAACCTGGAGGTTTGGGAATGCCAGCTGATCAATGGAGTGGTGTATGGCCTTAGAGGCTGTGATGGAGATCACTTGTCTTATATTTCCACTGTACATCTTGAGCCTTCTGTGGAGTGCAGACAATGGAGAGAGAGAGAGACAGACAGAGAGACAGAGAGAGACGGAGACAGAGAGACAGATTGATAGAGAGAGGCAGGAAGAGAAAACAGAGAGAGAAATTGAGAATGAGAGAGAGAGAATGATAAGAGGCTCTGATGGACAGTTCATTCCAATATGAGCACCTGTTCCATCAATCTGGGAATTAGTTGATTTTTAGCTACATCCTGTTAGTGGTTTTCATAGAAGCAACAGCCTCGAGTTTTCTACTAAGAACTAATTGAATATATTGCACACAGTAGATTTTATTAGCAAGCTATAGGAAAAGTCAGTCAGTTTGTGACTCAAGGGTTTAGGAATACCTAAAGAAATCTCAGAGTGATAGAGTAACCTGGGAAACATCTTAGGAGGAGGGATCAAAAGCTCAATGGCAATTGAGGAAGCAGAGACCTGACCTGGTATGCTATATTCTATTTGAGAAGTGGTAATATATAAAGAATAACCAACTCAATCATTTGACATTTCTATTTCTTTTTTTTTTTCTTTTTTATTTTTTATCCTCACCCGAGGATATTTTTCCATTTTTTGTACAGATAGAGTGGGAGGGAGAGAGAGGAAGGGAGAGAAAGAGAGAAACATCGACGTGAAGGGACACATCGAGTGGCTGCCACCCGCACGACCAACCAGGGCTGGGGACAAACTGCAACCGAAGTACATGCCCTTAGCGGGAACCGAACCCGGGTCTCTCCGGACCGCAGGCCGACGCTCTAACCGCTGAGCTAAACCGGCCAGGGCGACATTTCTATTTCTTGGAAGTCAAGAAGAGTGCCTCCCATTAGGATATTGGAAAAATCTATCTTCCAGACAGATAAATCCTAAGTTTGAAGACTTCTCAGTCTACCAACTTCGATGCTATTAAACCTGCATATTCCGTTTCTAAATTTCTCAGATTTCCTAGTAACCCCGACTTGCATTTGGCACTCACTCCTCTGATTCTTTCTACTTAGAGGCCATACCACCCAACAACCTGGTCCCTTTAGTTCACATGCCCTCTTTGCCTTTTGTCTGTAAGAAGAGAAATTTACCTGTTGTGCCCAAGTTCTAGCTCGGTGTAGCCCTTGCGATACTTTGCTCCCCTCGTCACGGGCACTGTCCTCCATTCTCTCCCTCGGGGCAATTACTTCTCATCTGCTGACAGCACAGCTCCATTCCCTTCACATGTTCTTCTCTTGCTCCAGCTCTGCTCTTAGAGTACTTGTATCCATTTTTCTTACTGAACCACAGACACTCTTGAAAAGTGCTTCACAGTATGGGCCTTTGTTTTCTCACATCTTGCTTCTATCCAAATCCTATACCCTGACTTTGGCACCTGCCACTTTGCAGAAACCGCAGTGTTGAAGGTCGCCAGTGACATTTCCACGAGCAAATCCAGGGTCCTCCTCAGCTTGACTCTCCTGCATCTTTCTGTATCATGTGAGTCTATTGTCCCACTTCCTAGTCTGGAAGTTCTCTCCTTTCTTGACATTCATGGTCCTGTGCCCAGCCCCTCAGCCTCTGATTTGCAATCTCTGATGGCTGCTTTTATGTTTTCCTTCCTTGTCTTCTCAAAAGTGCTTCATATGTATATTTGCTTTGTATGTATTATCCAGAACTTTAATGGGCGAAGTATGGGATGATTGCCATTTTACTGATGAAGAGGTAGAGGCTGAAAGAATTTAAGTAGCCCCACTCAAAGCCACGTGCCTCATCACAGACTGAGTCAGGGTTTGATACCAAAGTCCTGCCCTTCAGCTGGTAACTTCAGAGGACTCCCAAATGGTTTCTTCTCAGAGCCTAAGATGGTTTTTAAAAAGGGAGAGAGAGAGACTCATTTGTTCTATTGGATCTTATCATTGTGGCTTTGAGAATTTTTTTAATTTGTGAAGTTGTGCAGCCATAAACGACGTTTCTGTAAGCCTTTCCCCTTCCGGGCCAAGATCTATCTGCATCTGGACCCACATCTCCGACTTCTCCCCCAGGACGACAGAAGGACAGCCTCCATTCGGGCTCTGCATCCCTCTCACGTTGTTTTCTTCAGGTCGCCCCTCTTTCTCCTAGTTCCATCATTTCCCCGTCGCTATTGCATCGGCTCCAGGAGCACGCAAGCCTGGTCCTCTCCCGTTCTACAAGAGCTCCTCTTTTGTGACCATGTCCCATTGTAGCTTCTGCCCCCTTCTAAAATGATTCTGCACTCAACTGTCTGTTTTTTGTGGTTTTTTTTAAAGATATTTTTATTAATTTTTAGAGAGAGAAGAAGGGACAGGGAGAGAGAGAGAGAAACATCGATGTGAGAGTACACCGTCGATCGGGTGCACCTCCACTGGGATCTGGCCTGTGCCTTGCCTGGGAATCGAACTGGCAACCCCCAGGTGCACAGGATGATGCCCAACCAACTGAGCCACACCTGCCAGGGCCTGTCTCTGTTTCTTAACATCTTATTCATGCTTCATCCTTTTCTATTCTGGTGTATGTCCCCACTGCTCACTGAAATGACTCTGCAGTGACCTGCTGCAGATAGTTCAGTGACACCTTCCTGGCTCGTCCTTCTCTGCAGCTCAGCAGTTTTCCTCCTCCTGACTCTTCCACGCTGCCTCGTGTTCCTGGTTTCCCTCCAGGCCCCTCGCTGCTCCTTCTCAATCCCCCCAGCTGGCTCCTCTCCCTCCACCCCGCCATTAAATGTTGGAATGTCCCAGGGCTTGCTCTTTTATTTCCTCTCTACTTCCATTCATCATTGATGATTTCTCCAGACCTGTGGATTTAAATATCACCTGTTTGATGATCCTTTCAAATTCCTACTTCTGACCTCAGTTTTCCTGCAGGCTCCAGATGTATCTATCCAACCATCTACTGTTTAACATTCTGATTCATATGTTAACTGGCATTTTAAGTCTAACATAGCCAAAGAAATCATGTTAATGTACCTGAAGCTTGCCCTTCAGTAATCTTCCCTGTCTCAGTAGATGGTACTATCAAATTCCTTCAGCTCCTCAATATAGAAACTCTTTGATGTTTCCCTTTTTCTCACTCCTAACATCTAATCAACGAGCATTGCAGTTATTTCTCTTTCCAATTATATTTCAATTCCATTGTAAGGACCAGTTGCCTTGCCACATTTCTGGCTCCATTTCCGTCACTTACCTTTGAACAGGTATCTCACCTTCTGTTCTTGCCCCCATCCAATCTGTTCCTCACACAGAAGCCTCTTTTAAAATAATAATCAGAACTGAAAACCCAGAAATGGACTCAAGGCAATACGCTCAATTAATATTTGACAAAGGTGGCAAGAGCATACAGTGGAGTAAAGACAGCCTCTTTAATAAATGGTGTTGGGAAAATTGGACAACTACATGCAAAAAAATGAAACTAGACCATCAACTTACACCATACACAAAAATAAACTCAAAATGGATAAAAGACTTAAATGTGACCCGTGAATCCATAAAAATTCTAGAAGAAAATGTAGGCAACAAAATTTCGGACATCATACAGAGCAGAATTTTCACTGATACATCACCTAAGGCAACAGAAATAAAGGAGAAAATGAACACATGGGACTACATCAAACTCAAAAGCTTCTGCACAGCAAAAGAAACAATCATCAAAATGGAAAGGCAACCCACTGTATGGGAGAACATCATTGCCAATGATGTATCAGATAAGGGGTTAATTTCCAATATATCTAGAGTGCTCATACAACTCCACAAAAGGAAGACAAAGAACCCAATTAAAAAATGGGCAGAGGAGCTGAATAGACACCTCTCCAAACAGGACATACAAATGGCCAAGAGACATATGAAGAAATGCTCAACATCACTAATCATCAGAGAGATGCAAATGAAAACAACAATGAGGTATCACCTCACACCTGTCAGAATGGCCGCCATCAACAAATCATCAAACAACAAGTGTTGGCGAGGGTGTGGAGAAAAGGGGACTCTAATACACTGCTGGTGGGAATGCAGACTGGTGCAGCCGCTATGGAAAACAATATGGTGCTACCTCAAAAAATTAAAAATTGAACTTCCATTTGACCCAGTGATCCCACTGCTGGGAGTATACCCTAAGAAGCCTGAAACACCAATCAGGAAGAATATATGTACCCCCATGTTCATAGCAGCACTATTTACATTAGCTAAGATCTGGAAACAGCCCAAGTGTCCACCAGTAGACGAATGGATAAAAAAGCTGTGGTACATATACACAATGGAGTACTATGCAGCGGTAAGAAAGAAAGATCTCTTATCCTTTGAGACGACATGGAGGGACCTGGAAAGTATTATCCTAAGTGAAAGAAGCCAAGCAGAAAAAGACAAATACCACATGATCTCACTTATATACGGAATATAATGAACATAACAGTCTGAGGAATACAGTAGACCCAGACACATGGAAGTAGGGCACAGACTGACATCCCTCAGAAGAGGGGATAGGGGGTGGGGGGGTGGGAAGAGATAAACCACAGAACTTATATGCATGTATGCATGACCAATGGACATGGACAACTAAGCCGGGGACAGGGTGGAGGGGAGGTGGGGTGGGGGGTGCCAATGGGGTAAAAAGGTAAAATATCTGTAACAAAAAAATAAATTAAAAATAAAAAAAATAAAATAAAATAATAATCAGGACATGGCATTTCTTTTCGATCCTCTTCGTGATTTGCTATGGAACTTGGCACCAAACCCTACTCTTTCTCATGGCTTCCTCCTCTACTGCATCTCCTGCCCTTGACTCCTTCTCTCCTGACCCTCTAGCCACAGCCACCTCTTTTCTTTTCCTAACGCACATCTAGTTCTTTTGTGACTCAGAGCCTTTGCACATGCTGGTCCCTCTGCTTTGACAGCTTTTCAAAGGGTTGAATTCTTAAGTTTTCGTTAACATGCACACTTTTCAGAGATGTCTTTCCCGATCATCTTCATAAACAGTGTCCAAATGGTCACGTAACACATCCTTCTATCTATTACCTTCAGAGTTTTTATCACAGTCTATAACTGTATTCTTTATCTAATTACTTATTATTTGTCTGACTCCACCCTCTAGAATAGTGCTGTCTGAGAATTTTCTGCAGTGTTGAAAATGTTCTGTGCCATCGCGGTCCCATATAGTAACTCCTAGCCATGTGTGGTCATTGGTCACTTGAAATTTGACTAGTGGGACTGAGGAACTGAATTTTTAAACTTAATTAATTTAAATTTAGATGTAAATAGCTACATGTGGCTAGTGGCTACCATAATGAACAGAATATCTCTCAAATGTATGTTCCATGAATGCAGGGATCTTTGTTTAATTTGTTCATTGCTGTTACCCTGAATGCTTACAAATGTGCTGGAAACACAGACAGTGCTCAGTGATATTTGGTGAATGATAAATAAATGAATGAATGATTTCTGGTCAGGCTGAAAATCTGAGAGGAGAAAGGATCATTCCTAATTGTGGCATGCTTTGTCAGGGATACCACCCTCCTAGAAATGTGTTTGGACTATATATGGCTTTCCTGAGATCTTTAATTAGGATTCTGAGAGAGGAACCCAATATTGTAAATTAAATTTTTGACCATGTTGAAAACACGCTTGATTCTTTTGCTGTGTTTTGTTAACCAGTGATACAATTATGCTATCTATGGAGTTATCATACGTAATTAATGAATTAATCAATTTACTTAATTCACAAGCAGAAAGATATTCTGTTTTCTAGTGTTGTCTACTAATTATGCAGTAAATCAAGGCTTTGAAGAGTTTCAACAACCATTCATTTTTTATGAATTAATTTTTCTTTGGCTTTCTTCTCTAGGGGTGAACAAATAATGCAAACATAGACCCAAGGATACATGAAGTCTGAATGCTAAGAGCATGCAGAAAATGTAAATGAATATAAAAATATATGGAATTAATTTCCAGCTGGTATACTAATGTACCAGGCACAGACAGGGTCAGTCTGTGCCAAGAGCAGGCAAGACCCTGTGGTGTAAGGACAAATAAGTAGTAAGGCCTTGCTTTCTTAGAAAAAGATGCTAAATAAAATATATAATCAGTAAAGAAGAATAAGAATATGCAATCAATAAATATAATAAAAAGCAGAATGCATGGTTGAAGTACAGCTTTGCCATTTTGTATTAATACCAATACCAGAATAACTACCACTTTTAATACTACTTCCAATATTGCTACAGCTACAGCTATGCTGCCATTTTCTGAGAGCCTACTGTGTGCTAAGAACTACACTAGACACTTCACATAGGTGGTTCTATTTAGTAATCAGATCAGTTCTATGTGTTGAATATTCATTTCTCCATTTTCTAGATGATAAAACAAGCTCAGTTAAGACTCATAGTTTGTGAGTGATGGAACTGCATTCTGGCCCAAATAAATCTGACTCCAAAGCTTGAGCTCTTCAAAAGAAAAAAGTTAAAAATCAGACATTCTCTGTAACATTAAATAGAGACACATGAGTTTTTAGGTGTGTTGAATATGATCCAGTTTTAAATATGACACTTTTATAAAGATGGTTCTCTTTTTGTGATCCAGTTGTCAGGAACACTTATAGTCTAGAGCAAAGGGAAAGCAGACCATGCAAATTAATAAAGTAAATTAGGTGTGAGACAATATGGAGTGGTGGGACCTGTGGCAAAAAAATAAATAAATAAATAAAATGCCTATCCAAAGACAGTAAAATTCATTTTAAGATGCCGTTATGTGTTGAGTTATATCTCCCCCAAAATATATTTTGAAGTCCTAAATTCTAGTACCTCACAATATGACCTTATTGGGAAATAGGTCACTATAGATATAAGAAGTTAAGATGAGGTCATGAGGGGAAGTGTGGTCATGAGGTGGAAGGGAAGTATGGGGGGTCCCTAATTGAATATGAGTTGTATACATATAAGGGAAGAAGAGCCCAGCCGGTGTGGCTCAGTGGTTGAGCATCGGCCATGCAGCAAGAGGTTGCCGGTTCAATTCTCAATTAGGGCACACGCCCAGGTTGTGGGCCAAATTCCCAGGGGCGGGGCATGCAGGAGGCGGCCAATCGATGTTCTCTCTCATTGATGTTTCTCTCTCTCTCTCCCTCTCCCGTCCTCTCTCTAAACTCAAGAAAGAAAAAATATTTTTTTAAAAAAAAAAAAAGGGGAAGAAGAGATACAGATAGGGACACAGATGCCATGTGAGGACAGAGGATTGAAGTGGTTCATGCACAAGCCAAGAAACACCAAATATTGCTGGCAAACCACTAAAAGCTAGGACGAGGCAAGGAAAGATTCCCTACAAGTTTCAGAGGGAATGTGGCCTGGCTGACACCTTGATTTTGGACTTCTAGCCTCCAGAACTATGAGAAAATAAATTTCTGTTGTTTTGTGCCACCCGGTCTGTGATACTTTGTGACAGCAGCCCTAGCAAACACAGATGCACTGAAAGGACCATCCATTGTCTAGATGAGTGTGTCAAGAATAGTTTATTTGAACCAACTTAAACCCTTGACACAACAATCTGCAGGATAAATACAGCCATGGATCATGAATAAATAAAAGCAACTACGGGATGGCGCTGAACTTCTCTGATTTTATATAACATAGAGCATTTAGTATGTGCTGTATACTGTACTAAGTGCTTTGTAAATATTAACTCACTCATTCTTCATAATAACCCTATTCATTAGAAATTAGTACTACCACCTCCATTGTATACGTGGGAAAAGTATTTATACACATAGTGGTTAAGTGACAGTCATGGCCACACAGCTAGTAAGTGGCAGAGCTGAGGTCAAACATAGGTATAGTCTGGTGCTAGAGTCCATGCTCTTGACCACTGTGCCACGCCCAGGTACCTGAAGATGGGCATCATTCACCATGAATGCTAAAACTCCAGCCTTAGTTTTAGTGACTGGCGCTTGAATGTTACACTTCCCCTACGTTCAGCAAGTCTGTTACAGAGGCTCTGGTTACTATGCTCCCTACAGGGGTGCCTGATGCCAACGACTTGCTTCTTTGCTATGGAGCAGGAGCAGCATCAGTTCAGCTGGTCCCTTTCTGCAATAGCCATGACTTACTCAAAGATCTAAAGAAGGAATTTTGGAGGTTGCTAACAATATCTATGCTAACCAAATGTTAACATCTGGGAATGAACTGTTGAATCTATTCAAGATTCTATTGAATCAACCATGAAGCGGAGTTGGGACAAGCTCCCCATAAACTTTTCCATTTCCCAGTGCAGTTACCTTGATACATACATGCAGGCCCCTTTCCGGGAGGGTGACACGGAAAATATGTAGTAAGCACCAATAGTGTGACAACAAAATTTATCTTCCAGAGTTTCTAACTTTCTCTTATCCTTGGGACTCTGGGTCTATAACTGACTCAGGTCTGTGATCTGGCAAAGGGCTATTGGTCTCCAGGGTGATGTTGGCTCAAGTGGGACTTCTAGTCACTAGACTTGGATCGTCTTGGATTATTTATGAAATCTATCAAGAAAGACTTAAAGTTGGTTGCATATTCATTTCAATCCTTGCAGCCCATGTTTAATTAAGCACACCTAGAAATATCTGTGGGTCAGAAAATCCTCAAAATGTTTGATTGCCTCACCAGCCTTGATGCCTATATACAATGGTCACCCAGTGTCTCTGCCACTAGGAAATCATGCCCACTAAAGTTATGGGGAGTTTCTATAGTAGTCGTTTCTAGGAGCGTTGCCATCTCCAAGAGAGTTGTTGCTATGATTCTGTGCTCAAGGCCTTCCTGAATGAGAAAGTCTTCTGGGTCCTCTAGAGGAGCATGGATAGAGAGTGAGTCGGCAGAAAATACCTGATAGGAACAAACCAGCATTTCAGCCTCCCTGTCTTCACATTCATTCCCCTACACATGTGCTTCTGAAACCTAAACATGCATCAGTATCTGTGGAGGGTTTGCTCAAACACAGTGTGTTGTGCCCCTAACCCTGATTCAGGAGGTCTGGGTGGAGCCTGGGAGTCGACATTTCTAACAGGTTCCCAAGTGATGCTAGTGCTGCTGGTCTGGGAACCACACTTTGAGAACCATTGTTCTACATTATGTCATAGGGTTTCTGGCCTTTCAATATAATTTACTGAGGAACACATTCAGTCTCTGTATGCAGTAACCAATCTAGAGAGCTTTGAGAACCTCAGCCAGCTGTCTGAGTTAACACACTGAGGACAAACATTCCGAAGGCACACTCATGTCAAAGAATTCAGACCAATCCAGACCAAGTACCTTCGACATCCATCCCTTTAAATAAGCCACAGATTTTGATGATATATGTTAGCAAGCTGTGCAGCTCTCTTCTGTTTTCTCACTCCATGTTTTCCACCCTGGTCCATGCTGAGCAGATTCTGAACGCTGGCCCGTAACAATTGCTGGGGTGGGGCGGGGTAGAGAGGAGGTAGCTGTGATAGTCTCCTCTCTGCCTCCTCCGGCAATGGAGGAAGTAAGGGAGTGTTTCATGGGATCTTTTCCGAGGGTGTTGGTGGGTTCAGGGTACTGCAAACACTCTGAATTCTCTCCAGATATCACTGTTCCTATTGTCAGGAGTCGGGCCACTACCTAACCTTCATATAAATGCTTTATGTGGCTATGAATTCAACTGTCACTATAATTTAGCAACCTTAGGACTCTTAGCTGGGTTTTGTACTTTGGTGACCTTAGCCCTTATCTATATGAGGCAAGAGATTTATTTCAGCATGGCAGAGCAATCTCTGAATTTTATTTGGGGCCTTGAAGGCAAGAATTTATGTATTTCAATTTGTCATTCTCTCAACTTAAAGATAGCCAATGCTAACTTTACTCCAATCCCAAAACTCCTCACACTCCTAAGTTGTTCCCTGGAACTGAACAGATACCCTAGATTTTTGTTTCCAATGGGCATGTGATGCCAGGTACTCAGAATCAATGTCTTATGTTGCCATTACGTACCAATGCCTTTTGCCTGGTTACTAGTTTCAAATATCACACATGTTCCTGATGTCCTTAGCCATCTCCCATGCCGTGTTCCTATTTCTGTATCAGGGCTCCTTGGTTGCAAACAAAAGATCCTTAGAAAAAAGATGAAACAACCCAATTGCCCATCAATAGACAAGTGGGGGAAAAAAACCTGTGGTACATATGTACAATGAACTATTACTTGGTCGTAAAAAGGAACTATTACTTGGCCATTTGCAACAGTGTGGATGGACTTAGAAGGTATTAAGCTCGGTGAAGTAAGTCAGACAGAGAAAGGCAAATACCATGTGATTTCACTTATATGTGAAACCTAAAGTTCAAAATAAACAAACAAAATAGAAACAGACTCATAGATACAGAGAATAGACTGATGGTTTCCAGAAGAAAGCAGGGTTGATGAGCTGGGTGAAAAAGGTGAAGGGATTAAGGACTACAAATTGGTAGTCACAAAATAGTCCTAGGGATGTAAAATACAACATAGGGAATATAGTCAGTCATACTGTAATAGCTATGTACAGTGCCGGGTGGGTACTTAAAATATCAGGGGATCTCTCTCTTTTTTTTTTATCCTCACCCGAGGACATTTTTCCATTTTTTTGATCAGCTAGAGAGGAGAGGGAGAGAGGAAGAGAAAGAGAGAGAGAAACATCGACTTGAAAGGGACACATCGAGTGGCTGCCACCCACACGACCCAACCAGGGCCGGGGACAAACTGCAAACCGATGTATGTGCCCTTAGCAGGAACTGAACCCGGTTCTCTCTGGACCGCAGGCCGAAGCTTTAACGGCTGAGCAATCTGGCCAGGGCAGGGGATCTCTTTTTAAAGTATATGATTGTCTAACCACTATGCTGTACCCCTGAAACTAATACAAAATAATATTGAATATAAACTGGAATTGAAAAATAAAATTTTTAAAAAGATCTTAAATACAAAGACTATATGGTCTTACTAAATACTAAATGGATATCAGAGAGCCCTTAATATTAGAGGAAAAGCTCAAATTCAAGCTTTGGAAAGTACTGTAACTAGAACAGCTCTGGAGAGCTGGGTAACGAGACTACCCGGCAGTCTCTTTAGCGGTGCACGGTCAAAATTAATGGCCTGCAGCTAGTTCTTATCTTTGAGGAATTGTGGTCAATATTTCCATTCCAGGACTAGTGTCTCCTTAACCATGTGCCCATCCTTTTGCCAGGAGGTGTCAGGACATCTTGATTAAGACTCACCAATATCGTATTCACTTAGGAAGGAAGCATTTCCCAAGGTAAAAGTAAGATGCTATTCCCAGAAGAAACAGGAAAAGATGCTGGACTAGTAAAAGCATGCAGTGTCCACCCAATGACTGGTGACATTCAATAGCTTCCTGGTACATGTGAATGGGCTTTGTAAGCAGTAATGATTTTACATATGTTTGGGATTTTTTTTTTCTTTTGATAAAATGTTTGGATTTGGGAGAGCCTAGTTTCTGGACTTTCTTTGTTCTCATTTTGGCTACCATGAGTGCAAAGTTGTATGTACCTTCTTAATACATCACGGTATCTTTTAAGGACAGAAAGATGAAGAAGGACGCAAGTGGGTTTTAATGTCCAAGAATGTAATAGTGTAAATCGCCCTTTAAACTTAAACCATATGGGTTTACAGAGCAGTTGAAAATGTCTGAAAGGCATTAATAGCCTTGACTAAATAGAAACAGACATCAAACTAAGCACACAAACAGCCAGAAAACCAATGGGTTGATAGAGATATACAATAAATACAATAAAAAAGACTCAGTCAAAAGTAAAATGCAGCACATCAAAGGTAAAACCTTTACCTATTATTAATTATGACAGTAATTTCTATCTCATAACATTTCACATAGCAACTGTAACCAAGAACATCTGCATTTTAAACCGAAGGTGCCTCGTATGCTAAAGGGAGGCAGGATGTAAGCACATCTCTAGGAGCTGAGGAAAACGCTTGTGCAACATCCGAGCTTTCATGCAAACCACCACTTGCCTTACTTGATGGTAGAAAAACAACATCTTTTGTATTGCATAATGGTATATAATTCTAAATAGAGTTTGAATGAAAAGGGAAGGTAATGTAAAGGTCCTAAGTTTCTTTAGTTACATAGTCTACGTTTTATATTTCAACAAATGCCATTAAAAAATAACACCCTCTTCTCATAAGTGCTATTTAACCAAAGTAGAAACAATCATCAATATCTTTCACCTAGAAATAGGAGGGCAAAAATAGTCACAAAAGGCCAAGAATTCTTTGATAAGCAGGATTTTATTTACAAGAAAATCTCTCACGATTTCTCTCATGTGTGTTCAAATGTCTGCTTTTCAAACTTCCCTTGTTTCTCTTCATGAGATTTTACAGAATCCTTGTACCTTCTTTCCAAGTCTTCATCCCCATATCTAGGCGTGTGGTCTTCATAGTCACTGGTCAAGGTCTTGTTCTTGAACTTTTTAGATAAATATGGGGTCAGTCATACGAGAGCTCCTAGTGGTTGAGCTAATTTTCCCTAACAAACCGTTATTAGTGCTTAGTTTGGGTATCTGGGTCATACTCAGCATTATGTAACCACTATTAATAAAACCCATCTTTTTTTTAGGGTGTATTATGGGCTAAATATCTACTAAACATTTGCCTTATATCACTTCAAGTGTTCCTCACTCCAATTTTATCTGGTACACTGGCCGTGGACATCTGTTGTTTTGATCATTTCTGAGCCCACGTTCCCAAGGTGCGCAGGAACACTAGCTTGCCCCCGACTCCTTTGCAGCTAGGGTGGATATGGGTCATAAATTCAACCTAACTGACCCACCCATGCAAGGCTTCATCAGAACTGAGGTAAGAGGCTCTACACAAGTGAGGAGAGGCATTCATTTTTCTGGCATGTTGAACGCTGAAATGGGTGGCAGTGATGAGTCAGAAGAGTTCCTTTCAACCTGGGCTCAGGAGGCAGTGCAGGGGTAGCAGCCTCATTCATCCAATTCTTCCTCATGGCTTAGGGCATTGTTCATTGTTTCTGAAACTTCAGAATTGAGCCTGTTACTTCCTTGCTCCTATGGATTCTATGCGCTGCCTGATGTTCTTAAAATCAATTTCACCTTAAAATAGCCAGAGTAAGTTCTGCTATTTGCACAAAGAAACCCCAGCAATACAATACTATTAGTATTATCCTCCTTATAAGCATGAAATCAATTGAGGCTCATGGAAGCTAAGTAATTTGTCAAATACCATACAAAGAATAAATAAGTGTTGAAGCTGGAATTGAAATCAGCGGCTCTTTAATACTTTATGCCTTTAAATCTCTCCCCAGAATAGGCAGCATTCTGAATTGTTAACAATCATATATTCCTCAGGACATATTCGTGCCTGATCTTTTTTAATGACAATTTTTTAGAATCTGAGAAGATGGTATGTCGTGAGAGGAGAAAAGATGTCATAAAATAGAAAGTGTCTTCACGGTCTCAAGAGTTATACCGCCAAACCTGAGAAGAAAGGCGAGATCTGGGGTAGTCTGGGGAGGGCTAGAAGAAGGAGGGTCCATGTGCAAATCAAAGTTTTATAGGTTAAACTCTTTCCCATAGACACTTCCATTTGAGGCATATTTATTCTGGTCATGTCTCTTGCAAAGCATAGTCTAAAAATCAGAGAATACCATAGTAGATGATATAAAACCTCAAGCTACTACTCTGTCTTCACGAAAGAGATTCCGGTCTGTGTCTTACGGTATTTGGTTCAGATAAATGAAAGTTTTCAAAGCAGGTGTTGTTTAGTGGTTTCCAATTTTTCAATAATACTGTCCCACCTTCCTCCACCCCTGCCCGACAACTGCAGCTTTTATCAACTATTGAAACCCACACCCACTTCTGTGTAACGAGGGACTCTTTCAGCTTGCGTCATTAGTAAAGACTTCTAAATTCCTTCTTGCTTAGCATCTTCCCACAGTGTTAGTAGTCATAGAATGCTCTAGAAATGTTTTGTTTGGTGCCGCTGGACTTTGAGCCTGGCTTATTTTCAAGGTTCGGTACAATGAGTTCTAAGGTGTCCATGTCCTGCAACCAGGCAAATGTTGCTGGTTTCCAAGAAAACGGTGTTTTATTTGTGCTCTCGGTGAATTGTTTTGTTTCAAACCTCCTATTACCCTTCCTTGTTCCTTTATTAATGAGATGCTTAAATGGGTCTTTTAAAAACTAAAGTGCCCATGATTATATTTAAATCATGCTTTCGTTATTACCATGTATGAATTATCCACAATTCTTAAACTTCAATTACTTTTTTCCAAAGGAGATCAAGCATAAAGTGCCTGAAAGGAACATGGTCCAAGTTGGTGGAGATAGATTTTCTTTTCCTTAAAGTGTCTCTAAAGGTTATAGTTTCTGCAATTTAAACAAAAGATTCCCAAACTGATGACTAATAGGTAACATTCAGGATCTACTCGAGACAAGAGGGCTCACTTGAGATCTTAATAGAAGGAGGTTTATACAGATGGTCCCTGACTTCCAATGGTGCGACTTAAATTTTCTGACTTTACAATGGTGTGAAAGCGACACACATAATAAATTACATGAAATAGTCAACACTGTATTATAAAATAGGCTTTGTGTTAGATAATTTTGCCTAACTATAAGCTAATATAAGTGTTCTGAGTACATGTAAGATAGGCTAGGCTAATAAGCTATGATGTTTGTTAGGTTATTAAATGCATTTCAACTTAGGGTATTTTCTTAAAGTGTATTAAATGAATATTCAACTTAGGATATATCCAATTTACGACTCCATTGTAAGTCCAGGAGCATCTGTGTTAGGAAATACTTCAAAAGATATTGTAAGAACAAAAAGGAAAAGAGGAGATGGTGAGGTAGCCCAGATGGTAACAGCAACAGAAAGTTGCTATCATCTCTAGGGATGGAAGGACACATGGAAGGGGGCGTAGGGAGCTGGGCCAGAGGGCACAGGCAGCCACTGCTGGTTTCCTGCCGGGGCTTCCCACTGTCAGAGTCTAACTGAAGCCTGTTGGGAAGGGAACCTGGGAAAGCAGCCTCCAGTCCTTTGTGACACACAGCAGGGCAGGTCGGGTAAGGTGGGGACGTCTGCTGAAGAGCAAACACTCTGAGGACCACCACTGCCGCCTAAGCCAAAGTTTGGAGCTACAGCGGGATTATGCCTGAAACTGCTCCCACGTATCCTTCTGCCTGTAAGTTATTTACCGGGGCTTTCTGGAGGCAACCGCGCTGACTGCTCCTTGTACAAAAAAGCTGTTTTGATAATACACACAAAACGTTCTCTTATGTCATCAGATTATAGCTATTTTTTAAATATTAGTTTATTTGCCTTGCCTTATGATGAGCTTTTTATTTTTCTGTCTTCTATATATAGAACCAAGATCGTATCAGTGCTAATGAAGTCTTATAATAACAATTATTATTAGCAGGCTCTGATTCCATAAACTGGCAAGTTTCCGGTGCGCCTTCAACTCCATTCCCATTATTATAATCATGTAATGTCTAGTAATAGCATCACATTAAAATTTCAAAGACTTTTCTCTGTTCCCTGATAAAAGAAAATCTCTCCTTGTTTACAGGTTATAATCCCTGTTTTTAGTTATAAAATGGGGCAGATCGGAGGGACTTCTGGTGGGTGCTGCTGGAGGCAGTGAGGAGAAAGTGTGACCAAGTGTGCTGAGCGAGGGTCAGTGACCCAGGTGTGGCAAAGGCGAAGTGGAGAAAAGAGTGGAGACTGCGGGGAAGGGGCAGCAGGTGACAGGGAGCTGGCAGTGATGACAGAGGGAGAGGACAGGTAGGTTACCCCACAGATACTTAACAAGCACCCACCAGGTGCCAAGCACGGTCCCAGCTGCTGGCAATAGAGGCAGAAAGAAAAAGGCAAACACACTCGATGCTTCTGCAGGTCTCCTGTTCTGGTGGCACAGAAAAACAAGTTTAAAATTTATGATCAATTCAGGCAGTTGTGTTTTAAGGAGGAGGAGGAGGCAGTATTTACTGACTGGGTGATTGGAGGAGATGGCCAGGGCATTTCTCTCTCAGATGATAACTTTGGTGCTGAGACCTGGACGAGGACCTCAGAAGAAAGCATGTCCAGGCAGGACAGAGTCTTAGAAGCTACAACACACTTGGCAATTTTGAAGACTCCAAAGACAGTCCGTGGCTAGAACACAGGGACGGTGGCGGGGGTGGGGGGGTGGGGGGTGCTGGCTGCAGCAGCTGCATTTTATTAAACCCACAAATTAGGGTGGAACCGTTATTCCAGAATGACTGCTAAACAAATAACACTGGGATTGTGAAGAAGGGATTCCGTTCTGCATGGCATGGTGCTAGGTACTTAAAGGATGCAAAGATGAATAAAGCAGAGTTCCTGCCTCTCAGGATGCCCACTAGACAGGGAGACACCAGACTAACAAATGACTCAGGACAAGAAAGACACGGTTGAAGTCTAATGGTTCATAGAAGGAAAACATTCAAACAAGGCAGCACACCATTCAAGAAAACATTATTTTCATAAAGAAATCTAAGCTGGACTGTAATGCTTTAAATGTGAAACAAATAATTCAACTTTGGGCCAATGTTACGAGAGACTGCTCCATGCCTTCTGGTATCAGCCAAAACCAGGATTTTGGATCAGGGAATTGGGGAGCAAGAAGGGACATTAATTATTACTGAGTTCAAACCCTTTATTTTTTTAAAGAGGAAATTAGAGAGGTTAAATTACTAGTTCAAGGTCAGTAAACTGACGCATGCCCATGAATCTTTCTAAAAACCTAATCTTGCTTCTTTTTCACATATAATAATAACATGGTCAAAGGTGTCAGCTTCAACCAACGCTCCACACTTCTGAAACACAGTTTAAAAGTATGGTTCAACTGGTTTCATTCATTCATTCAACAGATATCTATTGAAAATATGCTTGTCATATGCCATTGAACACCTACTACATGCTGAACACCTACGTGCTCAACATTTTAAGCTAATTATTGCACTCCTAACAGTGAATCAGAAAACAAAGTTAAAAGTGTCCAGTTGTTATTCCCCCTAGCTGAATGTGATGGAAAGCAAGAAGTCATTATAACTAGAACCATAATTTTCCCCAGGCCTGACAGTAATTCTGGGCTTCCTGTCTATAAATAGGTTGGTCCACTCTAAATGGACCCCACTGCACTTCTTTAAATCACAATTACTAAGTAACCATCCACAAACAGCTGATGTTGGAATTGCATGATCTAGATGAGCAAACTTCATCCTAGGGCATTTAAATGTATGTCTGTGAGATGACTAATAGCCTATGTGGAGAGTGAAATGCTCAGCTGCTCAGAATTCTTAGCAGGTCTCTGAATTCTGTCTAAAAATATTGGCAGCAACATCTGCCCTCATTGTCAACACATGCTGAGAAGGCTTTAATATTCACCCAGAACAGGTAGGCTCTTGGCTTTCAGGGGCTTGAATAAAGATCCTCTACCCAGCAATTTATGTAGACTGCATTTAAGCTTCCTTAGAGATACTGAAAACTGCTGGAAATTTAAAGTCTAGTTTCAGGAAGGTTGGTATTTCCTACAGAAATCATTCACTGGGAGTCAAGAGATAGGTTGTAACATCCCCTGTGCTATAATGAAGTTTGTGGCTTTGAATGTCCTTCTGTCCATCCTCTATAGATTCTTTGCTGTGCTCTGGGGGTCACCTATGGACCATATAGGAATAGTCTTCTGATCCCCGAACATATGTATTTTCTAACCCCTGTGCCTTTGCACATATTATTTCCTCTGTCTAGAATCTCATTCCCTTGTTTCTGTACAAAATAAATACATACATACATGCATACATAAATACATAAATGAAATAAACCTCTTGCTCATTCTTTAAGGCCTAGCTCAAAGTTTACGTCCAGCTTTCATCAGGGAAAATAATCACATCATCCCCAGTATTCTACAGCTTTTTATCACACACAGCATCTTACTGTGTGTCGTGTACTTTATATGATTTCTCTGATTTAATTCTCAGAATGATTTCCCTCATGTATAAAGGTCAAGTTGCTAGCAACTGGCAGAGCTTAGATTCAAACCTATGGACATTTGATCCCAGACACATGGCGTAACTGTTTTACCTTTTAGCTCTCTGGCCTCTACCAGCCAAGCAAATCGGAGCTGGTTTTACAGATCTCTACTCATACTGTGGAATGTGAACTCTGAATCGGCCGATCAAGTGAAGTGGGGTGAGAGGGAAAAGAACAGCTCATTCTACAGATGTGAGTTATGTTGAGTTATGTTCTGCGGCACATTTGAGATCTGTTATAATACAGTAGTATTAACTGGGCAGGTTTGGAACTAGAACGCACTATTTGTTATGAACATACACATTTCGATACTTCTGTTCCATAGTTTTTTCTATCGGTACTCCATGGAAGACATGTAGAAGGAAACCGACTGTGAACAATTCTGTCCCATTTTTCTAGAAGTATTCATGTATCCAGTGAATGATTAGTGAGCACCTATTATGTTCAAGGACTCTATATAGAGGGTTCATAGAGATACAAGGTAAAATCTATGCCTTCAAAAATACACATAGTGAGGTAAGACGTGTACACACATAACTGGAATAGAACTTTGTGTAATGCTTCAGTTTTAGGTGAAATACTATTTCCATTTCATTAATCCAGATTCATACTTTTGAGCCATCACCAGTTTTTAATACATTTCTACTCTCATGCCTCAGAGGAAGTCAGTCGAAAGTACAGGGAAGGAAAGCCTACAAGGCATAGAAGGGAAACTAACGTCTATGAAGCAAAAGCAGACATAAGACACCATGATAGTTCTGAATAATATCTCAAAATCTCATTTTTACTTTTCTTCCAAATGACAAGTTTTTAGTCAGAATAGATTTAGTCAGATGGTGCACCCTCCAAAACTTTGCCCCAAACGTAACAATCTAAATATACAATATTTCCCCCTTTCACATACGTATATAACTACAACTTACACATAGTTGAGGTCGTCAGTGTCTCCAGTCCGGGACAGTGTTTTGCTCCTATAGCTCTTGCTCTCATCTCTTTAGGCAAATGAGCAGAGCTCCATCAGAATGCATTCTTAATTCATAAGCAGATAATGCTTGGAGCTGGCGAGTCTCATCGCTGTGTACAGTGCTGGCATCCGCTCCTTATCAACACACCAGCCCCTGCTCCATAGCCAAATCCCCTGTGAAGCCCTTCACCACACTGTTTATGTCTCCTGCAGGGCCTCCAGAATATATTTTGTGTAGCTCATCTTTGTCATTGCAGAAGCCCAACAATATTTGTTAGGACAAATGTTAGTTGATGGGTTCTTTCTCCTTAGATTCCATATATTTAACTTATCTCTTGCTGGGCTTGTCCTAGTTTTACCGTCTAGAGACATTTGTGAGTTAGCCTCCGGCTAACTTCTTTCTTTTGTTTTTAAATATTTTTTTAATTGATTTTTTTAGAGTCAGAGGAAGAGAGAGACAGAAACATCTGTGTGACAGAGAAACATCAATCAGCTGCCTCCTGCATGCCCCCTACCGGGGATAGACCCTGCAACCCGGGCATGTGCCCTGACCAGGAATCAAACCAGGACCTCTCAGTCTATGGGATGACGTTCAATCCACTGAGCAACACCAGCCAGGCCAGTTGTCACTTCTGCACCCATTGTCAAAGAACACTAGCTGAAAATGGCAACTTGATGAAAGTTTATATGTTTTATCTCTTGCTTGTGATGATATTATAAATTTGAATCTGAATTCATATTAAAATCATCCACAAGACCACACGGCTTTTAGGAGCAAAACTCTGTTTATTCCGTACACCTCATACAAAGCTTCCAGATGGGTGCTCAGTGCATCTGTGTTGAATCCAACAGAACAAATAATTGTGTTTCATTGTGTTGGAAATCTCCTGATAAAGTTACCAAAGTTCAGGGAAAATTCTTGGGTTTTTTAAGAATCTAGGTAGCAATACACACAAGATTTGTGTTGGTTGGAGGAGTTTTGCCTTGAGTTCCCAAATTCGTGGGGAATCCTTTAGTCAACCCATTCTGCTCTGGGTCTCTCTCCCTGTGCCATGAACTCCACCCAGTACAAACATGCACCTGTCAAGTTGACACTTGGCTAAAAAGACAAGCAAAGGTATATATGTTTGTTTTTCTAAAGTAGAAAATGCTGCCACCTCTTTTACTCTTTTTATAGCAGAGCATTTGACCTTTGCATATACTCTCTTCCATAGTTTCATGATTTAAATGCATACTTTAAAGTTAACCTGCTTTGTCAAGCATAAGATAAGTGCAGGAAGGTATGGCAATTGTGTAGAGTGCAGAAAGGGTGAGGTCCTGCTGTTCCTTTCTGTATTCACTTTATCAGCCAGAGGAGAAGGATTTCCCCTGTGGCTCCCTTCAGCTTGGTCGTCATTTTTCAGCAGGGAAAGCTCCGTCAACAGATAGCAGCCTTTGCAACGGAAGAGAAAGGATCTGCCACTTTAAATTTTCAGCAGGCAACTGGCATTTTATTATTTACGTATTTCATGTCATTATGTTGGATAATATAACAAATGATGCAATCAGAT
Source organism: Molossus molossus (assembly GCF_014108415.1). Taxonomy (NCBI): domain Eukaryota; kingdom Metazoa; phylum Chordata; class Mammalia; order Chiroptera; family Molossidae; genus Molossus; species Molossus molossus. The sequence continues at coordinate 41,657,435 of NW_023425353.1, forward strand.
CCACGGGAAATTTAAAGTGGTGTACACCTGTTCTCACCTGGGAGAGGAGCGATAGCTCATACACAACTTCCCCAGCTGAACACCGGCAGCACACAAAGCCTCTCAGAATGTGCTCCCAGACTGACAAATATGCCAAGTTGAAGAACATGAAATAAATTCCTTTAACCTTCTTTGATGAGCTTCACAGTCGATTTTTAAAAATAAAATGGCTTTTCCTCTTATTAAAGAAATATTTAGGGAAGGGTAGCAAAATGGGTTCACTAAACTTCCACTGAGACAGAAATGTGAAAACCACGTAGAAATAGCAACTGCTTTTTGGAGCTCCTGGCTCAATTTGCCCACTAGTCCCAGGGATGGATCCACTTATCAGTAATGTTGCTACTTTTATTTGGAAATTGTATGTAGAGAAAACATAATTGTGTTTTCTGCAGTGAGTGAACCAGGAAAATATATTTCTTAAAAGAAATTAATTGTGGGTCATGCAAAGAGCCAGAATTACCCCTTTTAAACCTTAAATTTTTAATCCTGAAAACTTCTGGCAATTACTTCCCCCAAAATGACTTTAATATATAGCTAGTCTGGTGTATAACTAACTGCTTTTTGTGGGTCGTATTGAGAGAGTGTCAGGATAAGGTACCGGAATGCTGGTCCTCCCAGTTCAAGAAGGATGATGAATATTCAGGAAACATCTCACTTTTTTTGGAAATGCTTTAGTCCCCCATCCTAATGAAGTCTCCTATCTAGCTAAGTATATCTGGTAAGACTGCCAGATAAAACACAGAACATCCACTTAAATTTGAATTTTACATAAACAGGATAATCTCTTAGTATAGCTATTTCACAAATATTGCATACTAGAGATATAAGGTATAATCCATGCCCCCCCAAATATCCAATCAAGTGAGATAAGGCATGCAGACATATAATATAATGAAAAATTAATTATACTAAAATAACATACTAAATATTATGCATATAAAATGCTTTATACTAAATAATATAGTTATACTATATACTAAGTCCCAAATATTGCATAGGATGCATTTATTTATTTATTTATTTATTTATTATTTATTTATTTATTAAATAGGATGTATTTATACTAAACATTATGTTATTAATTCAAAATTTAAGTTTAACTGGCCATTGGGGGTTTTTTGTTTGTTTGGTTGGTTGGTTTTTGCTAAATCGGGCCACCCTACCGAGGAGAAATGGGCTTCCAGTACCTGGGCCACCTGCAAGCCGAAGGCATATGCTCTACGTGGCCTTGGCCACCTGGACCCGCATCCAGCCCAGGCGCATACATCGTTCCTGGCCCGCACTTTACAAGGACACCACGAGTAGGGAGGTGAAGGAAAGAGCGTCCCTCCTTAAAGTCTGGAATAGATGTGTCAGATCCTCCCCATCGGGGCTTCCACGGGAAGATGCCTCCTCCCAATGGGAGGTGGCCAGGCCTCTCCATCTTGTCAGCTGTGGGTAAGAAGAGAGGGAGACGGGGAGGGGCCGTCCGGCTTCAGGGTCTCTGAGCTCTAGGACCTTCCATCTTAACCCTCATCTTTCTACCACCAAGCGCTGATACCAGCAAATGACCGCAGACACGGCGTATCCCCGCCAGCACCCTCTCCCACAGGGCAGCGTATTCCTGGGCCTCTGCTGATTCTTACACGGCGATGTATACGAGTTAAACTGATGGGCTCACGTGAAGTTTATGGTACACATGATATTTTTTAATCTTTACTTTCCATGATTATATATTCATATGTGGCTTACCAGGAGCACAGAGGAAACAGATCAAGTTCTCATTTTCCTATTGCTCAGTCAGACACGACTCAGAAGACAGATCACATCCTTTGAGCAGTTATTTAGCTCAGCATCAGAGGCGGAACCAGTAGGAATGGGGAATAACGGACTGGGCAGCTACTACAGGGAAGAACCAGGACCTACTCTAGGAAGATTTTCCAGGGCATCGTTCAGGGCCCTGGGGTGTACACCCAGCAGGCGCTCGGCACTGTTCTGGACCAGTGGCTGGACCTGCCACCCATTCCCTTTCCAAAAGGCTGTGTATTGTGGTTATTCCGACACGGATTCCTTTTTAGTTCAGAATCTCCAGGTCAAAAGGAGCCACATGGAGATCTGGTGTGGAGAGTATCACAAGAATTCCGGTTCTTGGAGCCTGATGCGGTGACGGACTTCAATATTCTATTGAAGTCGTCTCTTGTCATGATATGTAAGCAGAGGACACATGCCACGACTGAACAAACTTTTAAGAATGGTTGCATGGTTTCTCGGTGCTCTAATCCCCTGCTGTGACTCACCTCCCTGACGTCTGCATGATCATCCTGGAGATGGGAGTGAGGGCACAGGCCTGCAGCAACTCGCGATGGGCAAGTAAAATCATTTCAGAATAAATCTTTATTATTTATGACCTGGCTGGTTTGGCTCAGTGATTAAAGCATCGGCCCATAACCGAAGGGTCACAGGTTCAATTCCAGGCAAGGACACGTACCTGAGTTGCAGGTTCGATCCCTGGCCCTGATCGGAGTCGTGCAGGAGGCAACAAATCAATGTGTCTCTCTCACATCAATGTTTCTCTCTATCTCTTCTCCTCTCCCTCCCTCCCTTCCACTCTCTCTCTAAAAAAAAAAATCAATGGACAGATGTGGGTCAAGATGGCATCACAGGTAAAAGCAATATCGCGTCCTCCCACAACCACCTCAAAATTACAACAAAACTCCAACACAACCATCATTCAGAACTGCCTGAAATTGAGCTGAATGGAAGTCCTACAACTATGGAATTAAAGAAGAGGCCACATCAAGACTGGTAGGAGGAGTGAAGGCGCAATGGACTGGTCCCACACCCACGTGTGGCGGATAAAAATCAGGAGAGACCTCAGCTGGGAAGGTCCTCCCTGAGGACTGAGGCGTCCAACACCAAGTGCCCAGCTCAGGGTTCCAGTGCCAGGAAGAGAAGTCCCCATAACTTCTGGCTGGAAAAACCAGCAGGAAGTGAGGCTCAGGGAGGCTGCAGCTGCGGAAGCCCCAGCAGTTCTTAAAGGGCCCGCGCATGGAGTTGCTCAGACCCACTCCCTCTGAGCTCCGAGGGGATGCAGCTTGAGGGGCACCTGAGAACAGGGACGAACTGAGCTGTTTGGACTCCGGACGAGGGCTGGAGGGGCAGCTTTCTCTTGGACAGACGTGCTGGTGGAGTCCCTTGTTCCTTTGGTGAGCCCTCCCCCAGCAGGGCAGGCAGACAGCCACCAGATCTGGGACTCCAGCAACCTGGCTCACGCTGTTGGCCCTGCCCTGGTGATTCCCTGAGGCCCCGCCCCACCCAACTTCCCGGCCCACCCAAGCTGTTTCCAAAGGCTTTACCATAGCATTGGCCTGTCTTGGATCCTGCTTCAGAGTTTCCTAAAATCTCTCAAACAAGCAGCATCTGGTACCTGAGCCCACCAGTGCACCTGGCACCATCGGACCAGTGGACACCCTGTGTCAACACAGACCAGTGCACAGTAGTGGAGCTGTCAAGGTGCTGGTTGCAGAAATTGCAAATGGCCGGGAGCCCAGCACCATCCCCCACAGTAGCAGCCCGATCAGAGTCAAGATATACCCCCAGCAACAGAGGCTGGGGAGCAGATATCCATCCCCAGGCAACAGAAGCACAGACCAGCAACAAAGAACCATGCTCAAAACTATAGCAAAGGCTGAGCAGGAGCTGAGCCCCACTGGGCAGCAGCACTCCCCAGCCACCAGTGGTCAAACCTGGGGCTCCAGAGGGACCTGTGCAACACAGCTGCCCACAAGAGCAGTGGGAAGCGGGGGATCCATAGGGGCCTGTGTGACCCAGTGGCCCACACAAGCAGTGCAGAGCCAGGGCTCAAGAGGGGCCAGTTTCAGCGTGGCCCCAGGCCTGGCACTAGAAGCAGCTATCCTCAGTTCACAACTTGGCTTTTCCTGGACACCTCCAAGGCCAGCACAAGAAGCAGCCATCTGCAGTTCACTTTGTAACTTATGCTGGGTGGCCCTGGATAGAGCACAGGCAGTGGCTGACCTAGCCCCAGAGCCAGCACACCTGGTGGACAGCTTCAGACCACATCGAAACACCACCACCCAACCACCTTCACAAGTGACACATTCAATGATTGGACTCAGTGGGTACCAGAGCCCTGCTGAAGTAAGTCTTGCTCTGTGTGGTGGGCCCCTACACAGCTGATCCTCCAAAGCAGTGGCTAGTGGGCACAGCCAATCCTTGCAGCTGATCAGCCTGAGTAAACCCCTCCCATTGATGTTCCAACAGCAATCAAGACTCAATTACATGAGAAGGGTGTACAGTCTACACTAGGGGTACACTGCAAGGGCCCAGCTGGGGTGATCAGGGAGGCTATGTTACTGGATCCTACAGGACACCTACAACAGTAGGCCACCCTACGAAGCCTAGGAAACATAGCAACTCTGCTTAATACATAGAAACAATCATAGGGAAGCAGCCTAAATGAGGGGACAAAGAAACATGTCCCAAATAAAAGAACAGAACAAAGCTCCAGGAAAAGAACTAAACAAAATGGAGATAAGAAATCTAACAGATGCAGAGTTCAGAACACAGGTTATAAGGTTGCTCAGGGAACTTGGTGAAACATCCAAGGCACTTAGTGAGACCTTCAAGAAACTTAAGGAGACCTCTGAGGAACTTAGTGAGAACATCAGCAACATAAAAAAGGGCCAGTCAGAAATTAAGAATGCACTAACTGAAATAAAGAATAATTTACAGGGAATCAATAGTAGAGTAGGTAAAGCCAAGAAGTAAACCACTGAGTTGAAATATAAGGAAGCAGAAACACCCAACCAGAACAGCAAAAAGAAAAAAGAATCCAAAAAATGAGGATAATGTAAGAAGCCTCTGGGACAACTTCAAGTGTGCTAACATTCATATCATAGGGGTGCCTGAAGGAGAAGAGAGAGAGTAAGAAATTGAAAAACTATTTAAAACAATAATGACAGAAAAATTCCCTGACTTGGTGAAGGAAACAGACATACAAGTCCAGGAAGCACAGAGAGTCCCAAACAAGTTGAATCCAAGGAGGTTCACACCAAGACACATCATCATCAAAATGCCAAAGGTTAAATACAAAAAGAATATCTTAAAAGCAGTGAGAGAAAAGCAGTTAGTTACCTACAAAGGAGCTCCCATAAGACTGTCAGCTGATTTCTCAAAAGAAACTTTGCAGGCCAGAAAGGAGTGGCAAGAGATATTCAAGGTGATGAAAAGCAATGACCTACAACCAAGATTACTCTATCCTGCAAAGCTGTCATTTAGAATCGATAGCCATATAAAGAGTTTCCCAGACAAGAAAAAGCTAAAGGAATTCATCACCACTAAATCAGTATTATATGAAATGTTGAAGGGTCTTCTTGAAGGTGAAGAAGAAGAAGAAAGTATGAACAATAAAATGGCAATTAATAAATATCTATCAACAATTGAATCTACAAACAAAATGAGCAAGCAGAACAGAAACAGACTCATAGATACAGAGAACTTTTTGTTGCTTGCCAGATGGGTAGGGGCTGGGGGGATGGGAGAAAAAGATGAAGGAATTAAGAAGTACAAATTGGTTCTTAGATTGATGAACCTCAAAGAGAAAGGGGGAGGGAGGCTAAGATGAGATAAATCAAAGAACTTCTATGCATATATGCATAACCAATGGACACTGACAATAGTGTGGGGAAGGCAGGAGAGGGTGGGAATGGGGAGAAGGAGGTCAATGAGGAAAAAAGGGAGAAACATCTGTAATACATTCAACAATAAAGATGAGTTTAAAAATAAATGTTTAAGAAAATCAATCGAACAATATCTTTGGGTGAGGATTAACAAATAAATTTTAATTTAAATTAAAAAAAAATTTATCATTTAAACCAATATGATGACTTAGTCATTGAGTACCCCAACATATCATAACCTAAAATGAGAAATATAGAATTCACAATAGTATATTCATTATCTGATTAAAGCTATTTAGGATCTTTGCAAATATCCCTCTCCCCTGGGTTAAACATCTACTTTGTGTTTTATTTATTTATTTACTTTAAAATATTTTTCTCTATTAATTTTTAGAGAGGAAGGGAGAGAGAGATAGAAACATCAATGAGAGAGAACATAGATTGGCTGCCTCCTACACACCCCCCACTGGGGATCAGGCCCACAGCCTGCATATGTGCCCTGACTGGGAAATCGAACCAGCAACCGCTTGGTGCATGAGTCGACACTCAACCACTGAGCCACACTGGCCAGTCTACTTTGTATTTTTCTAAGTCTTTCTTACTTAAAAAGAAAGTGTATGAATTTTCCTCAGAGTATACCTTTGACCACAATGTGTAGTGTTGTCATCACTATTTTCTAAATATTTTTGTAATTCTATTTTTTATTTCCCCTTTGGCACAAAAGTTGAGCTTTTAATTTTTTGACTAGTTTGGCCTTTAAATTTAACTTGAAGTACTAATTTCTATTTTCTTTGTAATGAAATTTAGAGCCTATGTAAATTTAGCTTTTCAGAAATAGTAGAGATCTTTTTTGACACATCAATTTTATAAATATTCTCTAGTTTATTAAAATGTATTTTTGGTAAAAAGTCTAAAGATTAATGCATATATAACATTAACTTTATTCAATTCTTAAAATTATCTTATATGCATATATCATTATTTACTTGTTGCCTGTATTATTTGTTTAAGACAGAGTAGGTTAAGTAATTTGGCAAAACAGTGTTTTATATATTATTCCTTGTATTTCCAGAAGTGTTTGCTCTATGTATGTTGATGTAATCTTTTTTAATAATAACACTTCACACTAGTAATACCTAATATTTATTGAGCACTGACAAGATACATGGCATGTTAGTTTTATTCTTTCCGTTATTTATGATTTGTTTCTTCTTTGTTTTCTCCATTTTTTAATATAAGCTGAATTCTCTCTCTCTCTCTTTCTTTTAAGAAAATTTATCCTGATTCTAACTCAAGTATAATTTCCCTTTCAACTTTTTCCTTTAAATTTTTAAATGGAAATTTCTCTAATTTAAAATTTAATATTCATATGTAAAAACCTATGAAATCAACAGGGTAAGAAGAAACATTGGAGGAGAGACTCACATCTATCAAGCTTTATGATATTGAAATTATCATATGGAAATAGTGATAATAATAACAATAATAAATAGCAGGAGGCACAGTTTACTGAGGACTTATTAATATACTAAGCACTTTACATGATTATGTTCTCTAATTATCCTATCATCCTATGGCAAGTATGACAATCTCCTGTGTCAGATAAGAAAACTGAGGCTCAGAAAATGTAGGTAACTTTCTTCAGATCTTAAGCTATCAAGTGACTGAGTTAGGATTTGTACACAAATCTGATTCTTAAATGAGCGATTTTAAGTCACTGAGCATCTATATTGAGTACACTGAATGACATTACTGGGAATAAAATTAAGTAGCTTTGTTGTCATTATTTGAAGTAGTACATGATTGATTTATCTACCCAAGAAGCCTCTAACGGGGGTGGGAAAAATCTGGCCTGTGGGCCGTATAGGGCCCACGGAATCAATACCAGCTTACTTCACATCCCTCATCAAATTAGCCTGATATATACCAATATATACCAAATATATATAATAGACTAATTTTTAAGTTGATTATTTTGTATGGCCCACAAATGATGTTATAAATATCCAATGGCCCTTGGCAGGAACGAGGTTCTCCACCCCTGCTAAAAGTTGTCCAGCACTATAATTCATCTTTATATAAAGCGTTTCATAGACCTTTGTGCATTAGAATGAGTAACATTTATAATGCTCTTTATAGTTTGCTAAATACAAACCTTAAACATTCTTCCCTGGATTCTTTCTCCAGCATCTTACCACCTGCTAGAACCACCGGCTCCTAGTGAGTATTCCTAATTTTCTCATGTGTAAGAATACGTTGCTCATCCCCCACCCCACCTGTACACACTTATCTTCCAGAAATACATTTGAATAAAAAAGATGGTTATTTTTTCCCTTTATTTATTTGTTAAGCAGTTTTAGTAGAAAGGTCTCACTTCAAACACCTTGCCCCAAATAGATTTTCTCCCGGCTTTCCCTATGCATTAAACTGTAGCATTCTGTGCATGTGCTACTTGGCCTTGCTAACAGGATAAACTAAATGTCATTCTTGGATTTGGGGTCCAAGGATATTAAGTATGACTATTGGCCTGTGCAATATTTCAGAAGAAAATAATGTAAATCCCTTATATTTTTCTTGCGATGGTTGAGAAAGGAAAGGAAATAAGGTTCAGTATGGTTGTATCAGGTGCAATTGGTCCAACTTTTGTAACAGAAACACATCAATTAACAGTGGCTTACATAGCATAGGAATTTATTTTTTTAATGTATAATAGTCAGAGCTATCATAGCAGCACTGTTTCATGAAGTTGTCAGGGGTGTTCTTCAATGTGTCCGCCTTCATCCCTACACAGTATGGCCCATGAGCCACATTGATTTCAAGTGGGAAAGAGGAAAAGAGGGACACGTCCTTGCCCATCAGGGATACAACCTGGAGGCTGCACAAGTCACATCCGCATACAGCCCATTGGCCAGGTCTAGCTGCAGGAAGGGGGGGAAGGGAGACTTGTTTGAGTGGCCATGTGCCACCAATTGTGCAATGAAAGGCACTCAAGCCTAAGATGAAAAGAGTTCTGGAGATTGGTTTGCTCAACAGTGTGGATGTACTTAACATTCCTGAACTGTATACTTAAAAATGCTCCAGATGGTAAATTTTATGTTATGTGTATTTTACCACTATACAAAATTTAGGGGTGAAGGGAAAGTACCTTAGGCTAGAAGTTGAGAGACATGTGTTCTAGTTCCTTCTATGACCTTGGGTGATTTTAAGTTTATTGAACCTGAGTTTATTCATCTCTCTATACAAGAAAACTTACCTTTTTTTTTCTTTAATAAAAGAGAATTTATTGGAAAAATGAATAGGAAACTAGAAGATGGACAAATAAACTGGGTAAAAGAACTACCATTATATTCATATACCAGGTCCAGTCTTGTCTACAACTACCACCGTGGTGAGCTCATTCTCACTGTTCCCTGTCTTCTTACTGTTTACATTTAAAATTTGGTAAGTCCTGGAAGAGAGTGTCCTAACTGGTCCAGACTAGATCCTACGTATGTCCCAGGCAGGAAAAGGATGGACCTGGACGCTTTGGTTTCACTACGGAGAACAGGTGATGCCGCTCAACAACACGACCCACACCGCAGGCCACCCACAGGGAGAATTGAATGCCTGCCGGCCGCAACAACACTATCCACTTCTCTCTCCGCAAAACGTTTGCCTCTGTCAGCTTCCCTCACACCACTTTCTCCTAGTTTTTCTCCTGCTTCGGAAACATTCTTTGATCTCCTAGGCTTTCCTTTCTCTTTCTGATTCTGAAATCTCTGAGTTCTTTACGGCTCTTCTAGGCGGCCCCCTAGAAGGTTGTCAGTACAATCCCAATCCTTCCTCCAGCTTTCAACGCCTAGTTCTGTGTTGGTTCCCACGTTTCTGTCACCTGTCTGACTTCTCTTACAGTCCACATGCGCTCCTGGACCCAGGATATTTTCATATTTGATGCCCAGAACCGTGTTCCATTTCTCCCCTCGCTGACTCATTTGTTTTGTTTTGGGTGTATACTTTGAGAAATAGGACTGCAATTCACATGGCCTCGAAGGCAAAAACAAACCCAGCAAATACACTAAAGAGGGATGATCCTAAACTTACCTCTCTTCATCATCATCCATGCCGCCCAGTTACCACGTCTTCTGGACTGTGCCTCCGAGATGTTTCCTGCACCTTCACTTCCATCTACACTGACAAAGCCTTTCTCATCTCTACATAGGCCACTGGAGTTGGTATTGAAATCAAACCAGAGAAACCGACCGTAATTGTTACTTATGAAACACTATGTTCTGGAGCTGCAGCTACAATATACGTTTATATTGAAGAAAATTCTTAATGAAAAGTAAAATTATTTACTGTGTTATGGGCTCATGTTTTCACTCTTTGTGTATTTCTTTGAGCATAGTAACTTCAAAGAAGCACACCAAACGTCACATTAGATGCTAAGTTATGTTGATACATTGATTTAATGTACAAAATCAGTTTTGGATTATTACCAGTTTATAATCTTAGAATTATTACAGCACCACTGATTGAGACTTCATAAGTTATTTGAAAGACTACATCATATCTGGTTTTTTCTTTTCTTTTATTTAAATCCCCACACGAGGACATTTTTGCATATCTTCAGACAAAGCGGGAGGGAGAGAGGGAGGAAGTGAGAGAGAGAAACATCAGTGTGAGAGAGACACACCGAGTGGTTGCCACCCACACGACCCCAAGCAGGGCCAGGGACAAACTGCAACCAAGGTACGTGCCTTTAGCAGGAACTGAACCTGGGACTCTCTGGTCCGCGGGCCGATGCTCTAACCACTGAGAAAAACCGGCCAGGGCCATATCTGGTCTTTTCAAGGAACTTTTTTGGCATAGACTTTGACCAACATCATTAAAGTTTTCAACTGACCACATAGCTGCTCAACCATCAGTATTTCCATTCTTTCACAGAACTCATGTTTTAGAACTGGAAATATCAAAGGTCAGATTTTTACTGCAGCCTGAAATATGGCAGTGTAGATCTATATCTTAAAATTCTTCTGTTTAAAGCAAAATTAAAAGATACTGATGCAGCCCGGCCCACGTGGTTCAGTTGGTTGAGCATCATCCCATGCACCAAGAGGTCGCTAGTTTGATTCCTGGTCAGGACACATGCCCAGGATGTGAACTTGATCCCCAGTAGGGGGCGTGCAGCAGGCAGCTGATTGAGGTTTCTCTCATCATTTCTCCCCCTCCCTTCCTCTCTCTAAAATCAATTTAAAAAATAGATTAAAAAAAAAAGATATCGATGCATTTTTTTTTTTGTATGTGGGATTAAGAAGGAAGTCATTTCTCAGTAGCAATAGAAGAGTCTATGTTGTCAACAGGCAATACTTTCAATAAATATCCAAGAAACAGCTATTTCAACATAAATGCTCCAGATGGCTCCATCCCAGCTCTCCCACCCCTCCACACTCTCCCTTGATACTTGGGCAAGTCTTTTTTATATATAATAATGTGTATATTTATTCCTTCAAGGGCTTATGCTTTTTAATAAATGTAAAGGGGTATTTTTCTGACTTGACTCAGGATCCAGGTGGCAATTGTGAGAAAAGTACTCACTCCCAAGCCAGCAGGAGTATCAGGTGGCTTTCACTGGTATTCATGGGGACTTTTGTTTGCTGAGTAGTTCAGAAGGGAAGTGTTTGCTTGAGGGCAGAGTCCAGAGTGGAGGCGAGCTCTCTAGAAGAGGTGATGAAGCGTCTCTGACTTACCCAGCTCTCGGGGCTGAGACTGGATCTGTCTGGTGAAGTGTCTGAGGGCTAGAATCAGACAGAACAACTTTCATGAGGGACTTGCTGAAGCTCTGGGCCAAAGCAAGTCCACTTCAGGTTCTAGGTGACAAAGTGTGGCAAATAGTAATTTGAACTAAGACATTACTAATAGAGCAGCCCTTAAATAACTTTAGTGTGTGAGCCAGTAGAATGTTTAATAAAGAACCCTCTGTGATGCCAAGAATACATTCTTTTATAATACAGTGGGATTTCATCAACCAATTCTGGCAAGCAGACCAGGTATTTTGTAGAGTTTCAGAATCAAAATTAAAGCACTGTAGGTCTAAGGAAAACCCATTCTCTCACAGAGTCCTTTTCCTTGGGAGTTATGGTCTATTGCAGAGATTTTTAATAGTTTTACTTTGGGACATTTAGAAACAACAGCAAAAATGGGAATGTTTCCTCAATTTTCCTGTGTAGTGTCTCAGTTCCATATTTTTTTCCAATGTACAGAATCTATTAACAATTTGCATGCATTACATTTATTTGGACATTGGTTTTGATAATATCTGCACCAGGGTTCTAGATCTCCAGACATCACTCATTCGATGTTTATCCTGAGGTTTGGTCTTCTGCATCTCATTTTCCTCTAAGGTGAAAAGAAGAGCTTCCATTCTTCCATTTGTACCATTGACTCAACAGAAAGATATTATGTTGGAGGCCATATTCATGGAATTGCCATTAACTGATCATTTCTGGTGGCAGTGTGAGAGTATTTCAGCCAAAATAGTAAAGGAGAGTTTGGTAGAAGTTGTGTTTCTGGAAACTTAGTCATAAGTTCTTGTCTGGATTCTGTCACAAATTGGCAATGTAAAGTTGAGTGTTAATGTTTCTGGGCCTCGGTTTTTGGATAGGGAAATTGATCTAAATAATGTCAGGTAAAGAACAGATTACATAAAACACAAATCTCATGAGATGCTCCTTTTCAAAAGGGGCCTGCAATCAAATAGGTTTGGAAAATATGTCTTATCAACGCCCATGCTTAAAGTTTATGTGGCCATTATCACAAATCAACTGACTTAGTCATAGAATCCTTTTTTCAGGTTAATACATATTAAAATCCAGATAAAACCCTTTAAGAAAAGGCTGGATTAAATTATCTACATACCTATTTCCAACTAAGAAAAATACTTTAAACATCATAATTTTAGGCCTTATGAAAATTATTGGTAAGTGACAAAATTATAAAACAAAATTATAAGTAAGCTAAGACTTTAATAAAATGAACAATAGTAAATGCACAAAATGAAAACAGTCCACTAAGTGATAACATTAGGCTTTTACCTTTCAAAATAAGATTCATCACCATACTGTTTTTACAAATAAAAAATAATTTTTGCACAGAAACACATTTCTCTCTGTATCTAGCCAGTGATATCATTCTAGCATGCAGTAATTTGAACTAATTGTGTCATTCTGCTAATTTTTCAGTCATTCTTTGACTATCAGACTTTCAGCTATTCTTTGGTAGGGAGTAGCTAACTTAAGTAAATGGATATTTCAGACTTTCAGTGACTACTGCTTCAAGACGTAGCCATTAGCCTGTAGGAGCAGGGAACTACTATATACACACACTGTGTGCATCTCATGTACCAACTTCCTGGGGATATTTGGCCAAACCAGTTCACTACTTTGTGGCTCCATCCAGTGAACTAGAAAAGAACACTACTGATCTTATCATCATGCCTCATATTTACAATCTGTGCTGTCAGCTAAGGCTAGATTGACCCGAGTGCCCATGTGGGTGTGCTGATACAAACTTACTGGTTCCTTCTGCTGAGTGAACTTTAGACAGAAAGATAAGTTTTAGATTGTGCCTTCAAATAATGTGTTCAAATGAAAAAAAAAAAAAAAGGTTGATATTAGTTTAATTTCTATTTTCAATGATATTAGTAAATGTATTTGACATTTTAACTGTTAAATGGGTTGTCCTTTGGAAGAACACTAATCTTTCTGATTAAATAAATAAATAAGAGAGAGAGAAAGACAAAGAGACAAAGAGAGAAAAAGAGAAAGAGAGAAAGAGAGAAAGAGAGAAAGAAAGAAAGAAAGAAAGAAAGAAAGAAAGAAAGAAAGAAAGAAAGAAAGAAAGAAAGAAAGAAAGAAAGAAAGAAAGAAAGAAAGAAAGAGAACGAGAGAGAAACTATTGCCCCAATGAACCAAGCAGAGGTTTTTCTTTCTGGAGGAATAGTTTTTCATTGATCCAAATGAGATTTATGTTGAAATAGAAATTAGATGCCAAACATTAAAACCACATAAAGCAAGAGCTAAAACATCATACTTTTGGCCACAGAGTCCCAGAAGAGAAATACCTTTCCCCTCTCATGTTCCTTTATCCTGGTGGTGAGCCCAAATACGATATTAAGAGGAAGTGCTGTTTTTCTTTTGTCTTTTCCATGACATGGTTCAAATAGCACAGTAATCATTGGCAATAATTACTTTTTCCTCCAAAACATGTCTCTTCCCCTGCAGTCTTTGGACGTTGAGAGCCTTGCCTCTTGTCAACGGTGCCACCGTAGGGAGTCTGCCCACCACTTTCTATGTTGAGTTTGATCCTGTTTCAGAAATACATGTATAGATCTGATTTATGCCTTCAACCAGCTGACTTCATATATTTTTATTACACTTGACTCCAAATAGTTTCAGTGTGCTGTCAGACCCTTTCCCATATTCCAGAATATTGACGGGAGGATGTAGAGTTCCTTACTTTCCCAAGATTAGTGGGACCACTTGCAGCTTGAGGGGCATTGGGTTGGAGAAAGAGAGGGGGCAAGGAGATAAAGAGACAGAGAAGGAGGAGGAGGGGGAGAAGAGAAAGAAGTAGAAAAGGGAAGGTGGGAAGGGAGAGAGAGAGAATACTAAGCCAGGTGGTTGGTAGAAGATAGTAAAGAAAAGTGGTGATCTTGCCCTGGCCGGTTTGGCTCAGCAGTTGGAGCGTCGGCCTGCGGTCCAGAGAGACCCAGGTTTGGTTCCCGCTAAGGGCACGTACAAAAAGTTCAGGGCTACTATGAATAGCGCTGCTATGAATATTTGTATGCATGTCTTTGTGTGGACATATGTTTTCATTCCTCTTGGGTGAATATCTAGGAGTGAGATGGCCAGGTCATTTGGTACCAACTTAAAAAAAAATTGCTCTCTAAATCATTGTTTCTTCTCTTTTACGTTATCCACTGAGCTTTCTCAGCTCCCCCAGGGGTATCCGACTTCACCGAACATGCATAGAACTGTCTGAAGACAGGAGAAAGGAAAGGAAGCAAAGCAGAGGTTTATTTGATCAATGTCTTCTGCTTAGATTGTGCCACCACACTGTGCCAAAACCCTGTCGAATTGTGGAGTGGGCAATAGCACGGTGTGGAAGATAAAACAATATGCAAGATTGGACCTTTAATCTGAAAATTAGGAGTCTGTAATATGAGATTTTCAAGGATAGAAAGAAAAGTCTTTCTCCAATGTGCATACTTTCCCTGTTAACAGAATCGTACCCCAGACGCTGTGCCTTCCCAAACCAAGTTCATAAATTTCAGTATGCATGAATCCCCTGGCATTTCATGGATATGAGTCTCTCTCAGAGATTTAGAAATCTGCATTTCTAAAAAGCACCAAGGGCATTCCTCTCTGGACCACAGTATGAATGCCATAGTCTTAATTAATATGTGGTTTATTAATGATTCCAGGTATGCAGTTATCTGGAAAATGTTCAGTTAGCCTGTTCCACCCCAATCACATTTCTAGTAGTCCTGGGATTTTCTGCTGTATTTGAAAACTCTTTGTCAAAAAAAATTATGTTAAGAATAACTACCAGTGATGGAGATTTGAGAAACCCAAAGGCAACTTGGCACCAGTGAGAGGTTGGACTCAGTGGATAAACAGCCTTTCCATCCCTTAGGGGCAATGCCGAGTTTCATTCTATATGGCTCCTCTGAGTCTCTGGTGGGATTCAGCCCCAGTTGCTCTTCATGTCCACTGATTAACACACACTTTATTGGCTTTTTTCCATTCCCTGTCTCACTTCACCAACTTCCTTCACCTTTGTCCAAGTCTATGTCCTAGCATCTACTTTCATGGGAATCCAAAAAATTAAAAATAGTATATATCCAATTCATATTTGTTGGATAAATTTTAAAATGTAGTTTCATAATAATAACACATGACAAAGAGAACAATAGGAAGGATGCACTAAGACACTGCATATTTCTGGGCAAACACCCTCTGCATCATCTCTTTACCTCCCTCACAATTTTTGATATTCAGACTCCTTTTCCTGGGTTGACCAGAAAGACTGTCAATCTTGAGACATGAAGCCACCTGCTACAAAAGAACCCCCATACAAGGAAAGAGAGCTCTTCCTTCCTGGGTCTCCTTCCATAATATTGTATAGCTTCTCTCAACAAAGAATTTGTCTTTAAAAACACTGGGCTGTATATTTAATGAATTATTCTTTTGTTTTGATCTTATTCAAGACAGGATCTGTGGTCACGATGCTTTGAATAATATTTCCCATTAGTTTCCATTCCTCCTAACTGAATAACTGCTTCTTTACATGTTTCTTTTTATTCAACTGGCAGGATTTAGGCCTCAATTCGTCAGCCATGATCAATGTCTCCAAGACTCAATGGCATTCAATAAATATTTACTCTTATTGTCATGAGTCTGCAGTTTCAGTGTAGAATCAGTTGATCTAGGGTGGGCTCCTCTGGGCTCTGCTTCAGTCTGGACACTTGTGAGAGCTTGGTTTCTCACTGTGAGCTGGACTCAGGTCTGCTCCATGTGTGTTTACTATGGCCCTCCAGCTAAAGGGCAATAGCTACCAGAGACATTTAAAGCCTCTACCTGCCCCAGGGAAACTAACATTCTGCTGGCAAAAGCAAGTTACATGACCACGCCCAGAGTCTAGGGGTGGGAAAATGTACTTGGCCATGGCAAGGATGCAGATGTAAATCCAATCACATGAGAGTCAGGAATTGTAGCCAATAACTCAATCTGTCACAGTGCCCTGGCTGGCTGCGATGATGAATGGTTTTGTTTAGTGGTTCTCAAAGTTGATATGGAAACCTGTGGGAGTCCCTGAGACCTTTTAAGAGATCTGCAAGGTTGAAACTATGTTCATAATAATAACAGTTGTTATCTGATTTATTTACTCATGAGTGTGCCGAGCAGTTTTCCAGAGTCTACAAGAGGTGTAATATGGCAACAGATTGACTGCAGAAGCAGATATGAAAATCCAGCTGTCTTCTGGGGAGGCAGATAATACAGAGATTTACAAAATGTAAAACAATGCTACTATTCTCTCTATTTTTAAATATATGGTAATTTTTTATGAAAATGTTATTTATCTTAATAGGTAATGACTTTGCAACAATCATTTTAAAATTTATAGATAAATATTTAAAAATTTTTTTTCAGTTTTAGTGTCAAATATGTTAAGTATTAATAGATAAAATCTACATAAACAAAAGCTCTTCAGAGTCTTCAATATTTTGATTTTTTTTCTATTTTTTATTGTGGTAAAAAAATGTAATATGAGACTTAACACCTTAACCATTTTTAAGGGTATAGTCAGTAGTGCTAAGTATATTTACATTGTTGTGAAATAGATCCAGAACTCTTTTCATCTCGTATATTTGAAACTCTATACCTATTAAACACCTCTCCTTTTTTTCCCTCCTTCCAGACTTAGTAAATACCATTCTATTTTCTGTTCCCGTGAATTTGACTACTTAAGATACATCCTATAGTATTTGTCTTTTGTGACTGGTTTATTTCACTTAGCATAATGTTCTCCAGGTTCATCCATGTTGCAGCATGTGAAAGGATGTCCTTCCTCTTTAAGTCTGAATGTAATATTCCATTGTACGTACAGATCATATTTTGTTTATCCATTCATTCATCAATGGACATTTGGTTTGCTGCAACCTCTTTGCTTTTGTAAATAGTGCTGCTACAAACGTTAAGTGTGCAAACATCTCTTTAGGACTTTGCTTTCAATTCTTTTGGATCTATACACAGAAGTGGATAATTCAATTATTTATTTATTTATTTATTTATTTATTTATTTATTTATTTATTTATTTATTTTATCCTCACCCGAGGACATTTTTCCATCTTTTTGTTCAGGTAGAGTGGGAGGGAGAGAGAGGAACAGAGAGAGAGAGAGAAACATCGACGTGAGAGGGACATATCGAGTGGCTGCCACCCGCACAACCGACCAGGGCTGGGGACAAACTGCAACCGAGGTACGTGCCCTTAGCGGGAACCGAACCCGGGTCTCTCCGGACCGCACGCCGACGCTCTAACCGCTGAGCCAAACCGGCCAGGGCTCAATAATTTATTTTTAACTAAGCTTTTTATTTTGGGATAATTGTAGATTTATAGGTAGTTGTAAGAAATAATACAGAGAAATCCATGTACCCTTTACCCAGTTTTCCCCAGTGTAACATCTTGAAAACTATAGCACGATATCACAAAGAGGACTTTGCCAATGATATCATCAAGGTGCAGAGCATTTCTATCACCACAAAGAGCCCTCATGATGCCCTTTATAGACATGACAATTTCCTTCATATCCCCTCCTTAGCCTTTGTATAGGCCAGACTAATGCGTATGTTTTTGTCTTAAAATTAAGAAGTTTAAAGAAATAAACAATTTAAAAATAAAAAAAAAGCCTATAGAATGAAGATATAAAGAAAGAAAGTTTTGCCCTGGCCGGTTTGGCTCAGCGGTTGGAGTGTCGGCCTGCGGTCCAGAGAGACCCGGGTTCGGTTCCCGCTAAGGGCACGTACCTCGGTTGCAGTTTGTCCCCAGCCCTGGTCGGTTGTGCTGGTGGCAGCCACTCGATGTGTCCCTTCACATCGATGTTTCTCTCTCTCTCTCCCTTCCTCTCTCTCCCTCCCGCTCTATCTGAACAAAAAATGGAAAAATGTCCTCGGGTGAGGATAAAAAAAAAAAAAAAAAAAGAAAGTTTTTGTATGGATGTAAAATGTGTTTGTATTTTAAACTAAGTGTTATTACAAAAATAAAAAAAAGTTTAAAATTTTTTAAGTTTATTTTATTTATTCATTTATTTATTTTTTAATTGAATTTATTTGGGTGATATTGGTTCACAAAACCATACAGGTCTCAAGTGTACAACTCAATAAAACATCATCTGCATACAGTTATGGTAAGCTAAGGTGAATTTATTATTAAAGAAAAATATTTTTTATAAACTGAGTGTTGCCTAAGTGTACAGTGTTTATGAAGTCAACACTAGCATACCATTATGTCCTACGTCTTCACATCCGCTCATCACTCACTGACTCACCCACAGCAACGTCTAGTCCTGCATACTCCATTCATGGTAATTGCTTGATGCAAGTGTACTCATTTTTATCTTTCACACTGTATTTACTGTACCTTTTCTATGTTTAGATATGCGGGTACACAAATACTTATCATTGTGTTACAACTGCCTACAGTATTCAGTACAGTAACGTGCTTTACAGGTTTATAGTCTAGGACTAATAGGCTATACTGTAAAGTGTAGATGTGTGTAGTAGACTCTGCCATCTAGGTTTGTGCAAGTGCACACTATGATGTTCCCACACTGACAAAATCACCTAATGACACATTTCTTAAAACACATACCCATTGTTAAGGTACACATGAAAGTATTTAAAAAAATATTGTGCCACTTTTTTTAGTCTTTAGCGTTTCATATGAGAATTCTGCTGTTTTATAAAATGTTTTCTCCTTATATGTCAGGTGTTGTTTCTCTCTTGCTGTTTTCAAGATAATTTGTCATTAATTTTCAGAAGTTTGGTTACAATGTGTCTTGGTGTAGATTTCTTTGGGTTTATCGTAATTGGGATTTGCTCAGCTTATTTAGTCTTTAGGTTTATGTCTTTTGCTAAATTTGGAATGTTCACAGCCATTATTTCAATTACCTTTCCAGCTTTGCCTTCTTTTTCTTCCATTCAGTTTTTAATTTCAGTTTTGTACTTTTCAGTTCTAACATTCTGGTTGGGTCTTGTTTATATCTTCTGTGCCTTTGCTTAAATGTTCTATTTCTTTATTTGTTCATGACTGCTTTTAAATATTTGTTGGATAATTCTAATGTACGTAATCTCAGTATATGTATCTGGTAATTGTGTTTTTACATCCTCTGTGAGATTTTCCCGGTTTGGGATATTATTCATTATATTTGTTTGTTTGGTTTTATTTGGTTGATTGTTGTGTGTGTGTGTTTACTGAAATCTGGATATTTGGGGTATTATAAGACTGGGTCTTATTTAAATCCTCTGTTTTAACTGACTTTCTTCGACACTGCCCTGGCAAGGGAAGTGGGGATCTCTCCTATTACTGCCAGGTGAGGGTAAGTCCAGCTCTCCTACTTGGCTTTCAGTGACATCTGGAGGGGTTCTCCTCATTGTTGCTGGGTGGGGAGTGGGCGTTCCAGCTCCTCACTAGGACTCCAGTTATATCTCTCCGCCTGGGAAAAGTAGGAATAGCTTGTTACTGTTCCTCACACGGCCCCCACTGATACCATTTTGGGGATGTGGGGTCACTTTGTCAACACTTGTCACTGATGAAAGACTTGACTGTCCGCTAGCCCTCCTCTGGGGAGCCTTGGCACTTTGTTACAGTCTCTTGAGAGTACAAATCCAGGCTCATCACTCAATTTTGTTGCCCTGGGTGGGGATAAAGAACAGTTTATTTCTATGATGTATGGCTGGAATAGGGCAGTTATCTAAAAATTTTCTGCCTTGCTATGCTTCCCTTCGTTCTTCCTCTTCTAATGAGAGCAGGCATTGGGGGCTTCTTTTGTTTGTGCCCACTGACATTTCTGGATTGCTGCCTTTTCAACTCCAAGTTTTAAGATATACCAGGCAAGAAGGAAGCGAAGGGAACGTACCGCTATGTTGTTCCCTGAGGTTCTTCGCTGGTCTTTCTTCTTGCCACCTTTCAGAGTCTTGTGGTGTTTGTTTTTATACATAATGTCCAAGGTTTTTAGTTGTACTTAGCGAGAGGGCTAAAGAAAAATATGTCTCTTCCATTTTCCTGGAAGTGAAAGTCTTAATAATTTTTACAAATATAAAAAAATCCTAAAACCATCAGGTTTGAGAACTGCTGATTCAACTCAAAAGTTCTTAGGCTTGGGATTTCATGGGTATGTAAAACAAAATAAATGATTTTTTTGAATGTATTTGCAATAAGATTACTTTCTATTTATTGCATCACACAAGGACAGTAAAAAATAAATGGTCCTCTGATCATTTTTTTCACCAAAAAAGAAAACAAAAATCTCAGGAAATGCAGTCCTTGAAAATGTACAAAATTAAATTTTACCTTCATTGTCTTTTGCTTAAATTTTCCTCAACTCCTTCTGGTCCAGTGGAAACTCAGCTTTACCTAAGTGCACACGGAGAGGCAAGGATGTGGGAACTCCTGTTCTAGCTAACCTCTCCAGCAATGGTGATGCTCAGCTCACACTGCCTGGCCCATAGTAAGGAGACTATAACATTTTGTTAAATAAAATTCTCTTCAGATTCATTCTGAGGGTTTTCTGAGAAAGGTATCTTTTCATATCTGATCTGTAAAGTCAAGTTGCTTGTTTCATGTAGGACATTGTACCACATATACCCAGGTTCTGGGCTAATTGTCCAGCAGAAGTTCACTGCTATTTTTGGATAAATGGTTTTTACTCAGAAGCTATTGTTATAGGTATATGTTTATAAATAATAAATAAATAAATAAATAAGTAAATAAATAAGTAAATAAATAAATAGAAATACCGGGCCCAATCCAGACAGAACTAGGCTATGCATCGCTCTCCCTTAGCCACACTGACAGCATTATTCAGTCTCTGCAGGTTTCAAGAGCGTGAGTTAAGACAGATGAGGGCAGAACCATTTGCTCCTCATGGGTTCTCCACTGGTCAGTAGAACATTGCTCCAGGGTATGGCACCCAACCGCTGGGTCTATAGAAATGGCCTTTCTGAAACAGTGCAGGTTCTCTACGTAAGAAGGAATCATTTAGATCCCTATGGTCTTGGTTTACTTCAACAGAACTGTCTCTAGACAGAATCATTTCCTAAAGGGCTATCAAGCCAAGTGCTGATTTAATCTCAAATCCTCAAAGGGAAAGCTTATGGTTGTCAGTGATGTGTCCTCTCAGGATGGAAATGAGACAGATCCAGCTTCCTGCTGGGCCAGGAAGCACTGATTTTAGTAGAGAACAAATGTTCTCTCAGTCTAATCAATCTCACAGAGCAGATGGATACGGCAATGAGTGCAAAAACAATTTTGCCAAGAATATTTAAACTTCTTGAGTTTATCAGGAAGGGGTGAAGTTTCTAGTCAATAATGTTCTAAATTTATAGAGCAGTTATTGGTGAGCAACAGGGTGTAGGATCTCTCATCTAATGCTCTTGTGTAGGCCAATGGGGTAATTAGTATTGATTAAGTTCTTCATACACATTGAGTGAAACACAGACTTGAGAATGAAGGAGTTTTCTAATATATGCGCCAACTCTCCTGAAAAATACTGAAATGATTATTTTGTTTTGACACAATTTATCCAGAAAATTGCTTTAGTTCTCTACTTCTGCAAACCTGGGCACTGCTTAATGGTCTAGGAAAGAAGTTGACAAACATTTTCCATGAATGTGCCAAAGAGTAAATACTTCAAACTTGGTGGCCAGATGACCTCTTTCACAACCACTCTAATTCTATTGTTTTACCACAAATGCGGCCATAGAAAATAAGTAAATGAATGGGTATGTTTGTATTCCAATAAAACTTTATTTATAGAACAGGTGGCAGACTAGATTTGATCCATGAATCATAGTTTGCTGGTCTCTAATCTAAGACTTTGATATTGTTGTTTGGTCTCTTTCTAATACTATATATAGAAATATCTTTTTTTCCCAAAATCAGGGCACTTATTGGAATCTTGAGATTTAAAAACAAGCAGTGTTTCCAAAATCCTTAAAAGGGGTTAGTTAGCCATGTGGATTCTTTCTTTCTACTTATAATATAAAAATATGCAGAAGGTATACTTCCCATTTAAGTAATCTCACTTACCAGTCAGTCTTTCTATTTCCTCCCAACATTCCTTCTTCTCTTCCAGCGTCCCTGTGCTTCCTCCAGGCTCCCTTTCCTTCCCTTAGCTTTATTCTTCAGCATAATTCTCTTCCTACTCCCTGTCCACAGTTGAACTTTATTTTGGTCCAATAGGATTTTGTGGCATGGCCTGGCCACCTTATCAAGAGTTGAGTGTTAACGCTATGACCCTTGAGGCAAATAAGGACAAAACAATGAATGCCAAGGAAAAAACTACAGCTGCACTTTGAAAGGTGAAAGAATTGTTGGGAGACACATCCACCGAATCCAGTTATATAGAAACTCTGTGCCTCACTTAATTACCAATAATAAAATAATGATAATGTACCTCCCTGATAGGGTGGTTATTTGGATTAAATTAGTTTGTGTGGTAAAGGGGGCTTAGAACAATGCCAGCACGTAAATTCAGGAACAAGGCAAGGATATCTGCTTTCACCATTTCTATGTAACATTGTACTGGACATTCTAGAAAACAAAATAAAGCAACAAAAGAAGACATTTAGATTGGGAGGAAGAAATAAAACTATGTATTTGTAGATGATACGATTATCTATGTAAAAAATCTGATGGACTACATAAATGCTACCAGAACTATTATGAGTTTAGGCTAGGTGGCAGGATAAAATATTAATATACCAAAAACAAAAAAACAAGTATGTTGCTGTATACTAGGAGCAAACAATTAGAAATAAAAATTTTAAAAAATATGTGCAATGGAATCAAAAGTATAAAATAATTTAGGGATACATCTGACCAACATGTACTAGAACTGTACACTGTAAACTATAAAACATCGCTAAGAGAAATGAAGGAAAACCTAAATAAATGAAGAGAAAAAGCGTGTTCATAAGATGATGACTCAATACTGTTAAAATGCCAAGTTATTCCCCAAATTATTTATGCCATTAAGGCAATCCCAATCAAAATCTAGCAGATCTTTTGGTAGACAATGATGAGCTGAGTCTAAAATTCATAGGGAAACAAAAAACCTAGAAGCAACAACTTTGAAGAATAATAATAAAATCTGAAGATGTAGATTACTGTAGACTTACTATGAAGCTATAGTAATTAAGACTGTGTGGTCTTGGAGGAAAGAGTGGCAAACCGAAACAGAAAGTAACACACATATATACGGTCAGTTCATTTTTGGCAAAGATGCAAGGCAGTTCAATGGAGACAGAATAGTCTTTTAAACAAATGATACCGGAAGAATTGGAAATACAAAAAAAAAAAATAGAAAAAAGAAGAAATATTTTTATCTATACCTTGATACTTTGTCGCATATACAAAAATTAACTCAAAGTGGATTGTAGATTCAAATGTAAATCCTAAAACTATACAACTTCTAAAAGAAAAGATAGGAAAAAATTTTTATGACCTTGGTTTAGGCAAATATTTCTTAGATACAACAATGAAAGTAAGACCTTTAGCCCTGGCTGGTTTTTCTCAGTGGTTAGAGTGTTGGCCTGCGGACCAGTAAGTTGCAGGTTCGATTCCAGTCAAGGGCACATACCTCAGTTGCAGTTCGTCCTTGGCCCTGGTCAGGGTTGTGTGGGAGGCAACCAGTTGATGTGCCCCTCTCACGTCGATGCTTCTCTCCCTCTCCCTCCCACTATATCTGAAGATAAATAGAAAAATATCCTCATGTGAGATTTAAAAAATAAAAATAAAAAGGAAGGAGCTTTAAAAGAAAAAAACAAGTTCACCAAAATCAAGAACTTCTTTCTGTTCTTTAAAGGACACTGTTAAGAGAAGTAAAATACAAGCCATAGACTGACAGGAAATACTTACAAATGTCTCTATGAACTTTGATGTTCCTAGTACAGAATTATTAATTAAATTTAGTTCCTCATTTGAAAAATAAGTCTACTGGACTTTACCAATTGGAGTGTAAATTAATTTAACTTAAAATATAAGCATTAGTGCAGTTAATTTTTTGTTATTTCTATTTCTTGAAGCGCACACTCCTGTCTAGAGTTTTACAGTTTGTTTTTTCCTCCCCAGACTAAAAAGATTTCTGTCCCTTTTAATTTAGTCTTTGTGGGTATGTTGCAAATATTCTGCCTCGCTATGTATTTTGGGTCTATTGTAGTAGAGCCAATTCTTCATTTCTCTGCTTCTCACCTGTTTCTGTCTATTTATTTGTGTATAAGATGTCAAAGGAAAATGAAAAGTAACACCTCAAAATACCACCTTGAAAAAGAAAATGCCAACAAATTCTTTTCTGCACCTGAAGCTTTTAATTCTTTAATCCACCATGGAATGTTGCTTAATTACATATTTTATTATGCATAGCTGAAAATTATGTACTTTAGTTTAAACAATGATATGAAAGCATGTATTGTTTATAAATAAAGAGAGGCTGGTTTGTCTCCTTTTTATGGTACAAATATTTGTGGAATTCTCACCGGTTCTCCTTCTAAAATTGGCTTTTTGAAAATTCTCAGAGGGCTCTGGGAAAAACTTCAAGTTTTAGTATTTCTTTTCTAGAAATCATAAAATTCATTACTTTGCACAAAAGTAAGATAATGCCGTAACATCACTGTGGGCAGAAGCCATCCAAAAGTTTGGGTATTTTCATAAAAGTTCCATCTTAATTTTAACAAGTTTTACAAAGTATTTAACAGAAAAATGTTTTTTGAACTGGCCAATGAATCCTTGGGAGTTCATTATTCTATTCTACTTTTTCATGTGTATTTGAAAATTCCTTAATAGTGTATATATTTTTTAATTTGGTGTGTATGGATCTTACACTTGGATAGCAGTTTGGGGGTTCATATTTCATGATTAAAGAGTTCATACACTTGATTTCAATTACTTCAGTGATGACCTTTTTATATTAGCAAAATAGGTGTTACATTATATTTCTGAAAATTCTGAGTGGCAGTTAATTTTTTCCTACATATCCTACATTTGAGAATGCTTTTTTAATTTTTTTTTGTTTATCCTCACTTGAGGACATTTTTCCATTTTTTGTTCAGATAGAGCGGGAGGGAGAGAGAGGAAGAGAGAGAGAGAGAGAAACATCGATGTGAAGGGACACATCAAGTGGCTGCCACCCGCGCGACCAACCAGTGCCGGGGACAAACTGCAACCGAGGTACATGCCCTTAGCGGGAACCGAACCCGGGTCTCTCTGGACCGCAGGTCGACGCTCTAACCGCTGAGCCAAACCGGCCAGGGCGAGAATGCTTTTTTAAAGGAGAAAGTAGACATAGACATTTGCAGACAGGAGGCCAATGTGGCCATTTAGCTGAACAAGTCAGTTACCCTGATTTCTCCTCTGTGCCTTTACAGTGGGAATTTCAATGACTGCCTGACACACCTCAGAGCAGAATGGAGACAACTTTGTGGCACTGCCTTGTAAAATGAAGCATTCAACACATGTTGTTGCTATTATCTCTTTAAGCATATTTGAGGAGGATGTTAGGGAGGGGGCCTCAAAAGGTAGGAAGCCTGTGTATGAGATGGTAAAACAAATATTTGGAAATTAAAATTGGAAACAAAGGTGGAGTAGCTGAAACCTGTCCCCACATTAAGATGCTATTGGACAGGTTGTGCTCTGGACAAATGCTCATTTTGCATCACATTGCCACAGACTCAACAAATTAATGGACACATTGAAATATTTGAACCTTGTCAACATTCTCATCTGGCAGTTACTATGGGTTCTTTTGTGAGCGGCAAATCAGAGCAGCACATGGAACATTGTTTCTTTTGGGGGGCCTTAGGGCATGAATTAGAGACTGTCACTGGAATGAAAGCTTATTTGAATACCGTATAAAGCAAATATTCAGTAACAGTAAAAAAATTCAACTAGCAGTGAAGAAATAATGTTTAACATTTAACTTAGTGCAAAATACGTCACTTTTAGAGTTTGTGTTTATTTTGCAAGGCAATAAATATAACCTACTGCTCTACGGCATCCCCTCATCAACCACCTCATCGTAGAGAACAGGGCCCGGGTCGTGTGCCTTTGATCACAGTAGGGACATTAGCAGTTGAAAATAGTAGATGGAAGAAAATGACTTAATATATAACCTTGGTATAAGCAAGAAACCATAATGGAATTGTAGAATTATTTTGATAAAATTAATTAGGAAATAAATATGATCCACAAAGTAAGGTAATGTAAGAAAGGCTTAAGGATGTTGCTCATCTTTTCAACAGTTAATTCCAAACTATTTTTTATTTAACATTTGGTATTGTAAACAGGTATAGTATTCTGGACATACGCCTTCCACCACACTTCTTTAATAAGGGTACTTTATATTTTATAAAATCGTCTATGTTCATAGACTGTAGCTTAGCCTCTGTCAAAAGACATGCAAGTGGTATTTACATTAAATGGATTGCCTCAGAAGAAACACCGGATCCGTAATACACTCGCTTCAAAAGGCAAAAATATTTATTTGTAAGGTAAACTGTAGCATAAGTATCTTCTGCTATTTTAGATAAGATCAATATTTTGGGGCCCCTGTTGGCTTCCCCACTACCATGCAAATTTCTGGCTTGTTTTAACACAATAGTCCTATTTCTGTAAGCTATTTAATAGGGTACATACGTTTAAATTGCTCCTTTGAAAATATCACCAGGCAGTTTAGAATAGCTCATTTATTGATAATATTGTGACAATCAAGGACCTTAATATTAGCTGATGATAACAACAGGGAATAGGGCAGACTTTAATGGCATGTATGGGATTGTCATTTCTTCTCAATCTTGAACCATTTGAAAATGTTTTCTACTCAAGCTATATATTTTCGATAAGCACGGATATAGATATCACTTAGAAAAAACAACCACTTCTTTTAAGCTCAGAATTCGTTAGAGCTAAATGTTCATCTATACACACTTTATACATAATATGTACAGACTTTGTAACCAAGTGCCACACAACTAGGGCACATACACATTAGTTACCTTGGTTTTCAAAGGTTATGTGTCAACTCTGCATATATTGTGCCAAGGAGATACTATCAACATTATTTTTTGCATAATGTGCAAGTATTATATGGCCACAGAGTGTAATACAAATTAGTGGCAAAGTGCTGAGGGAAGGAATCCATGACAGATTCAGATGTACAAGGTTGAATATTACCCGTAAACTACCTGACTCTGCTAAGGTCTTAACAGCACGAAGCGCTATGTCAGGCCCGCTTTTAAAGTCTCTGATAAACCTGGACACAATGACGCTTGTTCAAGGAATTTCACCATAGCCACCGGCAAAAAGAAGACGGGTACGAGCGATCAATGACATTGGGGGGCAATGCAGATCACCTGGACAAATCTTTTCCAAAATGTGCCATCCTTCCTGAAAACAATCATTGTGTAACAATGTGTGCTTCTTTTTTTGGTTTAAATGATCATATTAGAATTACACTTCCAAAGTGGTCTAGGTAAAAATTTTGTTAATATTGTTGATTTCTTACATTCATTAATTCATTTAAAATGTTATTTCAAAAGTCAGAGTATTGGGAATGGGAAGTTTTATTTGCAACCCAATTTCTCCTTGCAAAAAATATTAAATTTCAAACCTCTGACACACCTTAAGGGTTGGGCTAGTTAAAAAGACAAAAAAAAGGTCTACCCTCTGCTCTAGATTTTTCTTTAAATTCAGAGAAAAGAAAGCGGAAGGTAAGTTTCTTAAAAACTTCATGGCATCCTAGTTTCTATTTTTTAATACATGAAATCTTATTTCTATCTTAATTCAAATTCCTTTTGCTCAAATGGCTTTCTAAACTCTAGTGAACAAGAATGTTTAAAAGTTTTCTCACTTAATAAAAGAACTGAAAACTTTTCAATCAACTCTAAGTTTGCAGCGAACCAGCTGCCAGAGTAGTTCAGCTGTGCTTCTAAAGCAAACAGTACCTTTGAAAACGGAACCGGGAGTTTTCAATGATCCCATTTCAGTTTCCTAAGTAAAAGTTCAATACTAAAGCAACCCAGTTGCCTACCAATGAGCTTATCATGGCCTAGGGCAATGGCAGGAAAATAATGGGCCATTTCAGAACCAAGTTTTAAAGAACCTGGATACCCCTATTAACATCTAAGAAACCTAAAAAAGGAAGCAAGATATATAAAGTGAATACAAAAAGAGAAATAATCACAAGCTTCAACACTGGCCTCAATCTTTTCTACAAACATTAGCACACCTAATTTTGTATCTTGAAGACTGTTTTTAATTCCAGGTGTGTTATTGTTTTCTTCATGTGGTTGTTCTAGTTATGGTATACACAACCAAATGAACTGAGTTAACTTGTATCCCATTTATAACTTTAAAAAAATACTTTGCTTATTAAGGAGTTTTTATACAGAAGGTCCCTTTTTCCCCTACTTATTTTATGTTACTATTAATGGCCTTTAAAAATATTTGTACATTACCTTTAAAAAAGCGTTGCCATAAGTGAAGTACTGTGAAATAAATGCAGATGAATCCATGCTAAACCCACACTGCTAGAGACTGGATTTGTTTTTGTTGGTAAGTCTTTAGACCATTTCTGCTATCTGTTTATTAAACAAAATGTTAAGCCAAAACAGGTGATGATCTTCATAAACTTTAAAAATGAACATGTGTTTGTGATTTAAATCTACAGTGTTTCCAGTGACTTTTCTTTTCAATTTCTCGTTTAAGAATCAGTAAAATATCATCAAAAAAGTATTAACATGCACCTAACCGTGAGGGCCATCTTTGACTCTTGCAAGTTACTTCACATAAGCAGACAAACCCTACCGTGTCATACCATACAAACAATTTTAATTGTGTAGTTACAGTCAATAACCACTCCTAATCAGAACATTTCTGCATAAAGAAAACTGTGATACACTTATAAAAACAGCCAGCTGTAACAAAATAGCTGGTGTTTTCATAGCCATAAACTCATAAAAAAGAAATACACCTTTATACAGAAATTTTATACAGATGTAGCTTTAAAATTGATTGTAAACCAAAGGAAGACACATTGCAAACATCAATTATTTTCACATTAATTGCATAATTTTCTAAGGTGATCTATTAGTTTTATTTACCTAAGCTTATTTGCATGATAGTAAAAATTGCATACAACAATAAGAGTGAAGCTTATAGTATGAATTGCTTGGATAACATAGAGCACTTTTTATAGGCAACTGTGTAAAGCACATTTTCTCTATTTAAAACTTTTAAGACACTTTGTTTTACTGCCCATCAAAATACATTTATAAATAGAAAAGAATCAGTATGGTAACAAGAGAAGCAATATTACATTTAACGGAAACTTCCAAAAAATTAATTACAACAGGATGCTGCAGGATCTACAAATAAATAATGAGGACTAAATTGTGTTTCACATTTTCTTTTCATTTTTTAAAAAATCATGTAACAATGAGAAATGAAAAAAAAATTACAGTGAACTTTTATTCCAAAATAAAAACAAATTTGAATTACGGCAGTGCCATATAATACAAGGCATTTGTTGGCATATGTCATCTTTAAACTGCATTCCACAGTCTATAGTTCTTTTGTAACATACAATAGAGTAACAAACTCTTTTTTTCTTTTTCTTTTTAAAATAAGGGGCGAGTTTCCAAAGATCAGTGTGGAGTGTTACAGAAATAATTAAAGGAAGGAAATAATGATCACAGAAGTTATAATGCTTGTTTGAGGCTCCAGAATAATAATAATAATTTTTAAAAAAGAATCACTGGTATCATGCTAACGGGGTACACACCTCAGTGTGTCCCGTGAACACAAATTTGAATTTAATACCAAACAATCCTCAATGCTTCACCTGGGGCTGCCAAGCAGTTTGTAAAACAGAGTAAAACATTTAGTGCAGTCTGTATTAGCCTTTCTCAACTTTCCTGTTTGTGCAAGTTTCTGACGATTCATTGGCCAAACCATGAACAACAAAGGTTTTCTGAGCGAACACAGGTGGACGTTCCGTTTGCTAGTAATACCAGTGGCACTGTTGAATGAAAATAATACTTTCTATCTCAGTCTTTCAAGTCAGCGTTAATGTCTGTGTTCCCCTCCACCGCGAGCTCGTCTTCTAGCTTCACCGAGAAGAGGGTGTTAGCGTTTTTGTCTTGGACGCTCTCTTCCAAATCCTTCAGCAGCTCCTCCTCTTTGTATTCGGCCACGTCCACCTCCAGGCCGGAGTTGTCCTTCAGTTTGCCGTGGTGCTTGAGATAGTACCGCTGGTTCTGAAAGAACTTGATGATGGTGAACTTGGGGAGGTCCAGCTGGGCGGACAGAGTCTGGATGGCCTCTTCGTCCGGGTACAGGCCTACGTCTTGGATGAAACTCTGGAGGATCCCCAGGGCCTCCACGGAAATCTTCGTCCGCGGCCGGGTCTTCTGGCGGGTGTCGTCCTCGGCCTCGGCCGGCGAGGCCACGGTGGGCTGCCGCGGGGGGAGCCGGGGCCCGGCCGGCTGCTGCGCCTGCGGCTGCGGGGGTGGCGGCGCCGGCTGCTGCGGCTGCGGCTGCGGCTGCTGGAAACGAACGAGCACAGTCAGAGCCCTGGTTCTCCGTGCGCCGAGCTGCCTGCCCGCTGCGGTGGGGATCCCGCAGGGAGCTCCCCCGAGGGGGCAAGGGCGCAGGCCCCAACAGGCAGGCCAGCTAATGGCCACTGCATTAGGGGAAAACCAAAGTGATACAAACTAGGAAGGAAGGAAGGAACTGGGTTTGGGGGAGCTAGAGGGCTTCCTTTTCTGAGGTCAGCGCTCTGAAAATGTGAGCCATAAACGTCACCAGACGGCTCCGCATCAAATGCGAAGACAGCAAAGCAAATTATGGTGTAGAAAATTCACCATCATTTAAAAGGAAGATCGAGAAGGATTCCAAAGGCATTCTGGAAAGCTGAGGTACAGAGGCATGCAAGAGATGCGTTTTGCCCCACGTTACTGGGTTGCTAAAACGTGGGAGCAAGAAGAGGAAGTTGTATTAAATTACAAACAAAACGGACAGTCCTCTGCTCTTCTTCAGCAGCATCTCTTATGAGTCCAAAGGACTTTTGAGATGCTCACGTTTGTGAATTTCCTACCAGACAGTTATGGTTAGTACACAATGTCTTACCAAACTGCACTAGGCTGCCCTTGCAAGTTTTTTTTTTCTCTCATGGAAAAATAAAGGTTCAATCCACAGTACAATGGCTAGCAAATTGTTTTGTCTATAGAAACTTGGATGTGATTAGGATTTAAATTTAGCGTACACAGACACTTTCTGATAATTAGTATCTGTAATTTCCACACACGGTTCTTCAGAAAAAACATGTGACGTGTGCATGTGACCGTCCTCTCTCCCATAACTCTCATGGGCAAAGCAAGGCAACCTGAGTGAGCGGCCAACTCAGAACATTTACACTATGTCTAAGCATTTCCTTTTATCCCCCATGAAGCAATTTTATTAAAAACAATTTACATTTTCAAACAAGTCCTATTTTTATTACTTAACGTATATCTTTCTTTTTTGTTTTTGTTAAACAGTAAGTTTTTCAGGCTTTCACGATTATTTCAGTGCTTGATATCCTAAGGGATTTTCTTTTTCAATTTATCTTTAACACACACTCAAGAATTTTTTTCCTAGTGAATGGATAACCCTATTATTGTTTTTAGCTACATATGTATTTTTTTTCCCCAGCAATACTCAGAAATAATGCAGATGATTCGCCAAAGACAGCAGAATTTCAGGGCCCTGGAAAGCAATGGCATTTTCCCTTAAAGGGGAAAGCTAAAAACAGCCCCTTAGATTCAACAAAAGTTATACAGCTCAAGTTCAATTTCAACACACTTCCTAAGCAACGGAGGCCGTAAGACCACCAACGAAATAGCGGATCCCAGAGCTTTCCGATCTAAGTTCATAGGGGAGTTCCCTCGGTGGATGAATGGAGACAAGTCCCAAGACATGACAAGCTAAGTACAAGGCCGAGTCTGTTGACACAGTGTCTGCCCACTGCCATGGTTAGTATGTCCTTTCACAGTCTGAAGATCCTGACCAAGGGAGCAGGTCTTTAAGCCACCCCCTCTCTGTGTCCCTGTCTTGCTGGCAAAGGCACCTTGTGCCCGCTCACCTGGGGAGCAGCACCCGGCCATGGTGCAGGGGTCAGCAGGCCTGGTAAGAAAACGCCTCTAGACTCTCCTTTCCCAAGGGTGGTGGGAGAGGGGCTCTAAAGGAAAGACAAACAGACATGACTCACCCCTCCCTCACCTGTGTTCTGTGAGGATGGAGGGAGATAGCTACGAGGTGAAGGAAGGGCCACAGAGTCAGAAGCAAGAGTCCAATTATGTTTCCCTCCCCTCCTCCTTTTGGACCGAAGCCAAGGTATAAAATTGTGAGACTACAAAATTCCTCTATAGAAAACAGCAGTAATCCCTTTCCTCGGGGGCAGTGCAGGTATTAGTTGGGGGGAAAAAATGGTGTGTTTTAAATTCTGATTAAAAAAAAAAATTTAAGCTCTCACATACAAAACAACCCAATTCTAACAAAGACACACTTGCCAAACAAGAAGTGTAAAAGGGGGTTCCTGCCACTTTGGGGGTGGGGGGATGAGGGGAGAAGAACACAAAACATATGTTGGAAAAAGTGTTAATTTTCCTTTCATCCCCCTGAGCAAGACAGCAGTGTATTGCTATCTCTTGCTAAAAAGCCCATGTTTAGACTGCTGGGAAGAACAGAAAGGCTAATTTCCCTGCTAAGTTTAAAGCTCTATTTACTTAGTGCTATATTGAATTGGCCAAGGTAAACGAACCTGAATCTGCTCTGCTGGAACATGGATGATGTGGGGCGGCCTGTCGCCATGGTGATGCACGGCATTGCTCTCCTGCTCATATATGGCATCCCGTTCTGGCTGAGGAAGACTGAGGAACCTTCGGATCATGGAGAGATTTTCCCACAGAGTCCTGTTTTCTGGAGAAGGATCTTCTTTCCAGCGTAACAGCTCACACAACCACCCCTTAGAGACAAGGGAATAATAGATCAGTTCATGCCTATGGGGGCGCTGACGATTTCCATTAGGAGCTTAAAATGGAAAGACCCTGTGAAGTTAACTTTTTTTTATAAGCTCAAAACACTCCAATCTGTTTTAAAAAATATTTTAAACCTCTTAGAATAGCTGTGGCTGTCAAAGAGACAGGCTCTGTTTCCAATAAACGTTGAGACTTGCATCTTAAAGGAAGGTAATATTTTTCAGACTCCAAGGGCAAGACACATTTACCACGGACTCTGTGATAATGCAAAACAGGGAAACGCAAAGTCGCGTGTGCTCGAGTCTCGCCCACCTTTCTGGTCTGATGAGTGGCCACCAGAGGTTCTGAAGTTATTTAAGAAGAGAGAGGACAGATTTTCAGAATAATTTTTTTAAAAGATTTTCGTAAGTTATAATTTTTGTATTAGAAAGGAAACTAGGTGTATTTGTGTGTGTGTGTGTGTGTGTGTGTGTGTGTGAGAGAGAGAGAGAGAGACACGGGGGGGGGGAGGGGGAAGGATGTGTGCAACTGGTGAGCAAGAACTGTGTCCAATATAAGGCTTCATGATTAGACTGGGCCTTGGAAGTCTCAAGAAAGGACTTTCCAGAAGCACACCTTGGAGTCCTGCTTTTCCGCCCGCTTGCTGTAATACACGTGATTTGTCAAGCAACACTTTTACCAGATTTCCTGAGCAAGAATGAAATGCCCAATGAATGCCCAAATCTGAACCTTCCTGATGCCTCCTGAGGCCCAGCTTTTGATCCTCAAATTATCTATCAAGAATGGCGTGGTTTACCAGAGTACCTTGACCAACATCTTCTCGTGACCATCTCAAACCTTCTTGGGCTGGGCCTCCGTGACGGACACGAAGGAATGGGGTGGAGAGGGAAGGAGTGTGCCGTCCAGACCCCTTCACCAGCCAAGGCTGCTGCCCCCAGCGCTGCGCTACCTGCTGAAGGCTTCCAGCCACACTCTTCTCTGGAGAAATGTCTGGGGCCATCCCACCTGCAGATGCCTGGACAGTTACTCTACTTCCTCCCTGGCCCCTCACCCAGGGTGGCCACCACCGGCTGACCCAGTGGTACAAATTCTCTGCCCCTTAGCCCCAAAGGACAGCTCATTCTACTCGACTTATCGCTGTTTTCTATAGAGGAGCGTGCGCTCTAGAGATGTCCCGCTCTCTCCCCAGCAGTACTGACTTTATCTGAGACCACATTCGTCCTGGACCCTTTTCCCTATCCTCCTGCCAGGTCCCTCAGCAAATTACGTGATTCCCCAACTCGGTTCTGCTTTAGGGAACTTGACCTAAGACAAAGGAGCTTCTTGAAAATTCCAACTAAATTAGTTGGATGTGAATGGATAAAGTGCATTTTCTTTATTATCTGATTTTTGGAACTAGCCAACGAGAGGTTTTTGTTTTGTTTGTTTTTTGTATTTTCTGTTTTTCCTTTCTGATATTACCTTTGGAGTGAGAGTGGTATGATTTTCCTCCCTTGTTTCTCAAACTGAACCACTGGAGAGAAAATTCTCTTTCCAACCGAAATATACAGTGGGAAGAAGCAAGGCTCACTCTCCCCAAAATGGCCTGTTTGAAAGATTTTAGAGAACCAATCCGTTAGCTTCCCAAGGCCCATTTACTAAGCAGCCAAGGGTGACTGCTGCCAAACCTCATGAGATCTACCAATACTTCTAAGAGAGCTTTGATTCTCTACCAAACAGGACTTTTAATTAAACAAATATGTACATGGGGACGGTCGTGCAATCACGTACTCACATTCAATGCCACTGAATAAATATTTCAAGGCTAGGAGAGCAGGCAGTAAACTAAAGATTTACCTAAAAGAGTATTAGCTAAATGAAAAATAAGAATGGTGCCCTGACCAGTTTGGCTCAGGGGTTGGCCCTCAGACCAAAGGGTCTTGGGTTCGATTCCTGATCACGGGCACGTACCTGGGTTGCAGGTTCGATCCCCAGCCCTGCCGGCTGGAGTCGTGCAGAAGGCATCCAATCAATGTGTCTCTCTCGACCACCCCCCCTTTCCCTTCCAGTCTATCTAAGAATAAATGGAAAAGTATCCTCAGGTGAGGTTTAACACCAACAACAAAATAAGGATGGTGATTAGTGTCACTGAACATGAGTCTCTTCTAACCACAGCAATTCTATGTTTATTTCCAGAATAATATGATATGTCATACTTCAGCTCTATCTATGCAAATACAATATTAACTATAAAACTGTATTCGAGTATTTGAAATATCTGAGAGACACTTGTATGTGGTGCCCTGGAGATGATTATTTAGCTCCTACCGGCAAATATTTACTATCTAGATTAAGCCATAAAAATACTTTCTATTTTCCTACATCTAAGCTACGTCTTTAACATTGACCTGTAAGTTTTGATGCTGTAAAGATTTTAGATGTATCTTCCTGTAGGTCTGAACATTAACCACGTTAATTTCCTCCTCTCCCTTGTCTCCATACTTCATCTGTAGCAACTGACAGGCCCCAATGCTTAAACACGCAAATATTACGATTTTATTTTCTTTCAAGAGGTGTTAGAAGGTTCATGAAGAACAGAAAAGTTTTTTTTGTTTTTTTACTTAGCTAGTCTTACTACTGCAGTAAGTGCTCAACATTGAGCATGTAAGAATTTTTTTTTTAAGAAACTAACGCTTGCAACTAAAAATTGCTAGAAGTTAAATTAAGAATGATTCATAAAAGAAAGGCTTCTTGGAGAGAGCTGAAAACTCCAATAATTTTCAAATCCTTTAGAAAGTTTTTAATGCAGAGATCAGTTAGCACTTGGATATATGTGGAAAAAAAACATGTGGATCACAGATGTTCTCTGGAAAAGAAAATCATTAGTTCTTTCAAAATGGCTAATAATGATAGCTAATTCCTAAACAATCACATTCATGCTGGTTTAACAAATATTTCAGAAAAGGAGCCCTGACTTATTCAACAAATATTTGCTCATATTGTCACTTCTGTGTCTCTATACTTATGAGATAGATCCTTATTTTTATTAATTGCCCATGACTAACATAACATTTCCAGTAGTTTGCTATTAACCTCTGCCCTTAAATAATACTTCTAATTCCTTATCTAAAAATAATTTGATGAATTATAAGTTTGAAGCATGTCTCTGCTAGCTTTTCAAGAAACACGATGATTTTTAAGAGACTGAAATCAGATGCTTCTTAGAAAAATATTTAACGGTGCAGCTGGGAACTGTAAGTTCTACAAGGATATTAAAAAAAAAAAAAACTGGGGGTGCTTTTCTTGATGTGCATATCTCTTAAAAAGTAATGGGAAACAGATATTTTGACACGCTAGTTCTCGGTCAGCAGAGAAATCATGTGGCTCTTTCCCAACTTACACCGGCAAAAGAAAGATTGATTTTTTTAACACTATTTAAATACCTTGGAATATTCTGACTACCTCAAAGCCTATCGATTGAGATTCTATTAATGATGACAGTAATCTAATCTATGTTTTGCAGAAAGTGACTAAAAAAGCCAAATGCTTTCTAATTCCCCCATACCTTTTTCTAGGTCACTTTTCTGTAAGTGATGTTGTTAGAGCATATACATTTGGGAAGAAAATGAACATGTCAGAATACTTGTACTATTTAACAAATAAAAAATAATGAATCCCCTAAGTACTGTATTAGTTTTTAAATGATAAATTTATAGATTTACTCGGTAGAGGAGAGAGGAGGAATTGAAATGTGAACATAATTACATTTTTAAGAGAGGTCTCTGAGACTTGAAATATTATAAGACCACAAGCAGGAGTAGGGAACTACTCTCGAAATTAAATTCAATGACAACTGTTCTGAACAGTAGAAAAGGCAGAAGACTAAAAGCCTTAAAGTAACGATACTGATCCAT
The DNA here is from genome assembly GCF_014108415.1 of Molossus molossus. Taxonomy (NCBI): domain Eukaryota; kingdom Metazoa; phylum Chordata; class Mammalia; order Chiroptera; family Molossidae; genus Molossus; species Molossus molossus. The sequence goes on from NW_023425353.1 coordinate 41,694,874, forward strand.
TCTCAGAAAACTAAAATGGCACAAGGTACAACCTAAACTTTAAATGTAGTAAATTTGCCAAGCAACATTACACTGCATATAAACAGGGCAAAATATAAACAGTAGCCACATGTAAATAAATTAGTAAAACTTTCAGGATGTTACTACTTTTCAAACTGACAAAGTTTAATTTGACACCTTCTGTTCTAAACCCTTTGTTTCTATTCAAAATCACGCCTTGAGCTGTTGCTATCAATCACAGAGCTCCCTCTATTACTTAAAAAAACTGGCATGGACCCCAAATAAGCTGAAAATGCCATGCAGATGAATTCTGAGATAATATGTTCAAACCTGTTATATACAACACAAATCCTGTAAAGTTATGTATTGTAAACCTACATTTATTGAGAACTAAAAGTCTTAAATCCATCTGCCACAAAGGAAATACTGTTATGTACTTTATAGTAACCAAGAACCATCTGCAAATGTCTAGCCACTGTAATAAGCAAGAAAATGGTGCAAAAGATGCTACAGCTAAGACTGCATGAGATAAATAACATTCTTTTGACTGGTTTTGGTTAGGGATCTATTAAAGAAATATAAGATCGAGCAGAAAAAAAAGGAAAAGAGAAACTGCAGAGCGACTGCCAAACCAGTACTAAAAAAAGGCAAAACAAACTCAATGATAACACAATGGCAATTTATTATGGTCCATGAAACACATGACTGTATGCTCATTTTAAAGGAAAAATTAGCAGTTCTAAACTCAATATTCTAATGATGTGCTTCACTGACAGAATCTTGTTGTACCACATTTAAATAAAAATGCTGGCACCTTCATCTCTCAGCTGCTGATTTCCAACCAAACTCCGTCTCTGATTTCCACTCTTTTTAGAACAGTTAATTCAAGTCAAATTCACTTCTACCGTTCTGATGGATAAGGGGTGCACAATGATTTTAATTTAGTCAGGAAAGGAACCTCATTTTCACGAGCGAATTTATTGTACCTACCCGGTTTCACACATAAAGAGAAACCTTTCAGGGCAGGGTCTGTGACAATCTGGGGGCATGTAACACAGTTTTCCAGGGGAAAATAGACTCCATATTCTCTGAGGAGAAAAGTCATTTAATATAATACACAGATATGTATATATGATCATTATATACATATACATTTTAAAACCCAAGAGCTCTAAGAAGGGAAAGAAAATGACAAATAATTCTTGCTACAACTAAGAAGGAAAAATACATTTTAAAAAACAGAATGGTAATTTGAGTTCTAAAAAGCAAAACATTTTATAGGCTGTATTTATCCCCCCATCTTTTATGTGTTATTTGCAGAAGTATTTCGTTCCAATCTCTGGGGCACATAGCATAATAATATATGATATTAAAAGAAATCAATCTAAATAGGGAGGTATTTGATACAAACATTTTAGTGGAAAGCATGAATTACATTTTAGCAAGTAAAAGGAACAAGGATTAAGTACATAATCCATTAAATAGTACTTTTAGCACAAAAAAAATCAGTATTGTAGACTACACTAGGCATTTTGAATGAGGAGATTCTGAACAACTAACTATAAAGCTGGCAAATTATCATTCAGCAAATAATTTTCTACTTTTAAAAGAATTTGTGTTACTTATGCTAATGAAGACAGTTTTTAATCTGCCCACAAACATGCTAATAGAGGGCAATTTTTTTTTTTTTTAATTTATAAAGCTGTTGGCACTCAAGGGTAATTTCATATTAATGTTCTATAAGCTGGGGGTGGGGGGCGAGGGTTCTAATTGTCAGAGCTACTGATTCTTTCACCTTTAGAATAAAGGTTTAAAGATACCACAAACGATACAAAGTGACTAATGATGTTTTAAGCCACCCCTTTAACATTCCAGAAGGGTTCCATTTTCACACTGTTAACACTTTATGCACACTCTGCTTCAGATATTGTATTAAAATATATTACTTCTTCCGGGCCCTGACATACACACACAAGGCCGAATGGAGGTACAACCCCACATCTAGGTCCAAGGCCCACAGGCTTCACACACCAACTTGAACCTTTTTTTCGAGAACAATCCTAACACTTTGAACAGTGAGAAACAAAACAATGGCAAAGCAATACTGAAAGCATTTTAAATTATTTACTAGGTTAAAGGGTGAAATGATACTTTAAATACATCAAATTTCATCATCTAGGCCATTTTTTGGTGGCAAAGTGGTATTGATCTTTCCAAATGCTTAAAATTAACTATTTTCCAGAAGGTCATTATTTGATTAAAGGCATTAAAGTTGAGGGCAAGAAGCGATGCACTTTTTCTTCTTCCCCATTCAAATCATCATGTAATTTAATAAAAACCATCCCATCATGTCCTGTAATAAAAACGCTTATCTTAAGATATCGTTCTTTACCTAACATATTAACCTTTAAATGTTATGAAGTTCTTTAGAAGAAAAACCTTTGTAAAAGCAGATTATTCTATAACATAATGAGAGGCCAACCCATTAACATTAATAAAGATACATGTTACTCGTGTATGGAATTAGTAGAAAATACATTACTCTTTCTCCCTAGCTTAATAACATTGTGTATAGTGACGCAAATTTCAGCAGGTCTGCCAGTAACTTTTTCTGCTTTGCTAACATGGGTCTTATCAAAGAAAACATGGGAAATAAATTTGAACAGAGACATACCAGTAAATGTATTTTCCATTCTGAAAGTAGCACATTAATATCCACTTTATTCAAAGATGGATAAAAAGAAACATATTTAAAGAGAATGTGTGTGTGTATCACCAAATATATTTATTTTCTGATACTTGTATTGCTAAAAAGAAAAAAAAATAGTCATGATATTCTTTTAAATTATTCTAAATTGTTTCTGTTCTAAGCTCTCTCCAGACTGTAGAGTTTATGTAAGGGCCTCTATATCTTAGCCAAAAATCTGTAAGTTCCCATACTATGGTAATAAGAGGACATAAAACGGCTCTCCATACATTTCTCATTTGAGTACATTTTTGCCATTTGTCCCTAAGAGATTAAACACATCTAGCAGGGTTTCTGGAGGTTTGTTATTATAAAAAAGAAACATTTATACAACCTGGGTAAAAGTTCCCTTTAAAACTTAGTGAATTTAGAAGGAATATTTAGAATCATTAGTAAATCGTATTTATTTTTCAATTTTGCTTAAAAGTTAAGCCGAAAAAAGAAAATCATTTGTCTTCCAAGGTTTTTCTTTTCTTCCTTCTCATAGCCACTGACTTCAGGGCACATGTACATATGGCGTTTTTTCTTTTGCTATAAATTGTTTTGTCCATAACAAGATTATCAGATGACAATCTGGTCAGAGTAGATAAAAATTAGTTCTTAAAAAGTTTTTCACCCTGGCCGGTTTGGCTCAGCGGTTGGAGCGTCGGCCTGCGGTCCTGAGAGACCCGGGTTCGGTTCCTGCTAAGGGCATGTACCTCGGTTGCAGTTTGTCCCCGGCCCTGGTTGGTCGTGCGGGTGGCAGCCACTCGATGTGTCCCTTTCACGTCGATGTTTCTCTCTCTCTCTCTGTTCCTCTCTCTCCCTCCCACTCTACCTGAACAAAAAAATGAGAAAATGTCCTCGGGTGAGGATAAAAAAAAAAAAAAAGTTTTTCAGGTGAGATCTCAGATTTTAAAGAATATTTTCAGGATGGGGAATCTAAAAAGTGAAATTAAATTAAAAGTATGACATTGTCAACAACATATTAAACTAGCTAGGCAAGAAGATAATCTCTTAATTTGACTGAAATAGGGAGTTTCCCCAAAAAGTCTTAATTTTATTTTTAAAACATTTGATTTGGAAAACACCTAATTTAAAAGTTGTTGGTTCTTTTTTTTTTCTTTTCTTTTTTTCCTATACTTCAGGCCTACTTTCAAGATGGTTTCTTCAAAGCTTAAACAAACCTGATTTCGGCTTATATGTCTGACTTGAACATAGATTCAAGATGTATTTTGACATTACATAAATTTCAGTGATATGACTTGGCTTTTAACATTTATACAGTCGGCCTTAAAACCTCACTGAAGTTTTTATTCTCTCCTCGTTCTTCAAAGCTAGTGTCATTAGAAAACGCAATACTCCCAGGGTTCATGCTGTAATACTTCCATCAATGTGAGCCCCTGCTTCTATCACCTTTATCTTGAATTATATTCTTAGGCACCAAACATTTTTAAATTACTTCCTATGGAGACTTATTTTGATTTCTAAACAAAAAAAACTTGAAAGTAATCATTCCTTTCCCTCTTTTAACTGACGGGGGAAAGTACACCAATGCTGAGTGGAGTTTCGATGAAGAGTGAGAGAACAATAGTTACCATGTAGAGTTGGATTCCTACAAAAAGCACATAAACATCACATCTAAATTAGTCTATGGAACTTTTCCTGATAGGGACATATCCAGGTTTAATTAAGCTTTCTTGGATCCCCTTACGCACCTCTGAGGTGCCCTTGGAAAAAGGATTCTAGGATGAAACTCACTGCTCTGGTCTTCTTTCAAACTGCGGCTCCAATGACCTTTGTAGGCTTCCCCTTGCAGAGAAAAAGTTCACACTCCCTAGAGGTACACTGCAGGGTCCTCCCAATCCCACTCATGTTCTGATTCACTGGACTTTTTATTAGCTGCCGCCCCACACCTCCCCACATTCTACCCCCCACGGCACTCTGTTCTAACAGGAAAGCCCTCTCTCCTTTTCTCTACCCATTCAAACACTAACGCTCCTTCAAGTCCATGCTCCATCACCTCAGTATAGGCATTTACGTACATGAACTTCAGTACATTTCCTTTCTGAGCCTCAGATCCTCCTCTACAAAGTGCAGATAATAACAGCATTAATCTCACAGGATTGTGGCTGGTACAAATGAAACCGTATATATTCATTCTAGTGCCTAGTCCATGATAACCCCCAAATGGCTGATGAGCTTAAATGAAAGTACTTGCCATCTCAAATGGCTCAAAATATATTTGGGAAGCTCTGACATTAAAAAATACCTATTTAGTGCAAGGCAGTATGTGATAAACGTCAATGATGGGCAAACATCAGGTGAGACCCAAGTGGAGGGGAAGAAGAGATGTGCTGGGGTGGTCAAGGAAGTCCATACTGGTAAAGAGTGATATTGGCTTGGCTTTGAGAATGGGCGATATTCAGAGTGAGCAGGATAATGAAAAAAAGAGTGAGATGAATTAGTAGTGTGCTAGGAAAAATAGGTAGACCAGTTGCTTTTGAATTGACTGCCTACAACTCTTTTGCTATTCCTCTTTACCATACTTTCCTGAGAATACAACTTAATTACTGTGACCTCCCCTACTCTATATACTATATTTCTAAGATCTATTTGTTCAGAAAGCCCAGGTATTCATTTGAATTCCTATTCTGCTTACTGGACCCCTGTAACTTTGGTCAAGTTACTCAAGTTCTCTAGACCTCGATTTCCTCCTCTGTATAATGGGGATAATTTACCACCAGTCACAAGGTTTTGAGAATTGAAATAATTCATGCAAAAGACTTGGCATACATTGATGAATGTCAGCTATTATTTTTTTTATTATTTTTGTCATTATCACAAAGATAATCCAAAGGAATTTGAATATGTTGGGAGTTAATAAAAATAATTCAGTTACCACATCCCAACCTAAACCTAGTATTTTCCTCCCACAAACTAGGTTCTCCTATGTAGTTTAACTCAATTAATAGCATCACCACCACCCACCCAGTCACCTGTGCTGAAAGGCTGTTACTTGGAGTATAAATTGGTATAATCTTTCTTAAGGGCAATGTGAAAATACCACATGAGAAGTGTCTGGCAAGCACCTTTAAAACACAAATGCCTTTTTTTAATTCAATAACTCAACTTCTGAGAAGTTATCCTAAGGAAACAATCATTAAAGATGTATACAAATGAAAGATGTATATATTATATGCATATACCACATGTATATGTATACATGTTTAATTTAGCCTATGGAACTTCCTGATAGGTAAATATACTGATTTAATTAAGTTTACTTGAATCTCCTTAGCCATTTTTGAGATGTGTATATACATATATGTGTATATGTATACATATATAAAGAACAAAAATCAGACTTTCCGTAGTTAATGGGATTATTAATGCTTTTATATTCTTCTTTATGCTTCTTTTTTTTTTTTTTTACTTTTTTCTGTAGTAGCTAAGTACTGTTTTTTAATTTAAAAAATAGCAAATAGCCCTGGCTGGTGTGGCTCAGTTGGTTGGAGCATCATCCTGTACATCGAAAGGCTGCTTATTAGATTCCCGGTCAGGGAACGTATCTAGGTTTTGGGTTTGGTCTCTGGTTTGGGCATGTACAAGAGACAACCAATCAATGTTTCTCTCTCTGTCTCTCTGTCTCTGTCTCTCCCTCCCTCCCTCTTCCTAAAAATCAGTAAACATATCCTCAGGTGAGGATAAATAAATGCCAACACAGAAATCTGATTTTTCTCGCCAATTTCTTTTTTAAACAAACAATTATAAATTCCTGTCAATTGCACCCCTTCAGAATATCTTCTGAATTTGCTTCTTCTTTTCCATCCCTACTGCTCTGGTCCAGGCCCTCAAATTTCTTCCATGAGCTAATTAATGCTGATGGTTGTTTTTGTTTTTTGTCTTTATTTTAGTCCACCCCCATCTGTGTTATCTGGGTTACATTTATCATAAACAAATGTCAATGTATATAGTCCTTTGAGTGGCATACTCTTCACTTTCCTTCACCCAAGGGGCTTGGAGACCCCCCGAGGCTCATACTTCAATGAGTTTAAAATTGTAGCAAAAGATTTCTTGCAACACACTTAAGTGGCAGTAAGTTGGGGGTTGGGGCAGGAAAAGGTGTAAGAATGGCACGATCTGGGCCATTTATTTGGTGGCAAGGAACTATATACTCCTCTGTAATTCCTGAGGGCATCATGTATGTTAACAAAATCCAACAACTTATATACATAATGCTGTTGTTGCATTTCAAAGAACTAAGATTCAAACTGAGCTCAGCTTAGTAGGTTTAAGGAGGCAGGGAAGCACTATTAAAGGCTCCTGTCAAAGGCAAATATACTGGATTTAAAGAAGAAGCTTAACAAAAAGCTTCACTTTTTCCAAAGCCCTCAACCCAAATAAAGATGTGCTCTTACACTGTAATGTTACGAAGCAAATTTCTTATCATGCTGTATCCTAAAGTCACTATTAAAATTTTATAGTATTTATTTTTATTAAAAAAAATTTTTTTTTCTTTATTGAATTGAGAGAGGGGAAGGGAGAAGGAGAGATAGAAACACCGATGACAGAGAATACCAATTGGCCACCTCCTTCATGCCCCCCACTGGGGACTGGGCCCACAGCCTGGGCATGTGCCCTGATCAGGAATCGAACTGGTGACCTGTTGGTACATAGGTTGACGCTCGACCACTGAGCCACACCAGCCGAACTACAGTATTTATTTTTCTATTCAAAATCATGAAGCTCACTATGAAAAAAGATTGATGAATATCCATATATGCCCAGTGCAAAAACAAAGTAAAAATATAAACTTACAAAATGAATAATTTCAGGTGACGATTTATCTGATACAGTGATTGTTAGCTTATAAAAATAATGTACTCCCATGTTATTTTAAACAAATATTTCCACCACTGCATCTTGATTTATATAAAACCTTTCAACAATGTGGATTATTTCCTAAAATAAACTATATTCCCTATTATTCATATTTGGGATCGGAGTTATTAAAATTTTAAATCTTCCTTCTATGATATGCTAGGATAACAAAAAAAGTTTAAGACTAGGGGAAGGCAAGTCAGGACTGTAAAAGTTGAGGCACTCATATCCTAAGAGGAACAATCAAGTGGGCAGGTTCATTAGGAGCTCCTAAACTGCCAATGATTTTGCTGATAAAATAACATCTTTTTGTGGTCAAAACCCACATCATTTATCCATTATGCAAACCTACTAATCAGAGGTTGGGTTAACTGAGGGACTCAAATCTTGTGATTAATAAGGAGGCATTTACAAAAGAAAGCATCAGTATTTCTGGAAACATCACGCGAGGGACCCCAGTGACAATGGCCAGGTTGTAACTGCCAGTGAAGGGGGACGGGCAGCGGGGGCTCTCTGCAGAGGCTGCCTCGGCTGCTGCGCACAGCCGCTGCCCCTGCCCACGCCGGGAGGCGGGCTCTGAGGCCGGGAGAGCACCAGAGGGCAGGGGTGGGTCCTTCTGAGCTCAGCGCCCCCACCCGTCCGTCTCTTCTGGGCTCCCTGGGATGTGCTGGCTTTTGTGAGGGCAAAGCGGTGAGCAGATGAAATCTGCTTCTGAAGCATTCCACCCTTCCACAAAGTACTGCCAAGTGCCATCTGTGTGCCAACTACCGTGATGATGAGAGGAAATTGGGGGACAGACACAATGAGGAGTCATTTCTCCCAACACGTACTGTCCAACAAGGTAAGAACGGCTTAACCTCCAGGGTGAGGTGATAGCAACGGTGTCATTCACTTGGCGAACAGTTCTCGTCTCGGGGCAAAGGAGCGCTCTCATCAAGTGCTGCACTCCACGTGACATCAGACCGTGGGAAAGGCTGTCCATTAAGTTTCTGTCGTCATCATTTCGAATGTGAAAGCCATGTTCATAACCCCTGCTTACATGGCTGAGCGTGAAGGGCACTTGAAAACTAAGCATACTAAAAAGTAATAAATAACAAATGTTTCTCAGGTAAATTCAAGAACTCAGCTACTGTATTTAAAACATATAATTTTTTTTCCTACACAAAATTTACTTAATCACTGATCTCATCGTGCCAGGGGCCCTCTGGCAACGGGGGAAGCCCAGGGAGGATGCCTTTTCAGAATAATGTTTTTACGTGCCTGAAATAAAATACATAATATGCAAAAAACCAATTATGAAATAACAGTTATAAAAGATTTCTGACATAGTAATAATATGTGCTTCTTTATTAACACACTAAATAAGATCTAGCAATAGATCTAATAACTACTACAATTTTATAGTGATGAGCATAGTATTTTGATACACTTTAATAACTTAATATGATTATAAAAACATTTGTGAATTTTATTGGTAATAAATTCATAGGTATTGCTAATACTATTATTTGTTGCCTCTATTGATAATGAAATAAAATGTCAAATTTCAATAATACCTTAATGAAACAAATTTTTTTCTACTCAAGTTCATGAACACCCTGGGGGAAGGTAGGACACAGATGAAGAACTCCTGAATAGGGTGCCCCCCTCCACTGATGTTTATGTATACATATATATACACTAAATGTGTACATATACACATTTCAAACGTTTTTTCTAGAACTATCCTATATAAGCTCCTAGTAGACTAAAAAAGTTTGGTATTTATTGATTCATAAACTAGATTTCCTTATCATGCTTTTTTGTTTTAGTTTTTTTTTGCCACACAACGACCATTCCTCTTAGAGATGGGCTGAAGGAAAACACTGAATCACTAGTGCGATGGTTCCCAGAGGTCTCCAGGAGCCCACGTTCCCACCGGGGTGTTTCAGCAGTGCCTCGGTTGTGTGTGTAGGGGGGTGTTGATAAAGAAGGCCCTGCCCTCACCCACCCCTCTCATCAATCAAAATGGGGGAAGATTTTTATCTGATTTATAGATTTCAGTTCTGGATGAGATTTCATTCATAAAACAACACTTTTCCAACATAAAAATGTTTGGCTGCCAATCACACTAGCACATATATACCTCACTGCTTTCTCCTGGTTCTGCTACACACTCACAAAATGGGTTTACAACCTCAGAATAAAGCCTCAATATTCTAACTTAGTTAACTTCATACCATCCAAGTAACTATAAAGGTAAATAAGATTAGCCGAGTATCCTCCGAGAAATGTCTGCCTGCCAGGAGAGCAACACTAACAAGTTTTTGTAGAGACACCTGGATTGTCAAACAGAAGGGAAGAGGCAGCAGGGCAGACGGAGGGTGGAGGAGAGGAAAGGCACAGAGTAGCGGCATGGCATCCGTGCTCCTGGGGTGGGGGTGGGGGGCAGCCATGCAAAAGCCAGGAAACCAGCAGTAATCAAACAGTGATCCCTGCCCACATCACCCCCTTTCAAAGAGAAAATAGTTATAAAGTAGTTATTTGCCTTTAAGATTTGAGGGCTGAAAGAAGCTGGTCAAATAGCAGATTAAAGAAAGAGAAGAAAGTGAATAGGAAAGATGGTAAGGGGGGGGGGTCATAGGTAGGAAATAACTGGGCACATAACCATCTCAAAACTGTATATTCCATGTAGCTCAAAGCTAAATATTTCCAGAAACAGAAATACAACTTTCTATCTAGAAATTAAGCTTGATGGATAAGGCTTTAGTCCTTATGCTTATCCAGGGTCCAAGTTATTTAGTCTCTTTAATCAAAATACTAAAATAAAATGATTACCCATTAGGCTATTACCCTTCCCTCAATCTCCAAACACACAAGGAAACATTAATCGTGAGGCAGGAAGAAAGAAGGTAATTTAGACAGTAACAGCTTGGCATGGACTAAGCCGGGTTTCCTAACAGCATTTGTCTGTTTGTGAATGTATATTTTATTTACAGCCTCCACTTCCTTGACCTTATTGAAAGTAATTTATTTTTACCTAATCTGCATTTCATTTAAACCACCAAATACTCCATCAATGAACCCACTAAGTAGCACCCATGACAACTAGCACTCCTGTTGGTACCATAAGTAAAATGGGTAAACATTTAAAGGGCACATTTGGGGATGGGCACCCCTCAGCAGCTATTAAATGCTGCAGGTATCAATTTATGAATTTTCAAATATGGGCATCAAGATATTGCCTCAAATCAGCTGTCATTCCCTGCCTTTTCCCCCTCGTTTCCTCCCTATTTCACTCATCTCTTCCGAACCTGTGATTTCTCATGGACTGAGTACATTTTTTCCTCTAAGGTGCTATTCTTTCCAGAAAGACTTACATAGAGAGAGAGAGAGCGAGAGCGAGAGCGAGAGCGAGAGAGAGAGAGAGAGAGAGAGAGAGAGAAGGTAGATTTTCAGCCATCAGTTAAAAAATCCAAAAAGACATGTTTGGAGGAAACTCTTCAGCAAACTTCGTCATCTCCTGTTGGCAACCAGTACCCCGCCGCATGCTAAGTAAGCCAAGTCCATTCCCAACCACAGAGCTCATCTCATCGCTACACTGTACCCAGTCTGATAGGAGGAGAGATCTTCCGGTTTCCTCACAGCAGGGCTCAGGGGAGATCATGTCAATCTGAAGCTTATCTCACACTGACATGGAGTTCATTCACTGGATTCCAAACAATCAATTTTCCTCACTACATGCCACTCATAAATAATTATTTTTGGCTACAAACCCCAAGTTGGCACTTTGTCCCCCTAAACTAAGCCCTTCCATTATTCAAAACCTTACCTCTTCTGTGACTCAGTCTCAGACTAACACACCTGTCGGCAGTACCTTCAATCAAAATAGCATCCTAGCCCTGCCTGGTTAGAGCATCGACCCTCGAACTAAAGAGTCTTGGGTTCGACTCCCGATCAAGGGCATGTACCTCAGTTGCAGGTTCAATCACTGGCCCAGACTGAGGTCGTGCTGGAGGCAACCAAATCGGTGTGTCTCTCTCTCATATCGATGTGTTTTCCTCTCTCCCACTCTATCTAAAAACTAATGGAAAAATATGCTTGGGTGAGGATTTAAAAAAAAAAAGCATCCTCTTCCCCACTTGTGCACCTGTTTGTCTGCAACAAACTCAAAGAAACTGCAACTGCAAGGACAGTAGACGTAATCTGACCCAACCTATTTTACCTCCCCACAGGGGAAGTTCAAAGCCCAAAGCCTGAGAGGTTAAGCAACTTGCTTGGGGCTACACAACAGGGCAGCAGTGTACTGGGCCCCCCCACTCTTTGCAACCCTCCGTGCTTTCTCTGAAAGACTGATTTGATGTACAAGGTATTACATAAACCATCTGTCAGTCTGCAATTTATCCCATTTTTATCTGACTCAGATAATCAGGAACCACACCCTCTCGTTCCCTTCAGCTCAGAATAAAAATATGAACTGTACTGTAAATGATATTGATGATCCCAACAATGATCATGAAAAATGCAGACAGTGGGTCCAAGAGAAAATAGCAAACAGTATTCAAAGGAATCCATTCTCCTTCCTGTACATTTTCATGAGGATTTGAGGGCACTGAAGAATTGCAACTGCAGAATGGCTGAGGAAGGTGGACTGACGTGGGACAGGACCAAGCCTGCTAACTAAACTTCTATTGAATCTTCAACTGTGACTTGCTTACAGATGCATAAAATCTGTCCACTTATTAGACGTGGACCGAGCAAGGTCCATAAATAAAATGAAAATATTAGATTTTCCTTGACAATGGGATTACTGTGGTCTAATTAAATTAAATAGAAAGGCATGCTCTCCCTCATACCCAAAATACTGAATATTCTCAAACTCCATCTATACCACAGCATCCCCAAACAACTCTTTGTTTGTCCTCTTTCCCATTGCTGTTTGTATCAACAGGTGTGCTAGGCACAAAGACTTCCTAACACACAAAAACTAAAATTTGCAAACATGGAGTACTAGGGATGTTTTTTCAGGTTGTAAATAAAATTTTTTACTTGCAAAAGGACAATACAAAGTTCCCGTGAGTGGCATAGTTCTACTAGTGATTACAAAATGTGATTCAAGTTGCATACTGGCTTTTCTCTAACATATCTTGAAATAGCTGTGCAAACACTTCAGGGTTGTTAAAGCAATGAAGTTGCAAGCTGTACTTTTTACCCTCCATTTTTCTTATGTCTTTGACTCACCCCATGCAACTATGCTACATGTATCTGACCTCTTTTTGGGAACCCTAAATTGCAAGTGACCGTAGAGGCAGTGGGCTGATCTCACTAACTAGCAATGGGTGCCTTCACCTCTGTGTTAAACAGGATTCTGAGGTGTTATCTGTACTCAACAGGAAAGTGTTGCGACAGATTGGTGAGGTGGGGATTGAAACAAAACCTCCACAAGAACTGCCTCTTGTGAAATGACTATTCAGGTAGATGAAGATCATGTGAAAAAATTGGCCTAATGATCTGGTATTAACTGTGTGAACCTCTTAGCAGCTGAGATAGAAGAAGGGTTTTAACTAAAAGGAAAATTTGTTTGTTCTTCCTCTAAGGTGATACTCAGGCAGGAGAAAGTATGAACAGACAGAAAAATGTTCCATTTCAAAAGACACACAGACAGTAACCAAGAAAGAAGTTCCAGTATATATACAGAAAAGAGCAAGCGAGAGAGAAGTTGTTGTTTTTTTTTAATTTGAGAAAATAACTAAGTAAGAGGGAAAATGGATAAAGAGAACAAAGAAACAAACAAAAAAATCTACTCTTCTCTGGGAAATGGCATCTCTTTTTTTTTTTTTAAATCCTCACCTAAGGATATTTTCTATTTATCTTTAGATAGAGTGGGAGGGAGGGTGAGAGAGAGAGAGAGAGACATCGACATCAAGGGGACACATCAACTGATTGCCTCCTGCAGGACCCCGACCACTATTCTATGGGAAATGGCACCTCTTATAAGTTAGGTGATAGGAATCACCACAGAATCCTAGGAAGCTTCTATGTGAGGTTCATTACTAAAAGTAGTAAAACAAGGATAAAAAGAAAGTGAATTTTACTTGGCATTAAAAAGCCATTGCACTAGGCTACATCTACACTGTCAATGTTCTCTAAGGTGGATGGTTGGGAACCTTCTCTCAAGGTGTGATAATCACCACTGCTCCCATCTCCTTCTCCTCTCTTCATTCTAGTCTGCCGCCAGATTCCCTGCCTTCTCATGGCTCCAACACTTTAATTTTTTTTATGGTTGGATTCTATGGTTACCTACTGTGCCTGTACTTTCTGCCCGGTTCTCTCCAATATTTCTACAGAGACAGAATCCACTGACTTTTCAACTCTGCCTTCCAAAATGGTTCTGCGAATCCATAAACAGCTCTAAGAAATACACTTTCAGATTGGGTCCATTTTTGTTTTTTGACTATCTGGGATATGATCATAAAGCCTAAACGAGTAACTTTTCATTTAAAAAAGAAGGGAAACTGTCCTTTAAAAACTGACCTATGCGCAACGGTAGCAATTCTTTCAGAATTTATGTTCAAGTAAAAGGCGTAGCACTGAAAAAATAAAAAAGGCATAGCTCAAAGGGGTATTATCCCTCCCATTAAAAAAAAAAAAAAAATCTTACAAGGAAAATGGAAAGCCCAATGGAGAATACAATTTTTTTCCTATTCAAGTATTGGTGAAAGTGGGAAAAAAAAAGGACTTGATGAAGGTTTTGATAAAAAATAACCTGGAAAAAACTAGGCAACGTCTCCATTTTTCTAGGCACTTCTTTTCGTGGCGTTTCATTTTTATTTAAGCACGTCGTCAACACACACACACATACCCCAACTCTTAAAAAAAAAAAAAAAAAGGCCTGAAATTTTAGTTACACTACATGTGGTTTTCATTTGTGAAAAATGAACAAGCTGTTTGTGGTTAAACTGTCTAATCGCCTGTTATCAATCTAGCGCTGCATTCAAGATTTACAGGATACATCAGCTTCTGTGCCACATTAGCTGTGAGGGGGGGTGGGGGGAAAGAGGAGGAGGAGAGAGTTTATCCTGAGGAATAATATTTCCAATGCAGCCACACTCGCACTACATCTGGTTGTGCTGGTAGCGGCAGTTAAATTGAAATATTTCACAGCGTGTGTCAGAAACATGCAGAATGGTAATTATGACAGATCTGATTAAGCCGGAGTGCCACAAGCTCCCTGGCCAGCGCCGGTTGTGCAGGTGTGACCTTGTGCGTGCCTGCGTGTGTAAATAAAATTAATTACAAGCGAGAGGGTGAAGGCTTCAGTGACATCACAAAGCGGAGAAACTCCCAAGGGGGAGACCTAATGGAATATTTTCCCTCAGTCTAATAATACAGTTCATATTGACTTGAGGTAATTAGTGGGATCATTAAAGCAGTTTTCCCGGCGTATTTGGCTGCCTGATCAGATTAGTGAAAATGTTCTTCAGAACAAGCCCTGTGTGGTCTGCCAGAGAGGAGGAAATAAAAAGCAACAAAGCGTATTTTGGAATGATAAGCAGCGCTGGACTTTTCTCCAGCAAAAATCTCTACTCCTCTCTGGAGCCGAAAGATCTAACTGTTCTGTCCATTTTAATTCTTCTATTCAACTTGTAAATGCCTATTCACATCTAGAACTATTTCTCTCGTTTGCCCTTTCTCTCTGTTAAATCAGACTGCTTTATGCCTACGAGCCATCCCAACTCCCCAACAAGTCTCTTTTAAACAAGGCAATTTTAAAATTGGGGGACAGGGTCTCAAACGACAGCGTTACTGTTAACTGACAATACAGGGCAATTGGGAGAGGGAAAACATACAAACAAACAAACAAACAAAAACCCCAAGAAGGAAAGCCACTTAAAATTCACCTGCTAAACAAAAGATTCCTCTCTTATGTAACACATAACAGAAAATTTAAATATTTGTATTTCCAAATGGATTTGGCGTAGGCCAGAGTTGGGGCAAACGTTCTTCTAGTTGAACAGAACACAGAACCCTCATCAAGAAAGGGGCCATTTGTCTGAAAAGACTCTATTGAGCATGCTCTACCTTGCCACTGGAATATGCCAAGCGCTGTCACAGATGGCAGGCTCTGACAGTTCCCATCCGCAGCGTCGATACTCGACAGTTCAGCACAAGATCAGTGACATTCTGTCTCATTAGAACCACGCTAATTATCACAGCTAGTTTCAGGGGAAACCATGTGTTGCAATGGTCAATTTGAAGGAGTCTGTGCATCAACAAACTGGTAATAAGGATCAGACACCTTATTATATGACAGCATGCTGTCTATGATCTGATTTACAGAATCAGAGGCACTGAGGCGGCCGAGGAGGCTGGCAGTTTATGAAACAGTGTGTTTAAACCCAATTCTTCAAGTACACTGGTTGAAAAGGGAATTATTTTTTTTAAATACACAAAGACAACCGGAATTGTTGAATCAAGAAATCAAAGGAGAATAGATTCTCTATTAACATACAACAGAAGTAGATTAAGACCTAGAAAACAGACAACTTCATCAATTTAACAGTTGTATGGCAACTCCACAGCGGTTTGGAGCGTATATTTTTACAAGGTATTTAATGATAAATTATAGAATGGCTATATTTGTACTAATCTCTAAAATAGATAGCGTACATATATTTTTAAATAAATGGTGTGTGATTTAGCTGTGCCATTTTTTCCATGTGAAAGAATTGCATGTGTAAAAGCATAATAACTATACTTAAAAAAATGAATAATCTCAAAGGTAAATTTTAAGACACTAAAGGTATTCTTTCGGCAGGGCAGAAAAAATTCTGTATTAGATTGGTATTACCAACCTAAGTTCTTCTATCCTCCTAGCACCTCTCATTGATGTGAAATTTTAATGATGCAGTTTCTTCCAGAGCTATTTTTCTATTGTCATTTTGCATAAATGCATTTTCATAGCTCATTCATTTCACAGGGCCTTTATTTTCACTTCCCTTATGAGGAAAAAAAGAAGATAAAGCTAAAATAAAACCTACTTTTACTACCAAAAACATAAAAGACAACTGTTGAAACTTCTGAGAAAACACTTCGCCTTTTAACTTGGTACTTTGTTAAGGGATTTTATCAGTGTTACAGTTACATGCTAAGTCTAACCGAATGACAGACACTGTGTGTTAAGATGAATTCCTATTAAGAGTTAAACCCCACTGGTTTGGTCTATTCCCTACTCCAATTTTGTAGATATAGGATTCTGTCCTAAAGCACTAACTCTTCAACTGCTAAAGCTGGTTATAGAGGAGCTTCCAAGAAGAGGAACTTTCATAGGATATTCTTAGTCCACACTTTGCAACTTATACTATCATTTTAGGACAAAAGGTGGCCTCAGAGTAAAGCACAGTCTACAAATACACAATTGGTATACTCATGCTTTAGCATGCACACAGTGACCTACTTTAATTTTTTTTAATTGATTTACTGATTTTAGATAGAGGAAGGGAGAGGGAGGGAAGGAGGGAGAGAGAGAGGGAGGGAGGGCAGGAGAGAGAGAGGGAAGGAGAGATGGATCTATCCTTGGTTCCAGCCATCCATGCATTCCTTGGTTGATTCTTTTATTCGCCCCAGCTGGGGATCGAAGCCACAACCTTGGCATACTGGGACAATGCTCCAACCAACTGAGCTCTCTGGCCAGGGCCACAATGACCTGCTTTAAAGTAGACTCCTCCTGTGGTGATCTTCCTTGGACTTCCTCACATCATGATCCTCTCTAAAGAGTTGGACCAATATTCATAAATTGATTCTTTTCAAACCTCATCTAAAATATTCTTACTAGTATTTAAGTTAACTTATTTTCTAAACGTGGAGAAACTGAGATTAATGAGTTATAACTATATTTGCAAGAGTTAACTTATTAAGTGGGTCAATGAGGAAAATGTATTGACATGACTCTAGTTAATTAATTTTTAATTTAGGGGAAAAGAGTAAAACTTTTCAATGATTTGAAAGGTGCAATAAGATAACCAGAAATCTTCTATACAACTTGATTAAACAGATAACATCATCAAGCATGTGGGGGAAAAACACCTCTTTACATAACTTTCAGCCAAAAATACAATGAAGTATGTGTTCTATTTGATTCTTCTGGACTTCCTTGAGCAAACCCTAGATTTACTAAAACATGTGCTTGTTTTTATAATGTAGAAATATAAAAGGAGTTCATATTCAAATCCACAAATTCAACTAACTCTTAAAACATCTGACAGATAATCATGTACCTTAAGCTAGTATCTATATATTTAAAGCCTTTAATTTCAATAGTCCTGTTTAACAATCAACTACAGATAGAAAGACAGGTCTTTGTAAATCCAAAAACTAAATCCAATATGGATTCCCAATATTTAGACACAAGAGGTTTTTAGAGAATGGCTACCAGCACAGAACACCTTACATAGGAGACCGATGAAATGCCACATCCTTCTCACCAGAAAGCAGCACAGGCGACCAAGAACGTGTTCAACTGGACATGGGCAGACAGCTGAGACAGCTGCACCGTGGGCTGTCCTACTCCTGCCTCCTCTCTCCCCCCCAAGGACTCCTCTTGTCCCTTCCTCCTCCAGGAAGAAGATCCGGGGAAACATAAGCTGTGTCTCCCCAGGGTGTCCTCTACCCAGGAAAATTATACGAAATAAAATAATGCACTAGATGGAGAATGTGTAAAGAGGCAGTTCTCTCTGCAGACCCTCCCTGAAGAAACTATTTGCAAAGCCGTGCTGGGAGGACACCATGTAGGACCCGCCCACAGACTGCGAGAAAAGGCGGCACCAGAAGTGACAGAAGCCGCGCCCGTGGGATCTGCAGGGGCCTCCTGTGTGTCCTGACACGGAGGCTACCCAGGTGAAACCGTGTGGCCGCAGAGTCCGTCACATGAACATTCCAAAAGGATGAATCCGCACAGAGCTTCGAAGTGTAGTTTCTGTGAAGTGTAATTTAATTCTAACAAAATAAAAGACGCCTTCCCTCGCATGCTAGAACGCAGAATGCAATCACGGGTCCCTGATTTTTTTCCCCTGGATTTTATCACTACAGATTCCTATTCCTGGCGATGAAAACTACATTTTTAGCCCTATTTCTATCCCAATTTATGACATATCATGTCTTACTGTATTTAAGAATTCCAATCGTCATCTAAGAATTTCCAAATCCACAGGTAAAAAGGATGCTCCCCCCCCCACCCCCATGGACCCAAGGGTTCTGCCCTCCCTTCTCTCTCTCATGCTCGAGGCCCTCAATCTCAATGATTAAAGTGTCTGAAAGGATGGAAGAAAGCTAAAGGCTTTGAATTATTTGGCCTCTTGGACTGGCTGTGCTCTTCTCAGAGGCAGAAATCCTCTTTATGTGGTGTTCAAACCTTACCTACCAGCCAGCCGAAGCGGCAGCAGCCAGCCTCTAACTCTACAGGACTGGTAGGCAGAGATTGCAAAAGATTATACTGAAAGCACGTTCAGTCAAAGAGAATTTTCATCTAGTCGCTTTACCTGGAAGGAATACCCAGTTCAGTAAAGCACAGGAGAGAAATCATTTTCTGAACACAAGTGGCGGTACAGCGCCTGTCTGTGAAAGCCCTTCACCCTTACTGCGCGGCTGTATCTGCAAACTCCACCTCCGCAAACATGAAAATCAATGTAACAAGTCGATGTACAAGGCAAGGCCTACAGCGCTGCTAATGTCCCCTTGCTGGACATACACCTTAAGTCTCAGAGCTCTCAGGGGGTTTGCTGTGGAATAAAATTAGATTCCAACATCTGCCACCATTAAGGAAAAAATTCCATTTCCATCTCCCATATGAAAACACTATAACCAATGAACAGTAACTGAACCTTGATACCGTAATGGTTATTACCCAAATCAACTATTTTTTTTTAAACAGTAAAATTAGTGAATTCTGCTCTCATAATTATTTGAATGTTATCAGACTAAATGTTTGATAAAATTCCAATATGATTCACTTGAAAAAACTGCTGCTTATTGGAATACCCAGAATATAAAGTGTATTCATTTGTAGCTATTCACATTACATTTAAAGCATATCATCTTTTTAAAGTTTGCATTAGCCAGCTTTCCTATCCAAGCACAGAAATAGCCTACCTTCAGGTTGCACCCGCATATTTTATTCCGACATTTCTATTAGAGTTAAAAACAATCTCATTTCTATTACTCATCGAAGAGGAGAGATAATACATGTGAAATGGTGGAATCCACAGGGCTGGTTTCTTTTACTGAAAATACTTTGTGCACTAGTCACTGCATAGCACAACTATGATGTGTCTGGTTCCATAACATTCTGGGACTGCAGTAACTTTAAAATAATTATGCTGCCTGTCATTCAGGGTATCTATCTCAAGCTTTGCCTTTTAAAATGAAAAGTATTTGAATACATGAAGAGATAACTGAAATGTCTCTGTGTGGAGGGCTGAGCCTCTTGCTTAGCACACTAGCAGACAATTTCCATTTGTATATAGTCAGTATAATTTAAAAACTCTTCTGCATACATTATAGCATGGAACCGCCTCCCATGGTAAAAGAATCTTGAGCACAGAAAGGTTAAGTAATTTCTCAATGTTATGATGTCAGTGGCACAGCCTGGACCACAGACTGCCTCTTCTGTGTTCTCTCACACGTCTCCCCTCTGCTTCCCCTCGGGCATGAAGAAGAGCGGGCTCTGGCCCTACACTGGTAAGAACCCATATCCCAAGAATATTGCAAAGGAGAAAAAAAAGCCCCCACCATTTCCACTATCAATTAGTCCAGCATCCCTATGTTCTCTTCCCTGGAGCCGGGTATCACTTCAGTACTGATGTCGCCTGGAACGCTGAGGAGACACTAAAATAGGACAGCCCTGGCCAGTTTGCTCAGCGGTTAGCACATTGGCCTGCGGACCAGAGGGTCATGGGTATGACTCCCAGGGAAGGGCACATACCTGGGTTGCAGGTTCAATCCCTGGCCCTGGCTGGGGTCATGCAGGAGGGAACCAGTCAATGTAAGGCTCTCATATCAATGTTCCCACCCTCCACTCTATCTAAAAAAAAATCAATGGAAAAAATATCCTCAGGTGAGGATTAACAAAGTAAATAAATAAATAAAATAAAATAGGACAGATGCAGAGAACGGGGGTTATCTATTAGTCAGGTGAGCGTCAGTGGACAGTGAGGAAAACAATGCTAGCCCACAGGGTTACTCTGGGAATTAAATGTAGATGATCTAGAATGGGGTTCAGCAGAAAAAAGGTGATGGGTGCTAAGTCAATGCGGAGAATCAGGGTGAGACTCAGAAGCAGATGGAGCTGGACGGGCTCGGAGGCATGACTGGTGCTCCCCGTTTATCCACGCTCCATCTCCAGGGGCCGCTGTCTCATTCTGACATCCTTGGCACACACCTTTCAGGCCCAAATAGAAGTCAGGAATTCTGACCACAAAAAAGTTCTGTCTGATTTGGAGATTTTTTTTCATTTTATTTGTTTGCTATTTTTTGTTTCCTTTCCAAAATTCATGGCAGGAGAACAGTAAATGACTACCTTCCTATGTTAGGTCAGATCTCCTCTCTCAGGAATACATACTGTTTTGGGGCTGTCTTATTTTTAAGTCACCAACAATTTTCCTACATATTTTATAAACAGGGCAGTGCTAACAACTATACTGCACAACTAAGAGAAAACTACGGAAATGCTTAGGAAGTTATAGTAAATAGTAGTTAGGAATAACGACCCAAGGGAAGGAAGTTAACTGTTTGCTGGACCCCACAGCCACCCATTGGTCCTTGGATTCTCTTTCAACCAGTAATGAAGAGATCAGTAACAGCTTTGGGGGGTTCCAAGAAACGCCATGGTGGCAGACACAGAGAAGCTGCCAATCAACATTGTTGAAAGAGGTTCATGGAGAGCTTTGCAAGACAGGGGTACAAAGAGCAAAGACATTTAAAACCTCCCCAGAACATCACTCACATGACCTTATCAACCAATTGCTGCCACTCTCTGAATAGATGCAAAATCAGTAACAGCCCAGGCAGGGAGGACTGGGGATATCATTTAAAAGAAAGAAGGTAGCAAAGGGGCTGCTGGCCATAAGGGGTTATGCTACAGTCCAATGATTTTCAACTGGTATGCCACAAGAATTTTTAAAACATGCTATACTTGACTGTTTGTTTAATCAGGGGCAGTGACCTCTTTTCCCTTAGACTGTCAAATTATAAAAAAGTGACAACAGCCAACACAACAATTGTTATCTGGTGTGAATGCCCTGTCTTGAACCATAAATGTACAGGTCATTTAACAGAGTTACATATTATTGATCACGTTGTATAATGAGCTTGCTTCTGGTTGGTTTATTCATGGTACTAAAAATCCTTATATACAAGTATATAGGCACCTGATTTTTTGAAAAGTCACTTTGGAGCAATAGGGTAGGTAATTATTATTCTTATTTTATAAATCAATCAAAATTATACCTATTTTTTGGTGTGCTACAGAGTTTTAGCAAGTAGTATATGTGTACCATGAGATGAAAAAGGTTGAAAATCACTGCAATAGTCAAAGGAAATTGGCGAAGAGGGGACTAGATTAAATTAAATTAAATATGACAAGCAACCAAATGACAGTTGTCAAAAAGTTTTAATATTCATTTTTGTCAGTTTTATGTCTGACCCTTATTACAATAATACATGTCTAGTTTCTCTGCTTATCTATTTTGGAGATTTGGAGAAAGTGTTTGGCCCTGTAGGAATATAGTCTGTTATTCTTGATAATTTAAGTGGAGAGGTCAGAAAAGATGTAGGATCAGGAAAAAAGCATTTAAATACATTTAAATGAGATCCTCATCATAATCAGACTAAATAGCCCGAACGAGAATGTGCGGGGCGGGCGGGTGAGGGGTAAACTGAGAACAGGACATTTCTCCTTAATGCATAGTCGTGGCATGTAAATGAAGACATCTGAAGAAGCACACAGGTTTGAAGCGGCTCTAACATTCTATCATAATTAGAAACATTTCAAGAGCCCTGTAATTTCCAATCAAAATTACAGTAATTTCCGATATACAAGCCATGATTCATGACAGAATTTTACATTCCATGAGAGATTACGGTGGCCTGATGTATGACACGCTGAGTACAGCACTAACATAAACAATTCAGTTTAATGTTTAAACAGCACTTGATGTTTAGAATCTCACAATAAAAGAAACATATTATTGTAGAAATTATCACTTTGACAGTGATTGAAGGGTAGGCAGGCATGTGGCCTATAAAGCTATAATTTTTACAGTCCACAGCTTGAGTTTAATCATTTTTATATAACATTTCCAAGATATCCTCTAAGTATTTCATCCAGCCTATAACTTAAACAAGAACCACCTTTTCTAAAGCAAAACTCCCTTCAAGGACCACTGTTAATGCTGATGGAGTGAAATTTCAGGAAAAGCTAAAAAAAGTAGTCTACTATAAATACTCGATGTTCTATATTTTTGTCAGAAGCTGACAACAGTCAGGCTATTTTATAAAGGAGGATGCAATAATAATAATAAATATACATTTGTTTAACATTTCAAGTTACCTGAGCCCTTGACTGCCTCTTAAATTCTCACCTTGAGAGTGTTACCGAATCTTTTTGCAAAGGGAAAGACAGTGTAGTATTCTTCTGTTCCTTTAAAAAGTATTCTTGCTTTGAACAAGGGTTTATAGTTCATTGTGAGTTCATGAATATAGGTGATTTGGTGTTTGACAGACATAAATTATCAATACACGACAAATAATAAAGAACTGTAGTAGCTATCCTTTGTTATGTTTTTATCTTGTTATTAGGGATTTGTAACTTTTCCAATTCAATTCTATTCATTTATAACTGATCAGGTATGGCCAATTTTTCTAATTGCAATTTGTATGTCATATACCTATAGAAAAACTAAAATCATTCATATGCAAAGACATATATATATGTGTGTGTCACCTTGTTTTAGTAAGTACACCTAATAGTTGTAGATGCTGGAGTTGGGACAGAAGAAAATATAGATGTTTCTAGAATTGTAGGATAGAAATCAAGGTCATTTAAGTAATAATGAAACAATAGTAATTCAAGTTATTTTTGTTCCACTACAATAGACCAGATTGAGAAACTTCCATTACAGTATTCTTCTTCTGAAAACAACGATAAACTGACTCAGATTTACTAAGACATCCTGGGTCTGGAGAGTGGCTGCTGGAGAAGATAAAACCAAGTGTCTATTACCAAAATCTGAACATTTTGTTTCACTGGAGAGCTCTGTAAATAAACCTGGAGATGGTGACCTCTCCATGATGCAAATTCACACTGAAAACAGGCATCCTGAAAACAGATGAACATTCTCAATGCCTAATCAAGGCTCTTACCTGGCTTTTGGTTGCTGCAACCTTTGCAAACAGTGCTTGGGACACTTTAGCACGCTTCATTTCCTGCTGAATCTCATCGTAAATGGAAGCATTAATGTTCATGGTATTGTTCTCTGGTTTCCCATTCCTCTCAGTGGCAATAGTAGCTGTTTTCACCTACAAAACATTTTGAACATGACTGTCATTTTTCATTGGTCAAATTGTTTTGAAGCTTCTCGGGCTCAGCATCCAAACTAGACATTGTTGCTCCTTTTATGATCAAGGTGATCAACAGTGCAGTCATTCAGCATTAGTTATTACCCCAAGATCAGATTGCTTAAGTTAAGGAAGTCACATTGTCACAGGTGATTGCATCTGTAATATGACAGCAACTGCCAGCTGACGACCAGGAATTATAATGCCATAAAGTAAGTTTTTTCTGGAAAACAAAATAGTTTCAAAGACTTGAAAACCCCAAACTAATCGTTTCCCCAATTACCTTCTATTGCAATTATAACAAAGGAAATTCACAGTTAAAATCATAACGCACGATGCTGTATCTTCACTGGGTGCCCAGTGTCTGGTAGACAATGGCATCACTAATAGCTGTTACATACTATGGCCTTTTTAATTTTAGGTTCTTTTTTTATGCCTTTTCCTCATGTTTCATTAAAAAAAATCTTCCATAACAAAGCCATTTGCAGAGCTGCATATTTAAATCTTCTATCCATCCATGAAACAGGTAGAGCGCCTTGCTTAATTATCATAAAGGCTGGTTGCGTTTTACATGTGCATGTCCAAGCTGTTCTGTATAATTATTTCATCTTTTCCTGGCACCCCTTGTATATAACTATTTCTTTTTGACTTGTGGAACCAGACCATAAGAAAATGTTTCATAATATTTAACAGAACATTGCTGCAAGTTACACAAAATATATAATCAGTGACTTAAAAAATATTCAAAATGTGTAATTCTGAGTGAAAATTAGTATGAATGCTTTTGGTAATAATGATAAATAGATATCAGCAGAAAAATGCCACAAAATTTTAGGGGAAAAATTAAATCACATCTTCAAAACTTAGTATTACTATTATTAATCTTTAAAACTTCAAATATAATTTTAATTTTGCAGTTATATTGATCAGTCTGATAAATTTACATATGAATTATGTAGCTGCTTTTTTACTGGGGAATTGATGAAAATGTAAATGAAAAGTTACCACAGATGCAAGACCATGTTATTCCTGCCAACGTGGTTCATTAGGACCTGATTTCTTAGGGTCCTTTACAGAACCCAGGCTTTTGTTCTCTAAAAATTTAGTATCTTGGACCATTTCTCACATATACTCTGAACACTAGGAAATGAAATGCATTTTAGAATAAACAAATTACTTTTTTTGGCTGCAAGTCTCCCAGGTTTATTTCACCCTGTCCCAAACTATTTGGCATCAAAAGTGGGACAGAGGTTATCCTCGGCCATCCAATTCTCTGCACTTAGAGAGCAAATATGAGCCTCTGTGAAACATGCCTTCTGAATCCTTTGAACTTCTAGCCAGTTAGCAAAGTAACTCACCTCTGGCTTGTCTTGGAGAGGCAGCTAGATTCTTCCACCTTGACACCCCCTACGCACTGAAAGGACAATGCTGTGAGAGGGTTGGACCACAGGCCCGAAGTGAGGACAGGACAGGTGACCAACAGGCTGGGCCTCATTTGCCTCTTCTACACTATAAACTCGAACGGCAGTGTAGGCCCGGTTTCCAGTTCCCCTTGCAGCTCTGTGACTCCAGCAAGCAAGGGTACCCACAGAGGTATATGAAGGACTGGAGGCCACTAAGAACAGACCCAGGGCTTTGAAGCAATAATCTGCTAAACACCACGTTAGGAGCCAGAAGAGTGAACGCATTACCATAAATTGCCTACAAAGTTGCTTTGGTGAGATTCACAACTTTGCTCTGGGGTGGTCTTGCTTTGAGGCAGGAGGATAGATTTGATCACCCCATGGGGTCCCTTTTAATACCTATTTTTCTCACTGCTTAAATGAAAGAGAAAAGAAAAGCCATTTCAATCGCTTTGAAAAGTGAATGTTATGGAAATGGGGGCATGAAGTCCAGTGCGTTGGAAGAAATAGTTCCGTGATAGCAATCTGCTTAGCAATAGCTGAGAGAGCGCACACTTTGGAAACTTGGTGTTTCATGTTTTTAAAATAATTTGCATTCTTTTGTAAAAATTATGTTTAAGAATTTTTCCTCCAGGTAAGTTATACTCATTTGTCTCAACACTGTGATTTTGTTTCTAGAAATTTCTCTGGTTTAGTATTTTTTTAAAGCAATTACAACTTGAATCAAAAAGCAAGAATTTTAAATCATAAAAAATATCAAATAATCGTTTCCTAGTCGCCAACCACAAAATAAAAGTGGGAAATAACTACACATGAAACATTTGAAAATTAATAAAAGAAAGTGAGGGCAACAACTTTTAAAAATATAAAGTAAGAAACTGTATTCCTCATTTTAAAAGGATTTAGAAAATTACTTCTTTACCGTCTTGTTGGCTCAGATACACATCTTATCACAGATAAGCTATTCGAATTCTGGAATCACATTTTTCCTAAACACAAGCTATTGCTTAAGGGGAAGTGGCTTGGACAGCTTTTCAAATATATGAAAGCTGAATTTTTCCCCAGGTAAAAATGGAAACAAAAATCTTTTATACCTCACTCTACTAAGTACTATTTTAGCTTAGTACAAAAAAAATCTTCTTTAATCCTGGTTTAGCTTTTAATATTATATCACACATTAAAATTCATAAAGTAGTTCATACCAGGCAAAACAAACTACTCTTCAGCTCTTCTCCGCAAATAGCAAAGGAGGTAAAATAAACGCGGTTGCTTTCCGAGCAGCTTTTATCAAGGTGCAGTGTACTACTCCATCATTACCCCGGCGCCGGCGAAGTGGTTAGGAATTGAAGCTTCTACTGTGCACCTTCCCACGTGGGGATAGGGTGCAGCTCTAGGGTCTGCCTTTGATTTCACTAAAATGATGCCATAGAATACACATTTTCCATGAAAATTCCATTTTGTTTCTTCCTGTATTGCTGTATGCATCAAATCACACTACAAAATGAACCCTACATCTTACATATGTACCATGTAGTACATGCATTGTACACTAAATGAACTCTACAGTGGTCCTCATTGGTGAACATGCTATTCCTCGAGGCAGGAGCATTACCATAGTACATGTGTACATAGTACATAGCACGCACACAAAGTTTGATGTAGTTTTACTAATAATTATGATAGTAATAAATGCTAACATTTCTTACTTGCTTATTATGTGCTG
Source organism: Molossus molossus (assembly GCF_014108415.1). NCBI lineage: Eukaryota > Metazoa > Chordata > Mammalia > Chiroptera > Molossidae > Molossus > Molossus molossus. The sequence continues at coordinate 41,722,199 of NW_023425353.1, forward strand.
GGCACAGTGTTAACATATGTTAACCCTAACCTGCACAGTAGCCCTGAGTAGGTACTGTTCCTGCCCCATTTAAAAATTGAGGAAGTGCCCTTAAAACAAAGAGGTTTAAGTAATTTGCCCATGGGCAAGGCTGACAGCTAAACTGAAGACTGTCTGATGCTAATGCTTATCTTAGAAACCACTGCAACTTCTTTATTTGGAAAAATTCTGGTTTTTGAAGACATGCTGGATGTGCTTTCTGGTGGCCCTTTGCTAAATCTAGTTCATTAATACCTAATTTTTAGTAGCAAATGACTTTGTCATTAATTTTACCAATCCAGTGTGAATATATTTTTCAAGGTATGTAAACTACAAATGTTTTCTTAGTAATATCATGTAAAAAATGTACTGTTTAAGGCATTCTTATTAGTGAGGGAATCCAGTCCACATTATCAAGTTTTTATATATTAACACTACCTGGAGTATTATGGTTCTTTCTTGTTACACTTTTATTCCTTTTGCAGAAACAATATTAATTATTTTCCAAGTCATCTAGCTTTTAAAAGATGACTATTAATGGAAAACATTTTACAAGTACATAAATAAGATCTTAAAATAATGCTGGTCAAGGAATTCACAGCAAATAAAATTTTAATCACGTACAGTTCAGTTCCCATAACTGTACCTATATGTTTCATTACACTATAGAAGAGGCTGTTGTAAGATGACAGAACGGTAAAGCTACCAGATTAAATTAATGATATAGTGCTTATAAGAACTCTGTACATTTTCCAAAGCATAAAATATCACATCTTCCTTTAGAAGAAACTAAAGAATTACTAAGGAGGTATAAAAAATAAAGGGAATAAAAAGAATTATGTAACTAACATAAAAGTTATAATTTGATAATTACAGGCTTTCAAACAACAGAAATTGCTAATTTACCTCCAAAAGTCACACATATTAAAACACAGAAATAAAACTAGGATAAGCAGACACCTAAACAGAAATCAACTTAAAACTGATCTGTTCTGTGAAATAGACAATTCCCAGAAAATAATCATTAATTATTATTATTAATAAAATTCCGCTAATAAACTCATCTGGAAAATCTGTTAAACAGAATCAGAAAAGAAACCTTTAAGACCAGGGAATTTTAGAGGGACTGGGTTCTTACAGATATTTTCACATAACCCAAGTTAAGGGGCAGCTTCCTCCACAATCTCAAATATACCAATGGATCATCTGCCAAACATTTAATGTTTTCTATCCAGAGCAGGTTCTTGCATGTCTTCCTCTTCCTGATTAAACAATAAAACTTCCCATCCTCCAGGACAAACAAAAAAAGTCCCCGAGCTTAATTTTGCCTTTTCTATCATGTCCATTTATATTTCGAGCAGGTGGCTCGAGGTAGGAGAAGAGCAGCAGGATTAACATGGGCTGGAAAACTGAACTGAACCTTAGACTTGGTTTTCTCATTTTTCTCCTACGGGAAGGTTGGTCTGAGGAGTCAATGAATTAATGTACGTCAAGGTGCTGAGAAAACTGTGAACCATTATAAAAGAGCAAGGAAATCTTATTTTTTGAATTAGCATGTAAAGTGAAAACATGCTGTCGGTAGATAGGTCTGGGCCAGAGCCTACTGCCCCGGTTAGAAGTTCACAGCATGGCTGTCCCAACAGACACACAAGGGACAGGTGTGAACACAATGCACCTCACCCAGGCAGGGCCCGCCAAGACTGCTAATTCCTGAGGCTAGTCTGGGTTTATCCAGGGGAGGTATTCTTAATAATAAAACCTGGGGCTTGACTTTTTAAAATCAAGGAAATCCCTTTTTGAAGATAATTTAGAATCTGATGATGAGACCCTCAATAGGTTAGGTCCTTAGTCTGATATGAACCAGGATCCAAATCATCTTGAGTATGAGATAAACTCTACAGAAAAAGAATCCAATTTCCCAGTGCCTGAAGGTGGGTGGGCTCTTCTGTGAGTCACAAGGGACCTCCGACTCTTTGGTAAGAAATTGGAGTTGGGTTTTAACCAAAGCCCACGACTGTCTCACTGTATATTTCTGCTCTCTTCATTTAAGGAGAAATGAAATGCACAGTGATTTCACATAGACTCCTTTCTAGCAAAATACAAAATTGAAAAGGACAAAATTTTGCAGTCTGTTTCTGTATTCATGGTTTTACACACACACACACCCTGTCTATTTTCATCATTTGTAATAAGCATATTAAAACCTTACATGCGGTAATACTGGTTCCAATCTAAGCACTAGATTTCAACTGCTGCAAAACAGTACTAATTCAACTGCTGTATAACACATTTTCCCAAATCTAAAGTACTTGTTTGACGTTGATAATGCTTTTAATCCATTAAAAATTTCTTAAAATTTAATTTATTGAATCATTATTAAATGATAAAAGGTGAACACACTGATTGTGAGCTCTATTATAACAATATTAAATAATGCAAAGGGATTCTCAGTGGGGCAAATAAGATACCGTAAAGATTTATGTTATAGCAGTGAAGTAAAATTATATACATATATCAGATAATCATTTCAGAATTTGGTTGGATGGCCAATAATACCGTTTTAATAGAAACAATTTCTTTTTCCTCTGAAAGAGTTTCACTAAGAATCTATAGTACGTATGAGGAGATAGGGCAGGTTAAGCAGCAAGGGGACGGAACCACGGGAAGGAAAGGCTGAGACGGTGGGGAGGTCTGAGAGGACTTGGAGCTCAGCACACAGCAGAACCTAGTACACAGTATAACTGGAGGTTTATTCAGACTCTACAGATCTCAAAATAAAACTAAAATCAACACAGGAAATTGTGCCCCCAAGGCCAGAAACTACCAGCCCCCATTAACACTTCTGACTTATAGAAATGAAAAATGTACCTTGATTGCAAATTAGAAGCTCCTGGAAGGAGCACAGGTCAATTACATAATAATCCCCCACCCCCACCCTGGAAAGGCTGGATTCAGGCAAGAGGGGAATAGTGGACTGTATAGTTCCTTTTTCTGGGACTCTGATGGGTTTTGCAAATGGATTTTATTTACTGTTAAAGAATATAGTGCTGGTGAGTCTGACCTATTCCAATTAATATACCTACTGGTTTCTGAGAGCAAGGCAACAAGATTGCTGAATGTGTTCTGCTGTGTATCTATAGAGTATGTTTCTATTGCAAAAAGCCAGGTTACCTTAAAAAGGATTATAAAACACCAAAACTGGATTTAGAATAGAAAACCAAAAGCAAGGGTTGCTCCAAGTGCGTTTCCCCTCCTCCTTACTAAGAGTCTGGGAGAAGTTGACATTACCATAAAAAGGGAAGCCACTAAGGCCTCTAGAGATACCTGGGGCTGTTTTATTTGTTCTTAGCCACACCCAACTAAATTGTCCCTTTCCTTCCGGAACCCGAATGGGGTGTCTGTGGACCACAGGCCAATGCTCTACAGCTGAGCCAAACTGGGCAGGGCAGCTTTTTTAAATCAGTGATGCCCACATATGCTTTTTCCAGAAGGGTAATATGAATTTAGAGCTAGATGACCTAGGGCTAAACCCAGTTAGGTGAGAAACACAAGCTTTAAAATGTATGGATGTTGCTAAGGCAGAATTCCTTGAAAGGACCAACTGGAGGCTAGCAAGGCATATATCTACCCCCGGACAAAGGAGCCTCACTGGCAACGCACTTGGGTCCCCTCCCCGCTGTGGGGATCCCGTCTATCTTTCAAATAAAATTATCCTTTTGCTTGTCCCTTTGCTGTGAACTCATTCTTTGATCATGCCAGACAACGAACCCAGATCTGATCACCACCGCTTTGTTTCATCTAATACTTTGTATGTTCAACACTGTCTGAATATTCTGGCTAAGGCTTGGTCTCACCCCTTCTTGAGAACAAATATTGCTAAGGGTGGTTCAATCAGTTACCTAATAATTCGAGCCAAATAAATTATATTTTCTATCTGATCTTATCAACAGATACAGTCTTTAGAGATATATATCTCTTATATATGTGTGTGTGTTTGTGTAACAGAAAGCTACTCAAGAGTATCTTACTAGTATATGGAAAGAAATATCCCTTAAGAATTAATGTTACTTTGCCTAAAGAAAAAAACTTGATGAATAAGGACAGCAGAATCACATTTGAAAAACAGAAGCATTAAAATCCTAGAAAAATTAAAAACAAGAGCTGTATTAAGAATCATTAAGTTAAATATTTGGATACATTTTCTTTTTAAAAAAAGGAGAAGCTCACCTAGCCTCTGTGGTTCACTGGTCAGAGCACTGGCTTGAACATGGAGGGTCCAGGCTTTGATTGCATGTACCTGGGTTGCAGGTTCAATTCCTAGCCCTCGTTGGGGCAAGTGTGGGAGGCAACCAATTGATATGTCTCTTTCACATGTGTCTCTCTCCCCACCCTCCCTCCCCTCTACTCTCTCTAAAAATCAATGGGAAAAAAAATATCCTGGGGTGAGGATTAACAAACAAACGAGAGAGAGAGAGAGAGAGAGAGAGAGAGAGAGAGAGAGAGAGATATGCTAAAGTTCATACTGGTCTTAAGCAAGCCATTCTTTTGTTGGTATTGCAGATTAAGTGATAAGTAAGATAACTCTCTGCCCAGGAGCCTTTAGTGATGATGATAGGAGCAAAGTTAATAACGGTGTGTGTATTAACTCTGAACACCACACACACCAAGTATTAAACCAAGTCCAAAGTACAGTGTTTTTTGTTTAGTCATTCTTATAATAAAAGTTATATATCTATATAAAGAGTTCCTCATTCTTTTTCTTAATATTTTATAGAAGGCTTTACAGATCAAATTCAATAACTCTGTGTGTGTATGCAGGTGGATGTGCGTGTGCGTATGTGCGTGTACGCGCACGCCATAGTTTTCTGCTAGAAAAGCATGGCTTTCTTATTCACAATTACAGTAATGACTTCCTTACAGTCTGCTCCTATAGACAGCAAGACCTAATTGATTTTCATTAAATAAAATGGAAAAAATGGATCTTTGTGACATTTCTAAAAAAGAATCATTTCAAAACATTACAATATTCAGTTTAGCAAGTGGCTAAATATAACATCTATTCCTTATTTATGGAGTATCTGTAGCAGTTTCATTTTTAGTGTTGAATAAGATTTTTTTATAATTCTATACTTGGAAATGTATTATTTTTTACTATTAATGAAAAAAATTAACATCAAGATATATTTAATTATGACATTATGTTCCATAAATAATTTCAACGTATATTCAATATTCATTTTTATCCAGTTTTAGCTGACCTTATTTTTAAGAATTGTACATGCCACAAATTATATGTCTAAGAAATATATTTGCTTGTGGATTTTAAGTCTAATTCACTATCAAACTTTGATCTAATAGTTTGTACTGAAAATTAACTTGAATTCTCATAATAGTTATGAGGCTACCTTTTAAACTTGACTAAAACAAACAAACAAACAGTACAGATGCACCTATACAAAGTTACCAGGAAGGCAACTTTGGTCCTTCCTAAAAAGTGTAACAATCTGGAAATAGAAAATGTGCCCATTTCTGGGAATATGGATGAAATTCCTTATCAGCTCCATTTAAAGTGCCTTCAAGGATTGTTATTAAATTTAATTATGAAAAGATGACAAATGAGATGACGTGTAATTGGCACCAGCTGCAGTTCGTATTGGAAAGCATAAATACAAATATAATTATTTATTTGTATTTATTTACTATTCAAATGGCGGTTCTAAAACTTGAATGGATTAAACTGAATTTATTATTTTTCCTATTGAGTTTAAAATACTTCTTTACTAGTAGTAGAAACAAATATCCTATTTAAAGACTACCTTTCACCCCCAAAGAACCCCAAAGAAGCAATGCAAAACAATTTTCTTTCCCCTGATACGTAGCTTATTGTTTTGATACCATCATTAGTGATTTGGAACCAAATTCTCCCTAAGCAACTCTATACATTTTTGTTTTTGTTTTTTTAAAAAATTAGTGCATCTGTGTTTCTCATTTCTGGAGATTCTTCAACAGACATATTTTTAAAAAGCCAAAGAAGAAGGGTAAGGAGGAAAGGTTGACTTCACCTGGGGAGGGCGGCTGGGCGGTGTGCTTATCAGTGGGGCAGGACCCATGGCCGAGGCAGCGTTCAAGCTCCTTTCCCTTTCGTCCTGGTAAATTCGATCTCTTTCGGCTTCTGGTAACTGCAAGAAATTCTGCATAGCCCGAAGGTTTACCAGCAAAGACTGGGATGCAGTCTTGGGGTCCTCCTCCTTTCGGAGAATTTCTGAAAGCAAGCCCTGCAGGGAACGAAAGCCACAGGGTGAGTGAGAGCTTGCTCCGGTGCTCGGCCCGGCCAGCGGTGATCCTTCCCCTTTCTTCTCCACTCTCTTTAGAAAATGAACAGTCAGAAGCATTAATTCTACATAGGAATATATTAGTTACAATTGAAGTGGTAGAGAAGAGAGCCTCAATTGTATTCTTAATTTTATTAAGCATCTGCTTTACATATAACATACACTGAAACTGCCTAATTGGTCTCCTTCCTTTGAGTAGCTTAACTTGCCATGAAATCTTTCACAGAGAGACGATTGAGCGAAGTTAAGAATAAATGAAATGTTCATAATACAACAGCACTGAGCTGTATAGTTCTCAAGCTGCCCAGACAAAGACAGTGGAATGCCAACAGCCCGAAATGTAAAGATACAAAGCTATTTCAGAAGAAATAGAACTTATAAAAAAAAAAATTTACAAGAAAATGAACTACAACGTATTAGAAAAAAGAATGTTACAGACTGGCCAGAGTGGCTCAGTTGATTGAGTGCTGTCCTGTGCACCAAAAGGTTGCCAGTTCGGTTCCTGGTCAAGGCACGCACCTGGGTTGCAGGTTTGGTCCCCAGCTGGGGCACCTACGGAAAGCAACCAATTGATGTTTCTCTCTCTCTCCCTTTCTCTCTCTAAGCATGTCCTCGGGCGAGGATAAAAAAAATGTTACGAATGCACCATCTAAGATTTATTTAGACTACGTTTTCACAGGCAATGTTTTAAGGTATTCCTTAATTTTAAAATTACTAGAGTCAATGATAAATGATTCTTTATAGTTATCATTTGAGGCATGAACAGCCCCAATGACCCTAAATACTACCTTGTACACTAGACCTCTTGGTAACAGGCTGAGATTTTGAACTTCAGAAACCATCGATTAAATATGAAATAACATACACCCTTTCCACATTTCAAAATTCCAAGACAGCATACCAAGGAAAAGAGTATTGTCCAATTCTGTAATTGTCAAATTTCTTCAGGAATAAAAATATTTATTTCTAATAGAAGAAATTTACAAAACATTAGTAAACTCCTTTAAGGTGTCTCTCTCTCCAAATAATAGAGCACTTTTTTTTTTTTTTTTAATTTTTGGAAGAATGTTTTAAAAAATGGGCGGTTTTCCCCAGTTTTGTTTAAGGAATTATATAAAATCAAAAAGAAAATTTTTCTGTCCATTTGATAGGGGCTGAGCAGCTCTTACCTCTTCATCGTGTACATGAAATAATGCCTGGAGTATCAAGGCACATTTGCTTTTTACATTTAGCCAGAATATCAATTTAACACAGAAAGCTCCGAATAAAATGTTGTCAAGATCTCCTGATTTTTTGGTAATTTTGGCAAGTGTCACTTTCCAACAGCTTTGCAGAAAGGGTGAAAAGGTATACATTTGGGGAAGGAGTGGTCAAGGTCACGTACAAATATGCCCAAGATAATAATATTTGAGATTTTTTGTGGTTTCCTAGAAGTACAAACCTTGTTTTTTTGTTCCTCAGGGATAATGTCCCATACTGCCCAAATATAACAAAACAGGTGCAGACAGTACAAAAGCACTGTCCACTTTAAAAATGGTTCATAGGCTGCTGATATAAAAGAATCTTCAACAGGCTCATCAAGTTTAAGAGCAAATTTTAACCTCTCGCTTGGTCTATGCAACCGAAGTCTGGAAACTGGACCTAAAATCTTTAGTTTCACCATAAGACACGTAACTGAAGATTGAAGGAAATGCGTCCCTTTCATTCATAATACTGACAAGTAATGTTGCAACTGAGTTTATACAAGAGCAAAGCATCCAGTCAATTTAACTAAAATTCAGTCAAACAGGCAGTCAATCATCCAGCTATTTAATTTGCACAAGGCCAACTAATTAGATTGGCTGTGCTGATGCGTCACACTGAAACTGAAAAATACAGGTCTCAAAAAAAAAATGTAAAAAAAATAATCCATGCTCTCCACTCTTTCCTACCAAATGTTATGTATTAAAATATGTGCTTGGCAAAGTAATAATACATGTCAACTATAACAGAAATAAGAGAGACAGAAATATACAGTATAATAAATAAAATGTTATAAATTCCTTGAGTATAATATTCCAATATTCATTTTTATTATCCCAGCACAATGTCTGCTATATAAGTGTTGGATAAATATTTACTAAGTGGATAAATTAAGTGTATTCAGACCACAAAAGGAAAAAATTGCAAATGGATCACAGAAACTTAGGAACAAGATATGCTACCCATGGGTAAATTCTAATGGTGATTATTGGTAATTATTAATTTACTCAAGGTCAGCCTTCAATGAAAAGTTATTGTGGTGCTTTATAAGATGTTTATCTATACTAAGTGTTCAGTAATTTTAAAAAAATAGATTAGGTCAAAAGGGATCCTATAAATATTGAGGATTGGGAAATTTGAAATTAGACATTCATAAATCTCAAATAAAATAACATTATCTCTTTCTATTAAAAAGGTTTCCCCTGACAGCAGAGAACTATAGTGAGGAAACCAAATACCTAATATATATATATATATATATATATATATATATATATATATATAAATAAATAAACATTCTCTACCAAGTACGACTGACAAAAGATTAAGACATTCTTGTTCGGCTAGAGCAAAGAATAGCAGGTCACCAGGGAGAGAATTTCAAAATTTCTCTACCCATAGTTTGATGTTGACATGACTTCCCATTTGAGCAGGTAAAGTGTTTCAGGGGCAAAACATTTTATTTCCACTTAATTATTTGCTTAGAGCAAGTGCAGTTTTTCTTTTTGTAACATGCTGAAGGTCTAAAGCAATATTTCGAACCCTGGAACACTCAGAACTAAAGCAACCAGTGTAGACAGACATCTCAGGTGTTTTAGAAACCAAGTTTTTTTTTGGCCCAGGCTTTCAATGAGGGGAGTGCCCCCTGGTGGATATGCTTGCAAATATTGTTAGAAAATGTTTTGATTAGAATGTGTTAATTACAAAAAAAAACATTCATGTCATTTGAGAGGAATTCTGGATGCAAAGTGACTGGTATTAGAATTCGACTGTGGGAATGAATGTTTTGGTCCTGTTCACGTTGTTGTTACTTAAATCGCTGAATGTATGAATTCAAGAGGTATGAGGTCCATATTTCCCATTTTCCCATAGCTGAAACTAGTTTAGACTTGACAAGTTAGGTCAAGGTCACTTGTAGTAATCCTCCATGGAGGACAGTAAGAGGGACCTCTTACCAAAAATTCTTCTTCATACTAAAAATTATGTCAGGTACCTTATTTAATATCTCAGGTAATTTGCCTAAACACCAGGACTAAAATATATCATCAATACTGTGGACCAATGTGCTCACTAAATCTGTTGAAGAAAATTAAACATCATTAGCCATTCCTGTTTCTGAAAAGAACCTGAGAATTTATATGTTATGTAGTAAGTTACCTGCACCTCATGAATATTACTTTTATTGGAAATGAGAAGCTGCTTTTCATTGGGACTTCACATCTTCAAATAATTTGATATGTTCTTCATGTATGAAAACATAAATGGTTCTGCATTGTCATTATGTGGTGGTTAAGTGGGAATTCTAGTTTTTTCAATTAAAGAGTGAACTTAATAATGAAATTCTAAACCCTTTTTATATTCCAAAAAGAGTTTACAAGTAAAATTCATTAGTAATTGTAAAAGAAAGAAAAAACCTTCAATAAATATTATCAGTACTTCCAAAGGGTAATTATGAATTTTCTTAAAACAGCAGATAAGCGAAAGGGACTGCCAATCTGAACAAAAAGCCCGTCTGGCCTCCCGTTTGTCTCCTCTTTGAACATAATCACTGATTCAAACAGATTTTATCAGGTTCATGAAACTTCAAAGCCCTCAGAAGGAAAATGTGATTTGATAAAACCTCCCTACTAAAAAGAAAATATGTAGAATATTCTTCAAGGCTACCTGCCTCTGTGGTTTGGTGAATTTTTAATCACAAGTCCAGGTGAAAGACCATTTTCAAACTCCACCTACTACACTGGACTTATGCCAAGTTAAGTTATAAGCAGACACATTTATGTCTATCATTTGGGGAGGCTAAACGAGAGCTGTCACGTTGGGGTAATAGCACCTTTTTACCTTTTATTCAATAGTGATATGGATAGTGGACTTTCCTTAAATTACACTGTGAAGAATTATAGAAACAAAGTAGCAATCTCTCTTATACTTAAGCAGGCAAATTTCTCTCCACCACATAATTTACAGAACTCAAATTCAATAAAACATGACATGATGGTCCATTACTGTTATCAGTTTTGAATAATCCATCTTCATTCTTTATTTTACTGGAAAATAAAGTGTGCCAAAGACAACAGGAGGAAGAAGAAAAAAGGGGAAAAAAGCCACAGGATGGGATCAGAGTGAAACTCTGGGTTTTATTTTTAAAAAGGCACTAAAGACTATATTTGCTTCTTTCGCAACCTTTAAATGGCAATAATACAGAGAAGTGAACTATAAAGTATAAATCTAGAAGCTTTGGCAATTATTTTTAGCCACAGGTTTCCATTAAAAAGACATCAAGTAGGAAAAACTGAATGAATGGCATATGCTAAAAGCTGGTGTCTTCAGTAGCAATTAAAGAACATATGCCCATTAATTCAAAAGGGGAAAAAGTCCTTAAAATAAGTAATTATATAAATTTCACCATCAATTTTCAGAAAGGTAGACTTTAAAAAAAATAGTCATGTGTGAATGTCTTAAGAGAGGGGTATGATTTAATTTAGGAGACCCAATTAAGATGATGAGAAAATTCTCCAATTAAGAGTTAAAACATGATATTCAGGATTTTAAAGTTATACAGAGCTGTCAATGACTAAAATTTCCTCAAGTCATAGCAGCATTATCTATTATATTAATGTTTTAACACACTGTGTACAGGGTACCGATGTCTTTATATGATCATGTTATATAACTTTGCATTTGCACGTACATATTTTACACTAATTTTTTAAACCTGGAGTTGGAATTGCACATTGTAATAAGGGCACACAATGTGTGATGTGTGATTTAACTCTGCAGAGCTCCTTGTCTATACATATGCATTAGCATGTGTATTTTCGTACTCCACACTCACACCATACACCCTCACTCTGCACCTGCTTTTATTGAAATGCATACACTTTGAAATAAACACACTACATACATTCATATGAAAGTATAATCAATAAGATAAATGCAGCTGTGTGCACGCGCATGCATGTGTGTGATGGTTTTCAAGTATGACACCAAAAATACATGCATGCTTGCTTGCGTGTTTCAAAAGCTCATTCCCAAAAAGTGAACACTTCGACGTGCATAGAAAATTACTCTGTTAAAGCAGACAGCTTCAAATTTGGCCCAACATCCACTTCGACGAAGGAGTACCAATTACTGATGTAAAGGTATAATACCAACCCCTCTAACATCCACAGCCCCAAAGAATATTTTGGTAATGCCTTTTTCTAAATTGGCTATTATTAATAAAGAGAGATTGGTATCAAGCTGTACCAGATTTTCATTCTCCTCTCACTCTCAGAAAAATAAAGCCCCTGTTTTTTATGTTAGCCACAGAGATGACTATCTTTTCAGAGGGATTGATATGACATACAGAGAGAATTCTACCTTTCTTCCAGTAACAGATCCTACAGATATTTGTGGAATCTGCAATGTAAGAACCAAAGGCAGAACTCATGGCCGGCTCTTCAGAGAAATGGCCGGGACATCAGAACCCAAGACAAGAAGACCTGTACAGAGGGATGGTGACTTGACCCTCGCCTCCGTTAGCTGGACTCTCTTGCCATTCTTTACCATAGGAGACACACGTTCCCCAGTGCTTGAAGAAATAACAATTTGCTCGATGTTTAACATGCTTATCAGTGGATCTGTGTGTCGTTTGTGTCTATGTCACTGTTGTCTTTGTCTGTGGGCTTTCAATTTAATTCAGCAACCCTATCTGCTATTGTTTGCCCAGTACTGAGAACCACGAGCAGTTAGTTACTGCTACTGACAAAAATAAAAGAATGCTGGCAGAAGCAGCATCTAGCGAGATGGCTGACTTAGGATTCATTTATTCATGTATTTCATTTTTTAAAATAATTACCCCCCCTACTGAATATAGGTGTCAAATTAAATTGATCAGCTGATAAAAAACACATTTTTCAAATTGTAAAAATATAAAACTAGGTAAAACCATACAATTTTAACCTGAGACATAACCTTCTGCAATCACCTTTTTAAAAACAGACACATGATGTACAAAAAAACAGATAAAGGCACTGAAAACAAACAGAGTTGAAGGCTTTGTCAGGCCTCCTAACTTCAAATCCGGTTAGGGCAGGCCAAAAATAAGTCACAGCTGGGACTCTCCTAGGTATGGAAACTCTGCCAACAAGGAATTAATACTAGATTATTTTTGTACCAGAATTTATTCTTATAATCGTGTAATAAACAAAATAACTTATATATGAGAGGAAAGCATGAGTCAGGCCCCTCAAAAAATTGATAAAAGAAAGAACACTGGTAAAACGAGAGCTGAAAGGACATAATGTCCTCATTCTAATCAGAGGTACATGTTCTTCTGGGTTGTTTTTTTTTTGGTGTGCCTGGGCCAAAACTAAACACATGCACACATATATATGTTTATTTTATATATATATAATCATACTAGTTTCCAAAATAAGAAATTAAAAATCCTCTCCTTCACAGTTTAATAGAATCGATTTGCTTAGGACTTCTTCTCTTACTAGGGCTCCTGTCTCTCATTACCCTTCCTCCCCTCTTTCTGAAGCTTCTTCCATGATGGTATCTCACATCTTCACAGGAATCTGCCCAGGAGGACAAAGGTGTGGACACGGGTATATGCAGACTGAGGCCTGCAAACCAAACCTACCCCAAGGGCCACTTCCTGAGGCTGGGAAGAACATGAACAACAATGCGAAAAGGGGAGAGGACAAAGCTAAGAAACACTTTTTGCTAATACGTTATATATTTCTTTTCTAAATGGCTACTTAGAATTAAATGGCAAAAATTGCTATTGAGACCCAAGATTTTTTTTAAGTTGTAGAGGAACTTCAATAGGACATAGTTATTTATATATTCAGGTTTGCTCTGAGTGGTAATACGGGAAAGCTCAGAGCCTAGAAGCCTGGAGTCCCACCAGTGGCCTTGACCAAGTCACGGAACTTTTCTCAACCTGCTACTACTGTCTATGATTCCACCATGTAAAAGCACACATATTCCCTGTTTGAATATTTTTCATATTATTTATTCTTTCAAGGCCCCCAAGTCAGGATCAAGCTATACATAGCCTCTTGGAAGAGAAGGTTTATGGTAAAGAAAGGAACAATTAAATCTGGGCACCACCAGGAACAGATAATGTGATCACACGAAGAGGATAAAATGCTAGTACAACGGAAAAGACTAAACACTAGCATAGATGAAACTGACGAGAGAAAAGGAAAGACAGGAGAACTGTTAACAAATAAAACGAAACTGACCTGAGTTCTGTTAAAAGCCACACGTGCAAATACTGCCTGGGAGATTCCTGCTCGTTTCAGTTCATCGCGTACCCACTGGTAGATTTCGGAAGACACCTCTGTGTTGGTTGAAACCTGTTGCTCCAAAGGCTTATTCATAGATCTACTGACAGGGGGCGGGTGGTTCAAGTATTGTTGGTTTAAGGACTGCTGGGCTAAAAGTCTATTCACTGCATACTGCTGGTTCAGCAGCTGAGCCATCACCAGCTGCTGGTTGACCAACTGAGGACTGATGGGCGTTGACACAAGCCCAGGGTGCAGATTCGGAAGAGGGGTCCGGACAGAGGGCTGGCTGCCATGGGAGAGCTGTGCGGGGGATGGAGGCTGCTCGGCTGTGTTCCCTGGGACGGGCTGCTGGCCAAAGTTGACATGGTTGGCACCTTGCTGGGATAGTTCAGAAAGACTATCCATTTCAACTAAAATGAATAAAAAGTAAAATCATGTTAAGTCAACAAGGATGGGTATTGATAAGCATTTCTGATCATTTCATAAGTAGAGACTGCAGGCACAGGGTATATCAAAGATCCAATTAAAATAAGAAAATGTCAAGACAGAAGTCAATCTGCTGTGTTTTTACTTTCCTGGTCTGCACAATTCCACAAACTTTAGAGGTGGGACAATACTTCTGATCTAATTGTATAATGTGGTTTAGACTTACAGCATGAAATCAATTATTTTCAAACTCTATATAACTAGTTTTGGGGTCAAACTATTATTCATTCTCATTACCCCAAGAAGGCTTATGAGCAATGTTTACTTTAAGAGAGCTTCTAGAAGGATGCCATTTGCTTAATAGTAACTAGACAAAACAAGCTGAGCTAAGAAAAGACACCACATGCAACTAAACAGAAAAGAAATACACAGGTATTTTCTCATAATATATATTAACTGTTCTTACTCTAGGCAAAAGGTTTGAAAGAAAAAAGATGACCTAAATGTAGTCAACGTTCAATTCTTACCCAGACACAAATATAAAGAAGTAATCAATATAATAAATAATGAAAGTGGTCATAATGATAATAATAACTGAGTGCATTCTGAACACTGGGCTGAGTATCTTATACAGTTTGCTTTATTTAATATTAACCATCAAGGGCAGCAGGTATAGCTGCAAATATTTCTTAGAATGAGGCAAATGATTTATTGTATTGCAAGCCAGTCTACCCAGTGTTGCTAAGACCCAAATGTTTCTTGAAGAAGCTATGGCTATCACCAGATGCTGAAGACAATCTTTCAAGGAAGGGGCGGGGAGTTGTTCTGGTACAATGGCGATACTGTCATGACTTTGCAATTTATTACCACCTACCCAAGATGAATGCTTCTCCCTTGGCTAGATCTCTCATGTGCATTGGCTGACAGTCAGCTCAAAGTGTGTCAAATGCTTTGCTGCTGCAAGGAGGAGACTGGTCTGATGCTCTGGACTGGAAAAGCTGAGTATGATGCTATATGGAAATAAGTGAGTTTTTCCAAATAGTACACCATACTTCCCATGTATAGACCCTGGCTGGATTTTAATCATCATTTCTCCTTTCATTAAATATCCAGGTTTTATATTTAGAGAAACTTATCACTTCTATAATCACTGATATATACCAAATATAACTAAGAATTGGGGAAGAAACCTTCCATTTCTACCAGTGATATCAGCCCAAGTGGGCCATTCACAGGGAATAGTAAGTAATTCAAGCAATTATTCCAAAAATGATGCATTGTCTTCATTATAGCTCTAAGCTATAAAAGGCAAAGAATCTGTTTGGGTAGATGGATGGTTTTGCTTCAAATATTAAAAGCTAAAACATGCTCAGAATTCAGGTTCTCTTTTCTCTTAAAATCTTTAGGAATAGTAGTTGTTATTAAATGAATGTAACAGAAGTAAAATGGAAACAGATATAAAACAGGGCATAATGCCATGCGCATTAACTATCCCATTCCTAAACTATCTTAAAATATATTATTTGGAGGGTACAAGTATGTGAAAGAAAGCAGTAATAGAAACTAAAACATTAACCTTAATCACAGCGTTTGCTTTGGCAAACTAACAAACTCAGTAGGGAGAAAATGTCATAATCTAAGTGCTTAGGTACAACACACAACTTTTATCTGTCATTTTACACTGCAGATAATTTTAATGTATTTCCTTAGTAACAAATATTGACCTAAAGTTTTATGTTCAGATAGGATGCTATATTGGAATTAAAAGTTCAGAAATGATGCAATGAATTTTCTGGTATGGATGGTAAAGCAGTATGTTCACCAAAGCACCTATATGCAGGGCTGGAGATTAGGTATATAAAAATCACTTGATCTCAACTGTGAAAACTAGGAATAGAATTTAATTTCCTTAAAAATTGGGTGCAAAAATAGGCACTTTCTCTTTCTCTTGAACAAAAACAAAAAACATTAAAGCATGAGTTATCTCTGAGAGAAATCACAGCTAATATTAGTTATTCAAGGCCTGGTTAGTTCTTCACTGAGATGTTAAAAAATGACAGCTCCCCTCCGCATGCCTCGATTTCCTGCATGTCTGACAACCAAGTCAGTTTGGCTGATTTAAACACAAACATTTATTGAATTTAATTATCTCAGTATACTCATACCCACTCCCCACCCTCAAAGAAACATTCTAAATTGATCTCTAATTGGGCAATCAAAAGACCTGGCTTTAGATGTGACTTTGATAAACCCCCAAATGACACATAATGGTATGCAGCCACCACTGCAACAGTTTTTGCTTACCCATCATATCTTTTGTCTTCTTGAAATGTTTGTACCACCTTCCAAATTCTTGACATTTTGCTGCTGAGACATTTGCATAGTAAGTGCTGTTCACAATGGAAGAAATCATACTCTGCGTGAAGAGGAGAGGGGGGGACATTTGTAATACATAGTGGTACAAGATGGCACACAGAACAATTTCAATTGTGGAAACTGTATTTTATTTTTTTTTTAATCAATTGAGTACCGATACATTTTTGTTTCACACTTAACCTAAAGCCTTAACTTTTAAATTTATTAAGTAGACCATCAAATGCTTATTTAAGTAGAAAGCAACCGCCCACTGAGACCTGGATGAAGTTTATCAAACCTACAGGCTTAGCTCCAGTATTTATGGAACCTCCATCAATGTCATCTATTCCTAGGCTGACAAACACTGATCCCAATAAATCCAATTATGTGAAGATGACTTTATGACTGTTCATAAATAAATGCTACTTTGAGTTTTAGTAACTACTCTACATCCTTGCTTCTCAAGGTATGACCCAGGGACCAGCAATATTGGCATCACCTAGAAGCTCATTAGAAATGCATAATCTTTAGCCCCACCCCAGACCTAGTCAATCAGTACCTGCATTTTACCAAGATCCCCAGGGTCTTTGGGTATGTGCTAAAATTTGGAAAAAAACCCTTGCACTTTCCAATTCTATTATCTGGTTTTCAACTGAAGACACATTAACTGCCTTAACACTGTTCAAAGGCTGACTGGCCACATTTAAAGAGAAAAGAAACTATTCAGAGATCCTCTATCAGAAGAAAAAACATTCTACAATTTTACTGCTAGCTTCATTTACAGTAAAGCTTGAGTTTTGAATTTCAAACTAACTATAAAAAATTTATATATATACATTTCATGCTTACTAAATTTCTCAGATACCACGAAAAAGAAAATGACCTATTCTGTCACTTGTCTTCATCCTGAAAACAGTCAACAGTTAAACACAGAAAAAGAAAGACAAAAATAACAGTGATTTTGACGTATTAGTAGGAGGTTTGTTTTTTAAACTCATTTTCAACAAAGAAAAGTGTTTTCCTCCCAGAAAATTTTAGTTATGGTAATTTTAATAACACAGTTATTTTGAACCATAACAGCCATATTCTCTAGTAGCAGCTAAATTAATTTCCAAGTATGTCTTAGGAATAATTAAGACTCTGCAGCACCAACCTCCCCCCCCATGTGGAGAAACAGGAGAACAACCATTCCAGACTTCGGTTGGTCGATGGTGACACCGTTTACAGAGGGCAGCATTGTTTGGGGGCAGTGAACGACCAGAAAAGCCAGTTTGGGAACAAAAGTATTTTTATGTAATTATCTTCTTTAAGCTACTTCTAATTTAAAGCTCTTTTGGTTATTATTGACTCTCCTAACATCCATTACCAGTGTTAATTTCGTGATAGGAACACATTCCTGTAATATGCAAATCTTGGGGATCTTTGAAGAATTCACAGTGAAGGATAAGCTCGAGTTGCATTATGGATGTAAAACATGGCTATCTTTCTTAAGAAGAATTGTGACATCCTTTTTTTTTTTTTTTGACACTTTCTACTTTATAGTCCTTTTCTCATTTTATTTCTCTAAAAAGACACTCTTAATGGGCTCATGATGCCCTGCCATTAATCTAGTAGCTTGCAATTTTACTAAGAGCCTCCCTAAGTCCCGAGTACAAAAAGATACTTAGCAAGGTTGCCAGAACCAGAGCCAGAAGATTACCTGATCCAGTTAACAATCCGTCAGCTTCAATCACCCTTACTCTATCGTAATAATGGATCAATAAAGTCAGACACTAATAAAACTACTGAGATCGCTGATGGATAATGGTGATTCTGAAAATGGATGATGGTTGATGTTCTTCCACTTTGGTTCAATTTTTAAAAAATTATTACTCTTATACCTAGACATTTTGGCAATGTCTTAAATGTTAATATAATAGTACATATAAATTTTAGATGCAGCTTATGTCTTAATTTTCAGAAATATTTGGAAGATCTAAGTTTTCCTGAGGTTTTTGACAACGATCCAGTCAACATTAGTTTGCCAATAGTTCTATATGTGAAATTTGCTCTTTGTTGCACACCTACTATGTGCCTGGCTGGTACTAGGGGTGACAAGACAGAACCTCTGCCTATAGGAAATTTACAAACTATTAGAAAGAAAGATATGTAAACAGATCATTTCAATTTAATGTGATTCAGTATATCAAGTGAAAAAATATACATGGCAGAAAAAAAGAAAGAATACATAGTGTGTGAAAAAAAGTCTGAAATATTTTTATACAATGAGAGTCCATATGTAATAGTGCTATGTAGTTCATTATTATCCATATGTGAAAAATAAGACCCATATGTGCATGAGCATCAAAGCTTCCCCTGCCTTTGTTTAACCCTAAATTGGTAGGGCTCTGTCCTTAAGTGACTTTCTAGATGCTTCCTACTCTATCTCGTGGTATGCGTTTAGGGAACTCTGATTAATGTAAACATTAGCCTAAGCAAGACATAAATCAAAAGTCTAGTCCACAGGCTATGATGTATCCCAAAGCAACTTTTTAGATTCTCTATTTTTCTGTGCTTTTGGGGGCTGGGAAATAGTCAACAATTCAGGTAACTTGGGGGTCACTTCCATTTTTATTGGAATAATATGCAGTAAAAATTTCACATGTAGTCACTGCAAGATGCCGTTTTTCTTGTTCTTCTGGTAAAATCCTTATTGAATGATTCATGCATGGAATCTGACTAGACTAGTGAGTTTCAAGGGAGGAAAGAGATTTCAAGTCTTACAGGGCCCCCAGCATTTGAAAGATCATATACCATGTTGTAATCTTCAATCTGGAAAATCCTAAAGAAACACCTACTGTTTTGATAATACAGATGACAGAGAGTCAGGATTGATGATATTTTCATGGGTGGAAGGGATGTACAAAGGGTACGCCAAGATCCATGTTTTCAACGAGAGAGGCTTGGGATTCTTGTCAGTCAAGAGGAGATGTGGGCTTAAAAAGATCACACTAAGTTGTGAGTTCATGCAGATCTGGGTTCCACATCACTTTCCAGCCGAAATGTCTGGCAGATATTAAATACATACTAAACGTTCATTTGATAAAGCAGAATCGGCTAAATCTGCATTCAAGTCCAAGATGGGCTCCTCACCACTGGCGTGACCCCAGTCAGACTGACTACTGTATCACAACGCCCCATACTACATGGCAATGGTAGTAGCACTCACCCCATGGGTTTGTTCCAAGACTCCATTCATTCCAGCATTGTTTTTCATTTATTCACCACATATTTATTGAAATCCTATTATTATCCAAGCACTGGGCAAGTGACTGGAAAAGTAATGAGCTGAAGGGCCATACTATGTGCCCTTGGACAGGCAATACATAAAATAATAAATGTGATACCATTAGCAGTGCCTGGAACATACCAAGTATGGACTTACACGACGTTAATTACTATGACAACACTCTGCCACCGCCTCCTCAACGGGCTTTTATTGTACGATCACATTTCAGGTCAGTCAAAACACTATGCTATACATAACAGAAAGGTATCAGGTAAAATTTCAAATGACATATTTTAAGTCAAATACATTTTCTTATGAAGAAAGAAGACTGTACTAATTAAACTGAGTTGCAAGTCAAGTGGGAACAAGGGAAAACACCAAGGAAAACAGTATTTCCATCTGTTGCAATATTCAAATTCGGTGCTATCTTCTAAAGTTGGCCCGCACCTGGTAGCTGACACCAGGATGACACACGCCACTTCCCTGATTTGGATGATCGACCAGTGCCCTCTCCCATTTCTAGCGAACAGCTGTTCCTCCCTGAGGATGCATTTCAGGTGTATCTGCTCTGCCTTTCCTGACTTCCCAAACATCCCACACAAGGTACCACTATAGCACTTGTCATGCTGTTGATTTTCTACCAGAGCCTTGATTCTTATCTCCAAATAGCGTGCTCTCATCACAGACCAGGCTGGGAACATCTTAGTTGATCAACAAAAGGGCACTGAAATAAAGTAAGCCCTGACTGCAAACTACCAGAAAACCCTCCTTTCTCTGTTCTGTTATTGTTGTTCTGAAAGGTCAAAGGTAATGGCAGCTTAATTGTTACATGCTTCTTTTAAAATCATCACTTTCAGCTGTCACATTAAACTCATAGTTTAAAGAATCTTTGTTCATTAATTTGCAAGAGATCCCCGAACAGGTTTTTCCAAAATGCATCCACGCAGATGTCTCGGAAGTTGCAGTGCTTGCTGGTTACGTCATCCCAGTCCTCTCCCGGTGTCTGCTTAGATGAGCTCCCCAGAGCACTCTCAGAAAGACACAACTGTTACCGCAAGTTTTCCTCTTCAGTGGCCGGTCTGTGTAAAACACCAACGTTCAGGGAATAAAGGACTCAGGCGGACAAAACTGTTGGTTTAAATCCCAAGTTCAAATGCTACACACAGCACCGACCAGTGAATAGGCCACAGCTCTCCATGCTGGGAAACAGAATCTGAAAGTCGGCAGAAATTGGCCGTGGGCCTCCTAACCCCAGTGTGACACGCTCCTCTCGTCCCAGGAGCCAAGTTGTAAGCTTTTCTAAGATCCATGAAGCACATGTCTCCTCCCTATGAGGCGCTTCAGCTCTTTCTGGGAGTCTGCTGAAGTTCCGATCTGAAAGAATGCCATCCTCGCAGAAACCCCGGCATCTAGAAGGATACCATCTGCCACAGGCTGAGCTTTCTTTTCAGCCAAATACATTATTTATAACCTTTCTAATTGTGAAAAGGTAAGGGGTGGAATTTTTCTAAAGCCTGACGTACATATAGTGAGATTCTGGACCTTTGCTCTAAAATACTGCAGGTCTCTACATTTGAAAAACAACAAACCAAAACAAAACAAACAGAAAAGCCCACAAGAAATCAGTGGAGGTGACATAATGGTTCAAAATGTTATATTCTTTCAAACCCCTGCTGGAACGGGACAGACGCTGTAGGTATATATTTATAACACATGCAGAAAGTAAGGAGAGAGCTTTATTTTTGTGCTTGGTCATCTTAGTGGCCGGTGAAGAGGTTTGGGGAGAGGGGAAACCTTCTGAAAAAGAGGTTCATCAATTGGGGAAAGGCAGTGATCTGATTACCCTTAAAATTGCTTTGTTGTGCCTTTAACAACAACAAAAAAACCCACCCCAAAACAATGCTAATCAGGTTATTCAATCATTTAAACCAAAACTGTTCATGCTTTTCTGCCAAATCAACCAACCACAGCAAAATCTGTTATCTCTGATTGCTCAGCTTCCAGTCAAAAAACAGTTAACCCCCACTATACCAAAAGTTTTCTAAAATACCCGAAAAGCTCTGCACATTCATGGAGGAAAAAGAGAAAGCCGTGTCATCTTTAAAAGGTAATTGGAGTTCGGTACCATATTTGCATATTACAATATACTCTAATAAACTAAACAGCCTGCACTAGAAGCCAGCAACTCC
This sequence comes from Molossus molossus, assembly GCF_014108415.1. Taxonomy (NCBI): domain Eukaryota; kingdom Metazoa; phylum Chordata; class Mammalia; order Chiroptera; family Molossidae; genus Molossus; species Molossus molossus. Next base: position 41,744,307 of record NW_023425353.1, read on the forward strand.
CTAGCATTACACGTGGCCTGCACACCGGCTTTTAGTGCACTGATTCTTTTTTTTAACAGGACTGTGATACCATGATCAAAACTTGCTAAAGACTTGCCGATGGTTTAACTGAGGTGGGAGAAGGGAGCAAGAGAATCCACAAAATGGTGCTTCACCCATGTTTAAAGCTTTCAGGTTCCATCAGCAGAGAGAGCAAAGGCTACAACGTCTTATTTACACAATTATCTAAATACGATTAAACAGCTGATGGACAAATATTAAACTGGAAAATGTATAGTCATTTCAGCTTAATGTAATCCTCTCTCTGTAAACACCCAAGATGATTTTTTTCAACCAGAACAGTCCTGACATCTCATAAGCCTAAGGGTGAATAGCAAGAGATTGTTTTTGATAGTTATAAATATTCAAAAGACATGCAGACCATCTGCTTTCATAATACAGGTAAAGCAAGACTGGAATGGTGACTGCTGTATAAAAATGATTCTTTTAACAAAGTCTTCCTCTCCTCGAAAACTATAAAGACAGATGTCAAAAACTGTTTACACAGAGCAATCAGGAGCGTGCAAAATGTAATATTCCTTTTACACACAGTGCTTGCTAAAGAGATTTTTTTTCTTTTTCTTCCCATCTGTGTGTTGCAACACATTTCTACAAGTTAAAAACATTTTTTTCAAACAGAGATCTCATGAATACCCAAAAACATGCTATCTGGTTTCTGAATGCTAATTAATTTCAACTAAGGAATCTGAATATCTTTTTTTCTGTAGGAAGGAATGTATGTTTTGAATTGGAATACTCCAGAGAGGCAGCAAGAGAAATCATCTTGCACAGGTTTTTTAATTCTATAAGGGCTATGTCCATGGTTCTACCTTGTCTGATACAGATCAGTGATGTCCATGCTTTAAACGAAAGCACATCACTGCTAATGTCTTTGGTATAAAGTCTAAAATAATTGTTTTCTGAGATAAATGTCTGCACATATCAAATATATATACATATCTATGTATGTACACACACGGAAGCCTTTAACTTCTAAGTCAAGGCAGAGTGATGCATACAGCTCTACTGTTAATTTTCAGAACTGGAACACTAATCTTGACAGTAACCTTTTTATGTATCGTATTAATGGCACAGAGGCATTAAGCACCTTTTTATAATTTTCAATAAAATGAGCATTTACTCAACAATCTGTCAAACTGCTGGCTTTCTATTCTTTTACAACTTTATTTTTTGAGAAGTGCAACTTCACACACTCCAATGTTCCTCCCTTTTCTGCACGTCCTGTCTGCCTATGGCCTGAATTTTCCAGCAGTTTTTTTTTATATGCATGTGGAAAAATCAAAGGTCAAACTTTAATTTCAGATCAAACAGAATCAACTCCACATTAAAAAACAATTTTATTTTCAGAAAATGGGGTTTTCTTTTCATCCCAAAGGATATCCAATACTACAAACAAGCTCTGAAAGGCATCACGCGAGAGGGTGACCTGGAATGGGTTTGTTGAAAACGAACAGGTAGTCCCCGTCTGGGGTTTGGATGTGCGAAGGAAAGGAATGGGCTTCATTTGCGAGAAGCAAATGGCAGGATTTCTAAGTGTAATGTTCTGTTTGTGTGTGTTGGCTTATGTTCCCCAAATCTTCCCCACTGGATCCTCTATTGCTTTCTAAGCTATTCTCTTGGGAGATACAACTGGGGCATATTCAAAATCTCAATTTGTTGAGAAGAGACTAATCACTTCTAAATTTTACTTAAACTCCAGTTGTCGTAGTTACGACTCTTGCCATCCTGATCAATCCCAGTGCCTGAAAAATGGCATTTTCACACAAAGTAACCCTACCAGGGTTACTAAAATGTACTAAAAATGGACACTTGATACAAAGCTCTAAGTCTAAGGGAATACAAAAGGAAGCAAAAGAGAACACAACCAATCCTGTTTTAATTTTCTCAGCACCTCTTCTAAAGATGAAAATGTGATCATTTCCAACACAGAAATTTCATTTAATTATTTAAGCATCCAATTCATAATTTTTAAAGAAAATGTTGATTCATAGTTCATATGGCTTTTTTCACATAATTAAAGTAATTTTACTAAGACCCTGATAATATCTTTGACTAGATCCTCTATTCAGTTCTTTTGTAGAAGTACCTATCCAGATTTTTCTTATTACACTGAAACCTTCTTACTCAAACTAATTGAATATGTTAGTGAAGAGCTTAAGTTAGAAAATATTTGTTAAAAGGTGTATTTTTACTGAAGGCATATAATACTTCAAATTAACTGCACATAGAAGCTTACATCTGTTCATCTGAAATATGAAGGAAATTGAACTAGAAATTCTTCAAGGCCCCTTCCAACAGCTTTAAGATTGTATTACTTCTGTATGTCTTCCCAAACAGAGGTCCTACAAGGTCCTTTAGTGACTAAAGAAGATGCAATTGTAATACACATTATCCATTCTCAGGCACTCACTGTGCAAACGTCCCCAGCTACAGTTTATTTTTAGGATGGTTAAAGTCCCTTGGTATCTTGTTTATAAGATGATTATTAAAAACATACTCATCACTTAGTTAAACATTATGCTATTCCAAATAGGATTTTCACAAGTTTTTAATTAGATAAATCTAAAGCCAATGATTTTGATTTTATAATAAAAACTGTTTTCTAAAATTCCAAATCTCTATCAATTGGCACATTTGGAGAATGCTTTCTTACTCTCTTACTCTGATGGCACTTGTGTGGTTAAATCTCCCATCCTCTGTGGAGATCAAATTTTCTAATATCTATGCTTAGAAACAGCAGAAAAAAGATACCAAATTTGGGTTAAGTTCCAGGGGTCCTAAATAGAGCATATTGAAAAGCTTTATTTAAGCCACAGAGTGGGGGAAAGAAAAAAAACTAAAGTAGTTTGAAAAATCCATTTCTCTAAATGCAAACATTAGAATTAGGCTTTGTAACTCTTCACAGATTTTGTATTTCTTCTTTGCATTCCTTCTTTACATGAATATTATTAGATTTTAATCTACATCACCTAAAATTGGGAAGAAAAGACAGTCTGCCTTTTAGCTTTTGATGGAGCCAACAGAACTCTGGGAATCTCATGAAAGGGAAGCTCTCCTCAAAAATGACATCACTTTCAGGTCTGCACAAATCCAAGGAAGCCCCATTGTAGGATCTGTGGACCCCACTCAGATCTGATCCAAGGTTCTCCAGGAGACTAAGGGCTAAATCACGTCCTTGATTTCTGGGTTTTATTATTAGCTATCTGCCAAGATTTCCCATGTCCACTAGATAAATATAAATCTATGTCACCTCTGGATTAGGTCACAGAGAAAAAACGCATTAATCTGATTCACCTCTATCAATACTATGCAAATGCTTCAGTTTGGGAAAATGCCTCACACTGGTAATCACCTCTTCAGCTGTGGTGAAATGGTAAAAAAAACACAAACACGTTGGACTGGTTGGACATCATGAATTAATGAACCCCATCCATCGTGTGCTGTAGGCTGAGCTGGTGCTCATGCGCAGGGATGGACAAACCAAGTCCCCGAGGCCCATTCTGGAATGGCTGAACAGTTATCTCCACTTGCAGTTCTCTCTAAATTCAGGTGATTCTGGACCTTTATAGAACTGACATACACATTATATGTTTACAGCCTTAAACAGAGTCTCCAAGGCCAAATGTGGACTTAAAACATGAACAGAGGAATGGACACTGTGAGCTCACATAGGGTGGTATTGACTGTTAGCATTTCTGGGTTGGCAGCATCAGCATCTCTGTCTATTAATCATTTGACTTTGTTATTGAAATTTCCCCTCATTTTATTTTTTAAATATGAGAAATGGACAAATGGAACTAAAACATGTCAGCAAAGAGATTTTACTAACTGAAAGAGATTTTATAGTCCGTAAAAGAAACTGTGGATCTCATCTATAACACAACTGAGACAAAATGAAAAGTATTTGCCACACTAAAATATATGTTCCATTATGAAAAATTCTTAATGTGCAGAGAAATATGGTGCTAAAAATTGTGCTTAATAGTGATACATAATTAGGAATTAGGTCTTTTACAGCTTTTTTTTTTTAGATCTCTGGGTCCCTTGAATGCCTCCTCCCCCCAGACTATTGTTCTGCTTACAAATATATAAGTTTTATACATATATTTAAGAATATTACAATATAAGGAAAAACACAAAACAGCTTGGAATGTGAGGTTTCCTTAAAAAAAATTCAGAAGCAGTTTGCTCTTGGTTAGGTATACTAAAAATTAAGTTTAATAGGAAAAATATTTTGTAAGGTAGGATACTTAGATAAGAGCATCTATAAAATACCACTAATAAAACTACTGACAGAATTTATTGGTTCATGAAATTAACATGGTGAAAACCCTATGAGGATATTTCAGTTTTACAAATATTTTTGAGATCCTACTGTGTGTTGGCATTTATGACTGTGATGGTGAATAAAACGCAATCCCTTTAGCACAGACAGAGTAAACAGGGAGCCTAGTTGGTCCACAGGGAGTATCAGAATAATGCAGAAAGTACTGTGATGGGCGCATAAAGGGACAGCAGAGCACTGAGTGCGGGGAGTGGAGTAGGGACAGTTAAAGGACACTGGGGAAAACTCACATCCAGACAACAGTGCCACGAGGCATCTCTGTCTTCCTTGACATTGTCCAGTCTAACAATGTCCATATCATATTTGCTTAATTTGCCAATGTTCTTACTTAAAGCACAAGGCTTGAGTCTTCCCCCACTTCCATTTTAAGATACAATGGAACTTTGTGCCCTGGCTGACTTTGTTCAGTGGTTAGAGCACTAGCCTGTGGACCAAAGGGTCTCGAGTTTGATTCTAGCACATGTACCTGGGTTGCAGGTTCGATTCCCGGTCAGGGCATGTGTGGGAGACAACCAACTGTTGTGTCTCTCTCACATCATGTTTCTCTCTCTCTCTCTCTCCCCCTATCTAAAAATCAATGGAAAAATATCCTTGGGTGAGGATTAAAAATAAATAAATAAATAAATAAATAAATAAATAAATTACATTGAAATTTTTCGATGATTCTAAGGACAATGCTAAAAGGGTCCCATAAAAGAAAGAATGATTTCTAGTTGGTCTGGTTCAGGGGTTGAGCATCGAACTATGCATCAGGAGGTCCCCAGTTCGATTCCTGGGCAGGGCACATGCCCTGTTGTGGGCTCAATCCCCAGTAGGGGGCATGCTGCAGGCAACCAATAAATGTTTCCCTCATGATCAACATTTCTCTCTCTCTTTCTCCCTTCCTCTCTCTGAAATCAATAAAATAAATTAACAATAAGAATTAGTTATAACACGTCCTCTTAATTTTTTTCAGAAAAGGAAAGTTCTTGGTTGTTTCCATAAAAAGGAAGCTTACATCAAGGCTTCCATGTAGCAGCCGTTTCTTAGACCACGCAGCACCCACAAATGTGATTTCCAACTCTCCATCCCGCGTCTCAGAAGAAACAACTAACGCTACTGTGTACTTTAGAACTGAGCAGTGTTCTAAATGTCGTATAAATACTAACTATAAGTATTAACTCATGCAATTCTCCTAACAATCCTGAAAAATTGGTACTTCTTCCTACTTTACAGCTGAGGAAATCGAGGCATGAACAGTCATGTGCCCAAGCTCACAGGGCAGGTGATGACAGCTCATATTCTTAACCCTCATGTAATGAGTGCTACTAGCTCACTAATTAGTGATGACAAAGAGCAATGACACACAGAGACTCACACATACACAATAGAATGAAGTTGCTGAAAAAAATACATTACTTCAAGAAATGGTTCCATTAAGAAATAAAAAAAAAACACACAATCAAGCTCCATGTTAACAGAACCCTGGAGGACTTTCATTACGTTTTGGGAAATGTCTACTGGTGAAGTTTCGAATAGTTAATACCTGTTTCAGTTAGCTCCATATTTTTGAACTGCTTGGGAATAAATGCTGACCTGACAGTAAAATGGGACGAGCCTAGGACAGTCGGTGGTACCTACTGAGGAAGTGTCCTGCCTTGTCGTCTAGATAGGAATGTGATCTCCAATAATGCTAACGATGAAAGCTTCACTCTTTCTTAACTTTCAGCATATCACCTGGTTTGCATCTTTAACCCCGCTAAGTAAACTGAATTAGACTAACACATTCATGGGGAACTATGACAATACAAGATATCTTTTGTAAAAGAAGAAGATGAATAATGAGGATAAAGTTTTAGCGTAAGAACGAGAAAGAAAGATTATCAAAGGAAGTCAGCCACCTTCTCGACAATAAGGAATTCTGCAACCTTATGAATTGTCCATGATGAAGCTCCAGCACCCCATAATAATACTGCATATTAGAACACAATACAATCTTGTATTTCTGTTGTGCCCTTCATGCAAGCATCCCAGGGTGCTTTACAATCATTATGAGTTAAAATTAAAACCGAAGCACATACAATTCCTAATAGAATCATTTTAAAAATGCTAAACAGAACAAATAACTTTTAAGTCTAGATTTAAAAGTCCCAACAGCCAGAGCGTTCCTTACTTCAATTGGCAATGAGCTGCAGAGCCTGGCTGAGGCCCTCCCCTGTTATGTTAAAGGCTCTCTTATGTTTTTTATGCTCAGAGCCTGTTATGATCAAGCAGTTTCCAATGGAAAAAACAACAACAAAAACTGGGTGTATCTGTTTGTTTGGATTGTTCTGAATTTAGGGTTTTTGTTGTTGTTGTTTAATTATGAGTTTGTATGAGGCCCAAATCTGACATGAAATAAAGCAGGTTTAAAAAGCAAATCCGGATAGAGCCCAACTTGAAATCTAAGTCATAATTGTGAAAAAATACACTCAAAAAGCACTCTAAAGCTAGCTCTGTTTTAGCAGGAAAACCAGATTAATTAGCATGTACTAGTTAACTTAAAACGCGCGCGTGCACGCACACACGTACACACACACTAGAAAATAGCATTTAATGGGCTTTCACCCAGGCCACGTCTGTTCCTAAGCCTTGGAAGTATTTATTATTCTACAAATCAGAAAAAAAATAGGGAAAATGCTCTCATGATATGGTAATTTTTCTTGCATTAGTGATTTTGAGGTCAAAAAAAACCTGTTCAAGATCTAAAACAAAGCATAGGTAAAAATCTATTAAGTGAAAATGAAGTACTTACACACTGTTAAGCATCCCTAAATTGGCATGGCTTAAACTCTTTTATGTTGTACTATTGTGAAGATAGTGGCCATAAAATATTTTAGATCAATCTACTTTAACTTAGATGCTTTATTAAGTTCAGCTTTTTTTGATTAATATTTCTGAAAGGTTATAGAGAACTAACATCAAGCTACAGTAAAATCTTCATGTATCTAAACTAGCTAAAAATGAGATTCTAAAAGTAAAACTTGCAATTGAGAGCACACTTCTAGATTCTATGTCATATATATTACACAGAGCAGATAACTCACTGTCTGAAATGAGGAACTACAATGAAGTAATAACTGGTTAAAAAAGGAGGCAGAAAAAATTATTTGGTGTAAGTTCAGCAATTCACACAATTATGCATATAAGACTGGTTTACCATTTCCATTATGGATCTTGCCATTAATACAACTGCTGAAAGTGGTAATAAAATCCAATTAGTATCAAGTACTTCAGTGCCTGGCGAAGTAGATATTCATAAGCTGGAATTCCCATGGTCAGTAGGGTCAGGACTGGGATGTTTTGTCATTTCAATAAAGAATACAGATATTCTCCAAAATATGTGGTAATTAACAAGATTTATAATATTATACTAGAAAAGGGTGAGTACCAAATCCTACAAGCACATCTCAAACAGGAAACTTTCTAGCTTGTGTTTTTTTAAGAGAGGAAGGAAATGGGCGGGAGGGAGGGACATCCATCCATCGGTTGCCTCCCATATGCACCTGGACCAGGGATCAAACCCACAACCCAGGTATGCGCCCTGACAGGGAATTGAACCTGTGACCTTCTGGTGCATGGGACGACACTCTAACCAACTGAGTCACATGAGCCAGGGCAGGAAATGTTCTAGTTTTCAGTGGAGCTGCCAGCTATATCCTCATCCATCATATCAGTCCATTGGATGACTACGGTCTATACTTTCAAATAGATTCAAGCACTGCCCCCTGTTTCCAGTGAAATGCCTAACACTGCCTCAGGGTTCAAAACAAAGGGCTAGCCCTGGCCGGTTTGGCTCAGCGGTTAGAGCGTCGGCCTGCGATCCTGAGAGACCCGGGTTCGGTTCCCGCTAAGGGCGTGTACCTCGGTTGCAGTTTGTCCCCGGTTGGGTAGTGCGGAAGGCAGCCCTCGATGTGTCCCTTCCACATCGACATTTCTCTCTCTCTTGTCCTCTCTCTCCCTCCCACTGTATCTGAACAAAAAATGGAAAAATGTCCTTGGGTAAGGATAAAAAAAAAAAAAAGGGCTATTGGCTCAATTATATCTACTGATCAAGATGGATATGAGGATGGGGAGAGGAGTGACTGCCACAGAGCTGCCACAGGCAAACCTTCTCGAACCTCAGTAAACCAGATTATTCCGGAAGTCAGTTCCTATGGTCTACGCTACCCTCTCATGCTCAAAGTCAAGGGCAGGAGATGATGGTCCTTTTAAAGCAAGTCAACGTACAAACAACAGAATCAAAGATACAGAAACACACGTTAAAGGAAAATTTCAATAGTGAGAATAAATACAATAGGAAAACTATAAGTAGTTATTAGTACTTCAAAGAAATCTAATTATTTTATAAAACACATCAAATTAATTTAAAAAAGCCTTAAAAAAAAAAAAAAAGTTCTTCACTATATATGGGACCAAGAAGGACACTTGGTTAAGCTCAAAGGCTCCAGGTATGAATTCTGGCCCCTCCACTAGCAACGTAACCATGGGCACTCGTAAACATGCTATGCCTCTGGTTCCTGAACTGAACACAGGAATATAAAACTAACTGGGTGATAAGGTGCTCCTGGTATATCAAAAGTACTACAGGAAAATTAACTTACTGAAACTTTCCAGGGTTCTGTTAACATTGGACAGAGCCTGAACTTCTGTTTTCTTTTTATTTCTTAATGGCACTATTTCTTGAAGTAATATATTTTTTCAGCAACTTCATTCTGTTACACATATGTGAGTCTTTGTGTGTCATTGCTGTTTGTCATCATTTTGATTAACTATTATTACTTCAACTATTAAGATGTATCATCTTTACTATTACATTAGAAATAGGAGTCTCCTGTCACACAGCTGACTGGTGATACATATTTCTGAATGTGTAAATATGTGAATAAATGTCATAGGTTATACTCTCCCATGAAATACAATAACTGAGGCTGCATGTTTCTTTGAGAAGATGTGATTATCAATGTTTGCTAAAAAAATGCTTTTAAATGTCACTTCAGCCCGAAAACTATGAAAAAAAAAAAAATTACACAAAGTGCAGCTAAAAAAGATGTAACGGGGTTTTTTAAATTTTTGCTCTAGTGTTATTTATTAACATACAGTGAAAATCAACTGAACATACATTTACTAACTATCTGTGGAAATGACTGTCAAATTTCAGGGAATCAGCATAGCTAAATGTTAAGCTTCAGGAGGGCAGGACAATAAACTGTTTTGCCAATACATAATAAAAAAAATCTAACATATTAGATTCTGAGATGCTGGCAGGAAAATGAAAACCAAAAAATCATTTTTCTCAATATTACTTCTAAATAAAATTGTTCAAATTTAAATTCATCTTATATAGCTATTGTTACTTGAAAGTAAAAATGACAATCTCTACTTATTTTTTTGTAGTCCTTGGGCTTGGAGCTCCTTTCCCCACATGAGAAACAAAAACAATCCAGTGCCTTAAAGATGTGAAGGCTGTGATGTGTGGTGGGGATGGGTGGTTAAAATGAAAATCTCTCAGCAGTATCTGACCTAAACATTTTCAGAAGGAAGACATTAAGCTGGTGGAAGTAATAGCTGACTTTTTACTTATGGTACTTCGAAGAAAATGAATCTATCCTTGTATTGACTATATATATATTTACCCAGTTTAAGTTCAATTTCTAAAACTTTAGGGAGAACTAAAATCAAAATGAAATGTCTTACTGTAAGTCAAAATGTTTATTTTTTTAAACTCCCAATTTGCCCCCCAAATTCACACTCTCAAAGTCCTCATGACCACAGGCCTTCTTGTCCCCAAGTCAAGACGTCATTCTCCGCATTACTTGCAGTTCAGAATATAACATCCAACCTATCTAACCACATCCACTGAAAAAAGCAAGAGTAACAACACAACGCCCAACCTCAGATCTATAACAAGCTAGGCGTTTCTTATGTCTTAGAACGTTTTACAAAAACAAACAAACATGTGGTACCAAACCTTAATAAATGGATGTCGGTCTATCTGGGCAGATTTATGATAGGAAAGCAGTACCAGAAATAAAGAAAGGTATGAGTTATAAATCAAACCACATACATGCACACTTATGGAGTTTCTGCAGCTGGAGAAAACTCTGCAAACAGTATCAAAGAAAACATTACTGCACCAAAACATAAGTATTCATTTTAACATCAGCACTTACTTTAAAATGTATCATTGGGAAAGGACTTTTAGATCAGTCACTAACCAGCATTTTGACTTTACTCTCCAGGGACGCTGGCTCCATCTGTCCAAGGAGGAGTCTGGGAAAGGGACACCTTCTAATTCTACGATTCCAAGTCCCAAATAGACTTCTGCTTAGCAAGTATGGGACCATCCTCCTAAGAGCATCGAAGGCAGGGCTTCTCAGACACCCCAAGGCAAATTCCTGCTGGCTCCCTGTCCCCTACTCTGTAAAGGGAGTCTACTGCCCACAGGGTGGACATTCTCCTGAACTTAATATTAGGGGATCCTACAGCCATAAGTTGCTACTAGGGTATTTCATCACATTGAACAAAACAAACTCTGAATGTACAGCAAAATCGTGAACACTGAGTTGTGTGCTGAAAGTTCTTACGTGAATGAATCAAAACTCCACAGGGAGTAAAAGGTCTTAACACTTAGGATTTCTTGGTATTAGGTCCATTGTGTACAGGACTGAGACAGTGTTTATTTGTGGGGCATTTTCACCACAGTATCTTCACCATCAAATCTTAGCCATAGGAGAAAAAAAGAGTAGTTTTGCCAAACTCAGCATATATTTTGGGGCTTAGGCCTTAGAGAACTTGCAGCTCTCACTTTTAACTAATAACTTATGACAGACAATAAAATAAAAAAGAAATAGAATATAATTCATTGTTAAGACATTCTGAATTGACGGTCAGACTCACGGAATTTATTCTAGAGGAAGAACAGAAGATGACGTAGCAGAATATAAAACAAGTCCCCCATGCAGAGAACAGGCTGCACTTTTTTTTCCCCATAGTATTAAATATTAAATTCATTTCAAATATTTGCTGCCACCTCTAAACTATGCATAATTTTTTCAAAAGATTTTCTTGAAACAAAAGATGACTGTAATTACAACTGATGTTGAAGTTCCAGCCTCGTTTCGAATGGTTACAGCGGAGTCTCCAGACACACAGGGACGCGTGTGCTTCTGAAGGCCTCTCTTCGGAAAATCACCAATGTATGACTCCAAAACCAAGTCCCGAATTTCATTTTGTCATTCGGTTTAATGTTATAATTGCCTGTATTCAATTCATTTCCCATGATAACATTAAGTAAATTCACAATTATATTTATAAGCTACAGTGAGGTGGAGTTTATTGGCTGAATGTTGATGTCATTTAACAATTAGTTCTCACTGCCTATATCGATAAATCCTTGGACGTGCATCCTCTTCTCCAGCTCACAGTACAATGCACTACATCTTTGCCTGATTTTACTTCCAGAATCAATGGGACACTTAGTAACATGAAGATACAGGAGATTCCTATTCTGGGTATTTCTACATGTATTAACTCTGAATTTAAAAAAAAAAAAAGTATTTCTAGGACATTTCAAAATTTCAAATGCTAGTAACCAAGTGACATGTTATCTGGAGTTGTCTGCAAAACCCAAAGTCCCAAAGGTAAGAGTCACCTGCTTCATTATATCATCCTATTGATTTGACTGCATTTAATTAATTTAAATTACTTTATTGGGTGGGTATAAATTCACATCCTTTCTACTCCAAGGATGAGAGAGGAAGGATAGAAGGAGATGAGCTAAAATGACAAAACGAGTTGGCTCTGAATTTCAAGAAACTGACACTTGGCAATACAGAGAATATTTTACCTGTGGCTAATGCTCACCTTAACAGAACATAGAAAGCCATCATTAACTATAAACTTAAGTCATTTGCTTCACTCCTTTAACTGCTAACACATATCAAAGTAAAGCTGATGGACTGTAACACAGCAAACCCGAAAGGCATGGAGTTTCCCATAGAAGCCACGAGCATCCTTCCAGAGGTGCCCAGTATCTTCATGAGCATCACATCAGAAACACATTTAAGACTATCTCAACTGCAGAAATGTTTACAGCAGTCATACGGTTCAAGTTCAAATGACTGTCAGAATAATATTCAGAATTACATTTCAAACTTTAATGAAAAGAAAAAAATGTACACGTCTAGTTCGATCAGCACTTCAACTACACTGTATCATGGAATGACCTTACACTGCATTTGGGCACTGAGGGCTGGCTTTCAACCACATGCATGTGGTGACCACACAGACAGCCCATGAAAAGCAGGTTCACAGCACCTCTGTTTTTTTTCCATCTGAAATTAGCTGAGCACTATCAAAAAATGATGTTTGGTTTTACATGTAGAAATAGGGCCAGTCTCTCTCTACAGTTTTAGTAGCTCTCCATCAAAATTCATTCTAAAAAAAAATCAAGCACAATAAAAATATATCTTTGTCTCATTCCAAAAATCCCTGGTGGCATGACAGGCATCTCAGAGCAGGGAAAAATGGTCAACCAATGCCCCAAAACTGGTGAGGAAATCCTAACGAACAATAGCTACTCAACCCTTCGTTATAGGACAGAGATTTGTATTCTGACTTTTATACTTATATTTACTAAATGCTCTGTTAATTAGTTTTTTTATAATCAACAAAGCATCCAAAAACTGAACTCTTATTTTGATTCAGGAAACATGAGGCAGATTTCCACATTAACACTTACAATGCCATTCACTATAGGCTGCTGGAAGTAGTACTGCCTTCCTTACATAAGGGCACTCAGGAGAATGCAGCTTCCGTGATCAGAGCGCTCAGAAGAGAAACTGGAAAATAAGCTAGCCTAGTCTTCTACTCAGCTGTTTTTCCTTCGCCCTTTTCCCAAGGGAGGAAAAGTGTAAAGGCTTTTTTCAGAATGAATCAAGCGTATTTTTAAAAGTCACCAGTGGTCAAGCCACTTTGCATATCTGGCGAAGTCTCACCTCTGGTTACCAGTTGCTTTAAGACGATGGAGCCCCATCACACCTCAGATCAGGGCTGCCCATGATGTCTTATTGTTTATTACACGCTATGCTAAGTACCTGTGAAAGGGGGCACTCCTTGGCCAACGAACTCTGATTCATATCTTTCAGTAAGTCCTTCAGAGCATTCCTTACTGTGGTGTGCGACCATTGTTCAGGAGGCAAGTCTTCGAGTTTGGGGCAACTATTTGAGACATAGATTAGAAAGGGGATTATTACAAGATTGCATCCCGCTGCAAAACATTCCTTTAAGACAGACAGATTTCATTTTGCGCATCAAACAGATGCATCTGGAGATTGCTCTCGGTCTCCTGATTGTTCCGATTAGTTAATTACTTTATACAACACATCTGCTGTATCGATGCATGAATTATACATCAGCTGCCTGTGGTGGCTATTTTTTCTCGTTACTTCTACCTTCCTGCTCTGATGCGCTTGGGAAGACAATTTAAGGTGTACTGCTTTCTCACAAGCCATCGGGAAAAGCATTAACGTATTAACCATTCTCCTTTCACGACTCTGTTCAGACGAATTGAAATGGTAAAAAAATATATATATATAAATAAATAAGATCGCGGCAATAGCGAAGAAGACATTCTTTCACAAAACGTACACAGATGGCACTGTTCATGATATGCAAAAATATTTTTCTCTTAAGTAAACTTCATGTAAAATGCCTTCTTGTAATGCATCATTTAATTGACTAAATATAAAAAGTCTTGTTTTTTGATAACCTGAACAAAGCTATACATTTGGGGGGATGGGGATTTTGCTTTTCAATTCTACAGTGAAGTTAGGAAAATAAAGCAGAACGGGTAAGGTAACAAAATCAATTTTAGTTAACCCTTCTGAAACATGGAAGAAATAAACACTGAAGGTGGAGCAGAGATGCTTTAGTTCAAATAATCAGGTAAGCAGAACATTTTCCCTGGAACGCTGTCCTGACTCACCTGTGTAACTGAATTTTCAATGTGACCACATGATACACGTCTTGAAGCATATCTGCTACCGTAGCATCAGGGGCGTCTGTCACATAAGACAGTGGAACTGGGTTCCACTTTCCAACCTGGATTAGCCCTATGCCAGATAAAGACAATATATCACTAAACAGTTTACCCTTCAGATAATCTATCTGGTAGGTCTTTTTCTTTTGTAGCCCTTACCACAAGCAATATTGTTATTTCTGTCTGAATGATTCCCTTCCCTCTAAAAGGCAGGTCAATGAAAATATTCATAGCTTAGCTTCCCAAATTGTGAAATTATGTAAATGACTGTGGGGTTGTTTATTATTTTGGAACTCAAACCCCACCAATAAAACCTATGCACAGGCCACTTTTTCCTAACTTACAGGAAGTTCTAATAAGACATAGCTGAACCAGTTCTAAACAGCATTACGATTTAGATACGATTCTCTACTGCAAAGGGAATCAGCATTGAAAAATACTTTACAGCCCATAAAACCATCAGAAACAGAATAAAAGAAACAGAACTAGATATTCAGTCATAAATGCAAATTGACTCTCAACAGTCCATCTGCTCAAATACGCTCCTCACTTCCTTGTGGGTCCTCAGTGGAGCAGATTATTAAGGTCAATAAGCATACTAATGATTCAGCTGAAGTAATTTAAAAAAAAAAATCTACCTCGACATTCCACATGAGCAAAATGTGTGTTAACTAAACCAAACTGAATTAAGCCAATTTTTTAAAGCCACAGTCTAAGGAACCAATTCAATACACAGGCTACAGTTCTTTGAATAAAAATATCCAGTGCTTTCTCCGCAGGGTAAACAAAGGATGCCAAGCAATTTTTCCAGCCCCACATTCGCATTATTTACCTTTGGCCTGGGCAGCAGAGCTATGCGAATAACCCAGAGACAGCAATGCCATTTCTATCAGCTGGTTGAAAAGCATGTCCTTTCTCACCAACACAAATTCCGCATGCTCCTCCTTGCAATCGTATTCAATGGCGTTTTCATAATGTTCCACCACGCAAAAAACTGGTAGCATGGTTCCTATCAGAGAGACAGAAAAAGAGATGCACACCAACAATCTTCGGAAATACAGTCTGGGGGAGGAAAAAACTAAGCCATGAAAATAAATCTTCACAACAGTGAGAGAAGGGGAGAGACTGTTTCCAAGGCAGACAGGGCACACACGCGCGTGCACAACACACACACACACACACACACACTCTTCTCCTTTTTAAAGTTTTAAGGGAAATATTTAAATACAGTGTGAAGTTGGTCCTATGATAACTTGGGCTCCACTTCATTTAAAATTAGTTAATGCAGAATTACCTTTCTGATCAAATGATGATGATGATGATGAGAGAAGTGTCTTGTCTGAGCTGTTGTGAATGATATACAGTGTGCACACGTAACTCACTCCAACTGTCTTTACAAGAACCAAGTTCATGTTTCCTACAGGCTTTTGTTCATATTAAACTTTTCTTGTTTGTGTCCATCCAAAAAAATTATCTTTGACTATAAAAGTATTAGCATTTTTCTTTCCTTTTAAAGATTTTACTTTAGAATGCTTCCATAAAAGAAACACACAACTTAACCAAACTGGTGCTCAAAATATACAATTTCAATATATGCATGATGTAAATAAGATTTATTTTTATGGCTATTCATTTAACCTATCTGACTAAAAACACATCACAGTCACTGTATGTCTTTAAAATGAACCATCTTTGTTATAGTAAATGGGAAAAAAACGAGAAAGAAAAGCAAACTGGCTTCATCAGGACATACCAGGATAAAGGAATCTGTGTAGATTTGATGGATCTCCCTTTATTTACTTTAATCCAATGTAATAACTCAATAGCCAAACGATTAATAAGCAGAGGCCACACCAGTGCTAGAAAAGAGGCTTCTAGAAACTAAAATTACGGAATGCTGTCATGCTCAAGGTGGCTATGCAGTGCACTGTCAGACTTCCAGGGAACAGAAAAGGGTTAAAAGCAGATGCATCTGAACTGCTCTGTGGCAAACTGCCAGGAGGGTATCATCTTTACCATAAATGATGACAAGGGTTACTTTAACAGGGCACCCAGGATCCTCAATTAGTCCTGTAACATTAATGCCTCTATAAGCTCTGCCCTCAGGACTTGCAGAATCCTACCAACTTCTGAAGATGTCTAGTACACGCCAACCACAGCTAAAAAAATTGGGATTTTCTACTGACACCGGAGATGCCCTTTAAAAACGCTCTATTCTGCGAACAAACGCTAGCAGTAAAACAGCTACATTTTTCTACACGTGCATCTTCACCAGAGCTCCAGTGAACTGTTCACAAGAGATTCTAGCTCTGAAACACACACACACACACACACACACACACACACACCCCTTTAGGTTTACTTAGAAAAGCTCACAAACTCATCCGGAGGTACCCAACTAGGCATAAAATCAAGCCAATATTCTTGCCATTCATTCGGCTGTTTTATACCAGAGAACCTGTCAGGAATCAAAAGACGACTTGGGGTGTCCACAACAAAAACAGCCACATACACACTGGTGATTTCTTTCCTGGCTTGAAGGTACTTTAGCAAAATCTCCTAAACAAACAAAAACATTCAACCCCTTTTTCTTAAGTAGTGCTTTCTCATTTCAGCCACAGTTTCTATCTCGCACCTGTCAAACAGAACCCATGCAGAAATAAGATTATATGTATTTAAAAAAAACCACCACCATTAAAAGGCTTTAGTGATTTTGTTGTTTGAAATAAGCAGAGAACCTTTTACAACTAAACTGCATTTTGAAAACAAGTCACTATCAATGCAATGCTTTAAGAAAAAAAAAAATCATTTGAGCAGGAAGTGAAATTACTGTACTTTGGTTTCTCCTCCCCCTGTCCTGATGTCTTCAGAATTGGGTTAGTACAACAAAAACATACGCATTGATTTTTCCTCTTAAAGGATGATACAGACTTGTCCTACTATGCCGTTCTGTAGACCTATGACATACTGCACGTTTTTTAAACTATTGACATACATTGGATATATTTTCCACTTTATTTAGAGGTATCGTATAGATAATTAAGGTGGCTATTGATAAAGTGACAATAGTATCATTTCATTACAAACCTAGCTGCTAAATCTTCCAGCAGCCTGTCACGGTTGTCCTCCTGATATTGGGAATAATGCTGAACAGGAGCCCTCTCTACACTGTCTGATTATTTGTGCTAGTGTTTGGCGAGACTTCCAACTACAGCAACTTCATAACCTTCCAGCATTAAAGGGGGACTGCACTGGTCACTGCTGAAGGCTAAAAATACCACATGATTTAAACCTGGAGGCAGTCTTAGAAGCTTCTGCTGAAGGTTTATGCGCCTGTGTAAACAGTACGTCTGCCATAAGGAGCAGGGAAGTCTGTAGAATCCTTGTCTAAAACTGTCCTGGCATTAAAGTTTGCTGTGCAAATATCACATAATACCAGAGACAGCTGAAATCTCCTATTTAGGAATTTATGGAACTTATATGTTTGCAGGCGTCAGAAAGTCTTTTTTATAGAGCCCCGGTGCTTCACAGTACAATATTAATGCACTCTGTTTGAAAAGCCGTAATAAATTATATTTTTAATGCTCTTACCCTGGCTTTCTTAAGATGCATACATTCTTGGCAAACAATCAATAAATAGGGTAATCATGAGTAGAGGCCAAAGAATTTGCTGAAGTGCTGTTTTTCCATTTTTAATAGATAAAGATCTAACAATACGGACTGCTGTGTCTGTTCATTTCAGGATCAATATATTCTTTGTTTTCGCCAAACCAAGGAAAAAATAAATGATTGTATGATAAATGTTATGCATCAAACACAATGAAATTCCTCTGCCTTCTAACTTTATCTGCTTAATATTCTTTGTTGCTAAAAGTGGCATTTTTAGCCTTTGCTTAGCAAATGTAAGGAAAGTCTGAATCCTATCCACTTTTATTCAAAGACCATTATGAGGAACACACATTAGAACCGGCACAAGCACTGCTTCACATAAACAACACTGTGGGACACAGATGAAGTTGTTAAACTTAATTTAATATAAAATTGGTAGAAAGGAGTCACAGTTACACATCTGCCCCTTTTAACCTTGCCTAAATCTGCCCTTCCTTTGTAAAAAAAACATCCAATTATAGCACAAATCAAAAACAAGGATCATCAGGTTTTTCACTGCTAAATAATACATTTGCTCTTAGGAAAACACACCCCAAAAATGACATCACAAAACTTTTACATCATATCACGTAAGATTTCCATTACCTCTGAAACTGCCTCTTACAGCTAGTAATCTAATGAGAAAACTAGGGTAGTACTCAATTTAATTGTCTTATTCTTAATCAGAGTGAGTTCAAGCAATAGCCACCTATGTATCCTTTACTACAATAACACCCTATTAATGGAAGCCTTGGGTAGCTAAAGACCATTACACTGAACTCAGTACTTATCATCCTAAATGTCCAATGATTACAGTCTATAGTAGTAAAGACGCTCCACTCAAACACAGAGCCTCCACTTTCAAAATGTGACTGACACTGCAGCCAGGAATGTAACAAATTTCAGACCAGAAAGAGAATCAAGGAAAAGAACCTACAAAGACATGTCTGCCTCTCCACACCCACACAAAGTGGCCTTGGGTAGGGCCAGGGCTCACAGCTCTCCAGGTTTGGCTTCAGAGTATTTACCTTTCCTAAGGTTGGTTTTCATCAGATGGCCCGAGTGTTTTAAAGGCACTCCCTGCATTTTTCCACCTGTACTCCCAAGCCTTCCTCTTCCTAGCGGGCTCCCGTTCTGCTCCAGGCGGGCAATCTTGGCTGGTGGACCCTTCGGATCGCTCACATTGTTAGACATTTCTGAGTGTTCTTTCCCCTGAGTTGCCTCGTTCAAATGATCCATACTCAGTTACCCTCTAAAGATCACCTGCCAGAATTTAAAAAGAAGACATTAGAATTGGGTGTGGGGGGGTCTCTCTCTATTTATATACATATATCATGTAAATGTTTTACCCCTAATGTTTCTCTTCACAAATATAAGGTATCTGTAAGATTACTCAGCTAGATTTGTAATATAATGCAAATGTTACTGTATTTCTAGGTACCGTATGTCCATTCAAGTTAACAGAGTAATCTGTGAAAACTGTACCAACACAAATGAATAAAAGTAATTTGTGACCTACCAACAAAACTAAGTGGGGGAATGGGCTTACCTCTAAAACAAGAATCACACCAAGAATAGCCAGAAAGAAAACAAGTTATATTTATATAGTGCTAGTTTTAAAAAATGGAAACTCGTAACAGAACAAAACAGCAACACTTTAATCAAGGATGGACCAATTATCAGTCCAAAATATTTGTTAAATCTGTTATGATTTATATATGATTTACATACCTTAATTTTTATGAAACACACACACACACACACACACCTCACGTCAAAAGAAGGTAGCAAACATCTAACTTTTAAACTCCCCATTGGCTTTACAGGTTAATTTGTAGAAAAAGTTTTCCACTATGAAAGTTTCAAGAGTTATGTGACCTGTTAAAGACCTAGTCAAGTCTTGGCTCAAATGTGTGATTGGATCATTTCACTCCTAAGCAAATGGATGTTAGGAAGGAGTTCTTCAAATATTCCAGGTACTGAAGTATTACAACTCACACGTTTTAGAGTTCATATTTAGGAGTATGTTAGCAATGGAATGCTCTTAATTTAAATAGTAAAAAACTTAAAAATCCTTTGTAATATCAGCATTAGATCTAAGTGCCAAACTCGCTTGAATAAAAAACCTTGATATTTTGCTAAAGCATAATTGCCAGTTTTCAAAAATAATCTCAGTATGCAACGAAGTCAACATCTTGATTAGCTTCAAAAAAATCATAATTATTTTCAGTTATACAATGGAGATCAATTTTCATATGGTTTATGATAAAGCAATGAGTACACTATCCAAGTCACTTTTAAAAAAGTTTTAACTAGAATTGATAAGAACAGGTGAGTGGAATTATTTTATGAACTTTTGTAGTACTTAAAGTATTGCGATTACCAATACTAAGGGGGGGATCGTATTTAGGAAAATCAGATAGAATATGATAATTACTACTTTCTTCCAGCTGTCTAGTAATTTGACGACTCTGATACTTTTAAAAAATTATTATACCTGAGAAACTATTTAGATCTGATTTATTGAAGCCAGCTTATATTAGCATGGCTTTTCTATAAGCATGTTTTCTTCTGTTTAACCATAGATTACTTTGTCCATTATACTCAAGAAAAGAGGTGAATGGGGAGGAGGGAGTGATGGTAATCTGTAGGCTTAAAAGCAACCTTAAGAATGCCAACTGAAGAACTGTAAAGTTTGAGAAATAATGGCTATTTATCCTGGTACTCCAGGGTGGCACGCTGAGAACTAAAGGTTTACCGTTGATCGAGGTCCCATCTGTTTTTGGTTATGAGGTTCATTAACAATAAATGTGCCTCTTTTAACCACTTTTTATCAAGATTACTCTTCTCCATTATATTAAACTAAAGCCAAAATTAGAGAGATGATTATTAACTTATTCAAAACACTCTATAATGTTACATGTGGATTATACTACAGAGCTGCTTTTTCTGAAATTGGTTGCCTTACCCTAGAGCAGAAAATGAATTTTAAAACATGATTCGAAGAGAAAAGATTTAACCAGTGGGGCAATTTAAGAAAAAGAAAGAAAAAAGTAGTCAACAGCATCAAAGTTAATGGTACAAAACATATTAAGTAGTCATGAGGCTTAGCAGCATTACAAAGTAGCAGCAAATGAAAGTGATAGATAATTTAGTTAATGTATCAATAATCAAAACATCATATAGGTCATGCAGAACTGTCCTTCTACCTATAAGCGTCTATTAAACACTCAGTCATCTTGTAAAAAGCTTTACATTATAAAGCAAAATTACATGCACATAAAACACCCAATTTACTCATTTAAACTCTATGCCCAAGGCTAAAGTTCACCAAACCTCAGTTTGGAATTGCAAAGAGCAGTTTCCAATGGCCTGCTGGACTGACAGCACAGGAACTAAGTACGGTCTCAACAGACAGATGCCAGGCTGAAGAGTTTCTTTTGAGTTACACATTTTAAAATCCATTTTCATGTAACGTCTGGTTGGCACACAGAAAGCAGGCTACTTTAAAGCCCATTTCCCTGTCCATAAACTAAGTCCATATGTGATAATTACTGAATAAAACAGTGAACTCAGACACAGCAATTATTTCCCTTTAAAAGAAAAAGGAAAGCACGAAATTCCGGTTTCAAGAACCTATTTTTTTGCAATGTGGGATCCTTTTCAACGACTCCCTTGCTGGATGGCCTCCCTCGCCCCCACAGAGCCCCATAATCACATTTTAAGAGATTGTGCCCTTATCCATTCCATATGGCCGGCACGATCCAGGCCAAGCTTTCACTGTGACCTTTTAAAGAGACAAAGAAGCAAAGTACTATCTAGAAACAGAAACACTGCAGTTTTACTGAGTGAAATTAGCAAAACCGACCTGAAACTCACCACTTCAAAACTTGACAGCATATAAATAACAAAAACAAAGGAGATTTCCTTTGCAGCCCGGGTTCTTGAAGAGAAGTTCAAGACTGATGTTTTCTGTCCCTTTTTTTTTTTTAAATTAAAAAAAAAAAAAAAGCAGCAGACCTGAAGGCGACTTCCCCTGAAATTGTATTATTTTCTCTTCCCCTACCCCCGCCCCCCTAAGCGGGGGAAGGGCAGAAATAAACGTCTAGAAGAGTAGCCATGGGGGGTGGGGGGAAATGTTAAAAAAAAAATCACAATTCGAAAAGCAACATATATGGTTTGTAAAATGTCTAACCTCAGAGAACGGGGTTTTCGATGGGGGAGGAGGGGAGAGTGGGAAGTAAGGAGGAGGGCGAAGATAAAATTGATCTGACAAGTGATTCGTTGGGGGAAGAATCGTAAAAACAAAGCAAAACCCGTTATGAGCTGTACACTGTGGTAGAGCTGGGGAGGCGAGGTGGTGACTGAGGATTCTCTTAAAAAAAAGAAAAAAATTCACTGCGGACACGGTCTCCAGAGAGGGAAGAAGAGGGTCCCCTCGCTTGCCCCCTCCCTCAGCTCGCTCGGGTTTTTCGGTGTGAGGACAGAAAGTCTACTTCTGGCTGTCACTTGCAATGTTATTCTCCAATGACCCCGGAGAACGCAGAGGAGAAGGCCACCTCGCCTCCCTTCCCAACGCCCCCACCGCCCTCCCCAACAATCGCGACTAATACGAACAAACCTTAAACTTTCTTCCCACAGCCTCGCACCCTCACCGAGGGCATCTACCGGGGGACAGCGAGGGTGGGGGGCAGGAGGTGGCGAAAAAAGCCCCGGAAAGGCACTAAAATGCCACTTTTGATTCGGCCCTCGCTGACAACAGCCCTGAGGACCCTCTCCCAGCCCATTGACACGGGGCTGCGAGCGTCTGGGGAGCCGAGAGAGTGAAGGGCGAGAGGGGGCTTGGGGGGGAGGGGGAAAGAATCAGAAGGCACCCCCAGCCACCTCCACCACCTCAGCAGCGACAAACTCCCCGCCCCCTCCCCCCCAAAAAGTCGCCACGCTCTCACTCAGCCAGAGTCCGAGGTAAACAACGAGCACCACAATGGCACTAGGACTTAAGGGGAAAAGAAACCCAGAAACCCCAACAAAACTGACGAGGAGTTTCCCAAAATGCAAGAAGGGGGTGGGAAGCGTCCTCTGGAGTCGCCCAGGCTTTCTGCTCGGTCCCCGGGCAGGCTAGAGGGCGGCTGTTGCTGTTGTTGTGACGAGGCCGGTTGTTGCTGGGTGGCACAGGGAGAGGTGTGTGTGTGCGTCTGTGTGTGTGCGTGTGAGCGCGAGTCCCCGGACGGGGCTGCTTCTCTCTCTCTGCCTCGCTCGCTCTCGCTCGCTCTCCCCCTCGCTGCCGTCTCTGTCCCCATTAAATTATTAGTTGACTCATCCCGGCCGCTGTCGCCGCCGCCGCCGTGCCCAGCTCGGCTCCGCGCGTCCGCCCGGGCTGCAGCCCTCTACGCCGCTGCTCCTGCTGCTGCTGCTGCTGCCGCCGCCGCCGCCGCTGTGGCTGCCTCTTCTTCCTCCTCCTCATTTTAATACAAAATCACCCCGCTCGCAGCCCCAGCCCCGAGCACGCAGCCTCCTCCCGGCCGCCCGCCGCCGCCCCGAGCCCTTCCCCAGCGGGGCCGGCGCATCCACCGCGTCCGGGGAGCGGGAGCGAGCGAGAAAGTGGCGGCGACGGCGGCGGCGGCGGCGGCGGAGGAGGAGGAGGAGCGGGGAGGGAGAGGAGGAGGAAGGGGGTGCGGAGCGGAGGAGGAAGGCGGCGGGGGGGCGGGGGGGCAGGGTGCAAGGAGAAGGCGGAAAAGGGATGGGGATTAAAACCCGGGCTGGAGGGCCGGGATCGGGGGAGGGGGCGGGGGCGGCGAGTTAAAAAGCAGAAAGACAAGTAACTAGTGAATGAGTGAGGGAAGGGGGGTGAGCGCACGATTTCCGGCCTCGGGCGCGCAAGAATTTGTAATGAGCTTGATTAGAGTGAGGCGGCCCGACATTTATTACACACAATACCCAGAATAACAGGGCGCCGCGCGAGGGCCAGCGCCGGCCGCCGCCAGGCGCGCCAGGGAGGGCGCAGGGGGAGGAGGAGAGGGGGCTTCCCTGGCAGCGCCGCCGCGGCGGGGAGGGAGCGCGCGGCGCGCGGGCGGCAGGGGCAGGTGTGCGAGGGAGCCGCCGGGAGGAGGGGCCGGGCTGGCGGAGCTGGGGGTGGGGGTGAAAGTGACGGGGAGGAGGGGGCGCGGGCCAGGGGAAAAGCTAACCAACCACCCACACGCCACAAAAACCACAGAAAGGAATACGTCGGGAGCGTCGCGGGCGGGCACCCAGGGAACAGGCGAGGCGGGGAGGGCGCACCGGCCCCGCGGGAGAGAGGCCCGGACTGGCAGGTGACAGGCGTAGAGTAGTGAGGTAGGGGACTTCAGGAAGTGGCTGAAGGGGACCAGCGGGAGGGAGAGCTCTCCCGAGAAGCGTGGAGGGTGCAGAAACGTTTGCAGGGGAATAAAGGCCAGGATCCTTAAAATGTTCTCGCGAATTATTTATCCTGAAAGAGGATAAATCCTAAAGTATTTCTGGCGCCAACGTGAAAACATGAGTAAGAGCTTTCTATACAAGTCAGAGGTAGGTTCAAAACTCCCTCGCTTCTGAGCCATATAACACTTGGGAGGAAGAAATACGTGGCCCATGGTGGCCGAGTTAAACAAAATTTGGGTCACTTAATAAAAGAGACCTGACTTGTTATTAAAAAGGAAATGGCACCATTCTTAATTTCACACCGGCGAAAGACAAAGTTTGGGTGGGTAAATACATCCGTTGTTGCAATAAATACTTCTGCAATCTAGGCTAAGTTACCCAGTTAGATAAATGGTCATTAGCACATAAGTGTGATCCTCTTATTTAGATAATCTATTAAATGTAGTTCCTATAAAAATGAAGAACATTACAGTCTCACCCAAAACAGAGATGCAGTGTTTATCGCTTACGTTTCAGCACTAACATCTCAGTCCCTGAAGGCAGTTAGTCATGAAACAAAAACAAAAATGTTATAAGAATTATTTTTCAGAATACACTAGTAGGGAAAAGAAAAAAAAGTCAGTCAGATAAACATTTTGTTACACATAAAAAAGCAACAAGTTAGCACAAGTACTGAGATAAGAGGAACATATGCAAATTAAGCTCTTTAAAGCTACCAATACACACTTAGAGACACTGTTTACATTAGAAATCTAAGAAAAGCAGAAGGTAAAGCAGAAGATAAAGTATAGGAAATAATGGCCTCCTGGGGAGGACAAGTTTAGGAGAGACAGAATGAAAATATATCACTCTAATGGCACCCAAGTTTCACCCACAAACCAGAAAGGTTAGTCAAAATCGAGGAAGGCAACCCATGAATCTTGGCACATATAAACCCAAGCCTTGAGCAAAAGAAAGACTGTGTGATGATAAACACAGCATCACAAACAAGAAAAAACCCCAAACGAGATCACATTTCAAACGTTGAAATGTGGGGAAATAATGGAGGAGAATGTTTTAATTAAAGTATAAGAAACATAATAATACTGAAAAGAAGAACAGATAGCAATGAATTATCTCTATAATGACAATGATTTTTGCAATATGATAGGTTAAGTTAGGAATTTCCAAAATGTATGTTTTAAGAGTTGCTCCAGCCGGTGACGCCTGACAGGTGTTCCTGCCTGGTTTGCAGAAGGGACAGTACATCCTAGTGTCACACTGCACACATTTACAAAAATAGTAACATAAGAAAATTAATAAAAATTACAGACTACAAAATAAAAAGTTATCCATGCAACTTCACCTGAAGTAGAATGTTTTTAAAAGAGGAAAGGAAAGTTCTTAAGCAAAAACAAAATCTGAATAAAGAGAAGACTAAAATGGGGTTATTGAAAATATCAATATTAAGACACCTTGGAATAAAATACTGTAAATACGTTTATCCCATAATTTACACAATAAATAAGACCAAAAGCTTCCCAACTGCCTTAGCTTCCTAATGACTTGGCCAATGCTAATGTAATGTGGGACTTAAAACAGTAATCTTTAAATCTGAATAGCATCTTTTATCCAGGAATTACAAACTAAGTCTGAAGCACAAAACATAAAAGTGTGTAATAAGGATGGACATAGACTTGGAAAAAAGATAAACAGAATAAATGAGGATAAAAACATCTACAAACAACTTTATTATAAAGAATAACGATATAGTACAATTATGAATCTATTAATCACATATACATACTAATTTCCCCTCAAGCCCATCCTTTTTTTAGAACTATATGATTGTAATAAATGACATAAGTAAAGTGATACTGAGGTTTATGCCTTCCAAGTCATACACTATAAGGATAAACTTAATTACTATAAATTATCTTCCCCTTAGAATATTCATTATGGCCACTGAGCACTGGTCAGTGTAAAACTAGGTTAAAATAAAGGTGAAAAAAAGAAAGGTTATTAGAAAAATGCCACTGTCTGGGCATGTGTGAGGATAAAATATCAGGGGGGGAAAACATCATTCTACACAGGCATCTTATATTTGTCAATAAAGATGCAAGCAAGTATTAGAAAAAGTTCAAACAAAAACTTTCTAAATCTAGATATCAAAATAGTAAACATGTAAAACATGAAACAGTGCAAGTCAAATAATGAACTGTTAACATGTGGATGTACAGTTAAAACTGAGTGCATCCATTTTTCATCCCATGAGAAGCCATTCCGACTGGCTACAAAAAAAGAGTAGTTAAGATAAAATATTGTAACAGATATACAAGATTTTTTTTTAAATAATGAAAGAATGGCTGCATGTTTCAGATGGCACCGTATTAAGATAAATATGCAGGCAGATATCCGAAAGCATTAAAACACATTCAGAGTTCTGAATAGCACATACATTTGTAATAAACAGAGAAAGCATTTAGAATTTGCACGCTTTTAAGATATGGCAACTCCGCCAGTGACTGTGTTAGCAAAGCAATGCTTACCACCATAGCACTTTCTAAGGACATTTTTTTTCCATCTTTTTAAATTCAAATACAGTTGGCTATCTCCCTACACTTTTAAAGCAGCACAATTTATGTAGCATATTGCTCTTTTTTGTCGTGTCAACTCTTTGTTTTTTGGCTTTAGCTGCAGGTGGTGTTTTCCATACATGAATTTCTGGGAATATGGTCTGTGTTGGCCATATAAGGATATCTATTTGAGCCATATGTTTTGCTGTCATGTGTCTCATTTTGTCTGTCTGGGATGTCAGGACTGATTTCCACATCGTTTTTTGAATAGACCAAATAAAATTTGTAAGAGCAGAGAGGAAAAAGCTGGGGCTGGAGCCCAAACAACGTTGTCAAAACATACATTGGAGAGGAAATGCAATATCCTGTAAATATTTGCACCTTTCTTCTCACATCTTATCTGTGGCTGACATCATCACAACTGCATAGTTTAAGACAGTATCTACTTGCTCAAGTTCAGAAGTTTGCAGTATGCTATGCATGCAGCTTAATCAGACAGACCCCACATCTTTGGAGGTCGATGATGGCAAGGCACACTTCTACTCTGAGTGCCATGGGTCCTGCAGGCAGCTTGACCCAGCCTTGAACTTGGGGAAGGGAAGCTGTCTCATGCTTTTGTTATTTTAGTGAATAAACGAAACTCTGATTAAACTTTCTGACTAATCTTACAAGAAAGTATAGCCCCTATTTTATACTCTCATAGCCTCTTGCGTTTTTCTTTGGTAAGTCACCACAGTCTTAATCAAATAATACATTGAATAATTATTGGGTTAATAAATGTCTCCCATAAAGTCCTACGAGAACAGAGACTGTGTGTCTTGCTTCCTGCCACACTGTCAGGAATTCATATGCCGTACCTGCAATATCTACACGATGAAGAAAGATATAAGAGCGCAAAGCTCAGTGTCACTTGCAACCAACTCCCACCGCTAACTGCAATCACAATTCCTTTTAGAGAATTGCAAAAGGAAGGGGCAGTGGGGAGGGTGACGACTATATCATTTAAATTTGAACTGATTGAAATTAAATACAATTTACAATTGAGCTCCTCAGTCACATTTCAAGTGTTCAATAGCCTTGTGTGGTATTGGGCAGTGTAGATTATAAAACACTTCCACCATTGCTGAAAGTTCTTCTGGACAGCACTTAGCTAGTGAACTTCTCTAAAAGATGACCAAGTAAATCCAAGACCTGGCCAGGAGTCTTAGAGGTGCTGAATGGCTTTTAGACATTCTAATAATGTACAAACTGAAATCATTTTCCATTTTAGACTTAGCCCATAGATCTGTAAAGTTGCATGTAATGAGGCTTGTGTGCCGCTGCTCACAATTAAAACGACTTTCTAGACATTGTCTGTATTTGAAAGGGTCCTGTCTGTAGTATATCTGGAATAATATGCATTTACGCCAAATGCTGCTTTCCATAAGCATTTCAGTAGCTCCTAGGTGGTGGTAAAAACCACAAAGTCATTCCCTACCCTCACTCCCACTCCTACATTAAATAAGCATAGTTGCAGTTAGAAATGGCTCTTTTGGAAGCTTTAAGGTAGGTACCTACTCAAACTGGACAAACATCCGGACATACCAAACAAATAATAGTACACTGCAGAAAATAATAGCAAAAGGCTTGAATGTGTTTCTGGGGAGATAAAGGAGCAATGATAATGAACATGCGTCTTCAAGTTTTTTCTTTGTGTGTTTTCCCTAATAAATGGGGTTTCCATTATAGCCAAACTGATAGCGATCAAAAGTTGTTTCCTAATTACATTGGGATGGATGTAAATACACACTGGTAATTTGTGATACGGTTTTAATAGACAAAGGTCATTATGAAAGCCGAGCAAAGAGAGGCCAATATTGATGCTAGTTTTGGGAAAGCTGGTAAGGGAAAAGAACAGCCATTGTAGTTGGCTTCTAGAACCTGATGGACTATCTGGGCCCTTTACTCAGAAATATAGTCCCCACCCCCTTTTTATAAGCAAGAATGCAATGGGTAAAAAAATTCTGAAAGCCACCTTTCCTTCCATAGATGTCAGTATGGATCGTAAACTTAACAGGACACAATGGTAATATCTGCATCAAAATTGGTATCTCTATCTAGACTTAGATCCAAAAATTGAGTCGGGAGGGGAAAGGATTCCGGTGATGGCTGCTGAGTCCTCTACTGTAGATATCACCATCAGAATACTTAGTTTCAGGTTGCCTCGCTTCCCCTTGGATTGCTTCTGGAGTGGCCCCCCCCTTCTCACCTGGGGACCTCCCTTCTGCCATATCCTTAGTAGGCAGCTTGATTGCCCCTCTTCAGTCCCCAGCCTTCTCCAGCTGTTCCTTATATCCTTCTTGACGCTCCATCGCGCTACCTGGCCCCTTCAGTGTGCTGTTCCGTATTTATATGCCTGCCCTTCCAAACTGCAAGTCTGTAAGCACCTTGAGGGTGCATTTCTGTCTGTGTTCCTGGAGTCTCTCACAGTGCCTGCCATCACAGGGAAAGGAACCCAAGAACTATTTTTAATGAGCGAGTGCTTATAAGAAATCTTAGGCAGATTCTTGCAATCTTAGAAAGTAAAGTCAGGTGCCGGGATCAGAAGTTAGCTCAGTGGCTCCCCAAATGGGCTTCATATTAACATCACCTAAGGAGCTCCTTCAACAACCCAGATGTCCACGCTGCACCCCACTGCAATGACCAGGCATTCTGTTGTTTGGAACACCCAGAATGATTCCATTGTACAGCCCAGTTTGGCACCCACTGGGTTAGGTAATATTTTGAAGATAGGAAATCAAATATACCTGCTAGGAAATCCTCAAGTGAAGTTTTTGACCCAATCTTGAGGTCACTTGTAAAGGTTAAGGCTGTGCCAGGAACCAGAACGTGCCCTAAATTTAAGGAATGTATGTGCAGGGAAGCCACTAAGTTAAAAAAAAAAAAAGAGGGGGACATGCTATTAGATGATTGATTTGTCAATTAAAGGTATGCTGTTTGAGGAACCATGATGAAGTAGCATTTTGCACTTGCTTGAGATTTACTAGGGTGCCAGAAATCCTGTACAGGTATATGATTTGCCATCACAGACATAAGCAACTAACCACAA
This sequence comes from Molossus molossus, assembly GCF_014108415.1. Classification (NCBI taxonomy): domain Eukaryota; kingdom Metazoa; phylum Chordata; class Mammalia; order Chiroptera; family Molossidae; genus Molossus; species Molossus molossus. The sequence goes on from NW_023425353.1 coordinate 41,774,459, forward strand.
AATTACACATGGAAGTCAAGTTCTGAAACCAGTCTATTATTTACTGGAGCCAGAATCATCCCAGTTTCCTCTATTTCTTTTGTCCACATAGTTGAGCATGATTTTTCTCCCAGAAAACTTCAACCTTGAGTGAGCTTCTCCTTGAGCAGTTGAAAACTGTTCCACTTATTTCCAGACCAACTCACTAAGTACTGAAGTATTAACATCGACCGTGCCAAAGAGCCAGGGCAGGTCATCACAGCCCTAGATGCCATGCAGTACTCTCAGGAAGGTCAAGAGATTTTAATTCCAACAAAGCCAAACAGCAACCATTCTAACCAACCTTTTTAGCCGAGACATAACCAAATCTTTAGTGATGTGAATGTTACCACTAATCTTTCCTGGCTTAATTGGAGGGAGAAACAGTTTGAGGTTACAGTGGACCTGAATCCTGGTTCAGATCTTTGGGCAGAGTATCAGCCAAAGGCAATCACTACCACCGACTGCCGTACTCATCACCACAAGGCACGAGGCAGGAGTTGTCCATCAGGAAGAAAGCCACCGCCAGAAACTACTGCATCACACCTGGACGGTGACTAAATTCCACTATAATGCCTGGAATTTGTTGAAGCCAGGGAGAAGTTCATTCAGAAGTAGAGCACATTCTATTTGGGATGATGGAAAAGATCTGGAAGCAGACTGTGTTGATGGTTACACAACAGGGCGGATATAATGAATGCCACTGAATTGTACACTTAAAAGTTGTCAAAATGGCATACTTTGTTATATATCTTTTACCACAATTAAAAAAATTTTAAACAACAAAAAACAATCTTTCACCTATTCTAAGTTCAGCAGATATAGATATACACATATACATATTGTGAAAATATTATGCCAAGTAGAAAAACAATGAGCTACAACATATTGAACAACCTCATGCTCACAGACAACCTTTCATTGCTTTGTCCTTACCCACCAACAGCCACAGTCCAGTCTATGCAAGATAATTAATTCATATGATGAATACCTGACCCAAGGATAATTAACATGGATTGGTAATTAGACACCATGTTCCCACCCAAAGTAGGTAATCTGACGGTCCTATAATGCAAGAAAATGGTTCTCTTTTCATATTTTACTCTATACTGTTATTTTTGCAAAAGAGGAGAATGAAGCATAAACAAAAACAAACAAATAAGAGTATGTTAAGTCCAAAAATTCTTTCTTGGATGTTTTGTAAATGAGTAAAAATTAACTGTATTCCTGAAATGGTAGACCTTCCAATTAAACAGTACTCAGAGTGTTGAACATTTACATGCAGCTCAGCCACAGATGTGTCAGTGCAATAATTTATAACATGTCTCTGTATAAAGACTTTAGGTTCTACTTTTAAATAAAAATTTAATTTTTGTTTAAAAAAGCCCAAAAGTCTTTCAAATTTAATTTTCAGTCACGTTTTAGTAATAATAATTAGAATTAAAGTATTTAACTCTGAAGCAATAACTTATATCATCTTTTTCTATAATATATTGTCCTATATTCTATTTCCTATAATCTAGCCTTAGTGATTTCACATTTATTTTATATTAGGGACTTTTATATTAATGATGAAGTTTTTAATGTACTGGAAATTCATATATAAATTATATCTTACTGAAGTTCATACCTATATATTTTTGATGCATGATTAAGAAATAATAATACATAGTAAAGCCAAACTAAAGTTACAAATTAGGTATGAAAGCATAAATAAAATCCTAAGAAAAGTTTCACTATACAGCTGTAAGCTAGACATAGCCAGTTAGCCATTTTGCAGGTGCCCCTTTATTTGTGTGTGTACTGTAGAATTTAATTCATTAAATAACTAACATGAACCATAAATATGCAAATTTCCAGCTGATATGAAGCAAAAAGTTGATAAATAATGCTTCTGTATAACTTTAAAAACAGAACAAGTGAGCCTGAGGCTATTTTTTAATCATTTATTTATTCTGTAAAGACTATTTTTATTTGTATTTTAAATATATACATATAAATATACTTTGGAGAGAAACAAACAGCATATTTATGAAAAAAATTTTATAGGGACCAGCTTGTAACTGTTTTGAGACTGTATTGCTTTAAAGATGGACAATACCCATCATTGTATTACTCCTACAACTAAAAAAAAACTACATGTTCACACTATCTTAATTAAAATTAAACTCATATCTCCATGAAGATAACAAGGCTCTCAAAAATAACTTTTCAATTTGCTTTGTACAAAGGGGTTTTGTCACTAAAAATTTAAAACACTGAAAGTGTAAAGGCATCTTTGTGGCTGGCGTATTCTGCAGATCAGGAGAAAAACCAAATCTTGGGGCAGTCTCTATAGATTGGGGAAATCCAATTGTTTGGCCAACATCCTAGTATGAATAAATGTAGCTATGACATAATACATGTTCATAGATACTATTTGTGTGTCATACAAGAGAATATTACACAATTTAAAACTAGTCTACCACAGTCTTCATTAGAAATTCTTTAAAACCCAGAGTAAGTGTAGCACCTCGATCATTAAGCAACTCCCACGAAAGATAAATGACATTGGGTAAAGCAGTGGAGAAAGGAAGAACCTGCAGGGGGGCTTGCTCCATCCTCTACTAGCTAGCTGAGTGAACCTCCACAAGTCAGACAGGATCGGGCTCCGTATCTACAAAACGATGGAAAAGAATCTGATCATCTTTAAGACCACATAAAAAATTCGCTGCCCTTTCATTTAATTTTAAAAACCAAGTTCACTTTAAAGAGAATATAAAGGTATAAGGAAATTTTTCACATGCTACATGAGATGTTTATCTATATATGAGACAGGTGTCAAACAAACAAATAAAAAAAAAAAAAAGAAAAGAAAAACACCACTAAGGCAAAGAGAAACTTTAACTCACCAGATTCCATCTGTTACATTTGAATTCATGCATAATTGATTATCCATGACTGGTAAGTTCTTTTCTCACTAGCCGACCACAGTTTTCTAAACATTATGTATTAAATCACTACTAAAGTAGACCACATTTCAGAAACAGTAAGGGCAGAATAAGAATATTTTAAATGAAAAATTACATGCTGGTTAATAATAATACAGCTGACCTATGTTTAAGGGAGAGAAATTTTAATCATGTGCATATTAAATATTAATAACCTATTCTGTTATTGTTATAATAAGGTTAAGTAGGCTTCTCCCTGCTTAAGGAAAAAGAGAGAAGTAGGAATGCATAATGGCGCAAAAAGACACTGAGATGGGAGACAGACATAAGGAAAATGTGTCAACAATAAACAAGAGGAAATGAGAAAGAAGGAAAAGATGAAGGTGGAAACTAATCTCTATGTGTCATTATGACTGCCAGAGTACTGGCAAAGAAGCAGCATCCTTTTATTTCAATTTTAATCATTTCTGAATTTTAATACCCAGCTCCTTTTGTAATTCTCCTGGCATCCCCCATATGCCTCCATCCCAGCCAAAACACCAGTGTAAATTAAATGGCAGGCAACCACACCACTGTTGTAGCCTCCCCAAAGAACCTACCAGGTGACCAAAAGCAAAAAAAGGTATGTCTACCTTATATCCCTGAGGACATCTAGCCAATTAACTGGCTGAATGTTCTCTACTTTCTTTAATTTTGAAAAGAAGGACAGTAGTTAGGTAATCTACAGATAGAGAATCATGAAAAAAATAATAAAGCAAGCCAGTAGTAATACAATAATCAGTGACCATCAGGGCCTGGAAAAATGAGTTTGCTCTCACTGGCACTAAGGAGCATCACATGATTATTTAATTACAGCTCTAATTTTTGTCTCGTGGATGGCAACATATCAACAATTAATAGGGCAAATAGAGGAGACTGTTTTTAAAGAGACAGAATGTGCATGATAATGTAATAGGTCACACAGCAGTGTACCGCCTAAGAATACTTTCCTTTCTGTAACTAAATAGGACTGTCTTGCAAATAGCCCCACACATGTTTTTAAAAGAAAATAAATTTAAGGAGGAAGTATGTTTTTTAGATAACTTTCATAGAATGCCCAGAACTTTTTAGAATGTTTTAGATACAGCTAATGCAACCCCATTGCAACTCTAGTATTAATTTAAAAGAATGGAGTGAAATCTTCATTACTATAAATATCCTCAATCTTAAAACAATAAAAACAAACAAACAATATATATATAGTTACAATGAAAACTATTTTTTATGCAGTAATCATGGCTGACATTTTTTCATTGGGACCCTGAAAAAATATCCTTATTGTAGGAAAGACTAGATAGAGGTCAATCAGCCTTGGGCCACTGTAAAAAGTATTTTTGGTCCCAGAATATGACAAAGACCATTATATGGTGACCTAACTGCAAGACCTAGGAAGTGTTCTGTATTGACTCTAATACAGATTGTTACCACAACCAACCACCGAAGGACCATGAACCTGAACGAAGATACTTCACCTAATCCTTGAGGTCAGACAATGAGGATAAAACAGACCCCAGTGCTACTGTCAAAAAATGACGGAGCACATAGTTAAAGAAGAAAAACATTCAATTATTGAGAAAGCCGGACATGTGTAGATTAAGTGTTCAGATAACCCCAGTAAAACCAGAAAATTAGAGAGAAAGGTCTCCCCACCCCCATTAAATCATTATCACGGCACAAGCTAAATTCACTGTTTTATTATTAATTTAGCAAATCTTTAATGAGTGCTTACTATACAAGACACTGAATGCTAACCGTGAACTTTTTCCTATTTTATATGAGACATGCACCTTACATTGAATTTCTTTTTTATAGCTTAATATCTTACAGAAATAAAGATAAACAGCACCTAAAAATCATAAAGTGGGAATACTAGTGTCTTTTTAAGTGCTGTATTACATGGCCACAAGGTCTACCTATCCAAATTAACCAAGGGGATTCAAAGAGTTAACCAATTTGATAGAATTGTCTAAGTCAGGCTAAGTCCAGCTTCAAACTTCTCTAGGTAGGCACCCATTGTTCTGCCATGCCAAAAGCCAAAGCAAAAACTCTGGCTTAAAATCTGGAAAATGAAAGAGTCTTAGAACTACTGCTGTGATCAACGGCTCAAATGTACCTTAATTATCAGGTTTTGGACCATTTTAAGAAAACATAACTTGGATAAAGGAACAGTGACTAAAATGATTCCACAAAAAAAGAAGTATTACGAGGAGCTAGATCAACTCACTAAGCTTCTAATGGCTTGGGCTGGCCAAAGTTCATCAGTAAACAAGAAAATGTGGGCATCTCAAAAGACAATGTGGGAAAGGTCAAACTGCTGAGGGGCAACAATTTCTAAAGCTACTGGCAAAGTGACCAAGGCAATAGTAACTACAAGGAGAGAAAAACAAAACAAAACAAAGCAAAAACAAAAAACCAGGAAGAACATTTTGCATCCCAGTGAAAAGTTCTCAAATTAAGTTATTTTAGTAGAAAACATTTTGATGATTCTGGACCAAAATGTGACTCTATACATTCTAAAAGAATATTTTCAAGAGTCTAGCAAGCAGCAGCTTGTAAGTAAGCATATACATCATTCTCTCTCTCTCTTTTTTTAACATGACTGTTAATGTAGAGTTAACGTGTCTCAGAAAAGGCTGTAATTAACTGTCTACTGCTCTAATAACACTAATAAGCGTACAGTATTATTAAAATACAATGACTGCATACAAAGTAAGGCTGTCATTTTTTTTTTACTTTTAAGATAATGTTCTAAATTGTTTTTGAGTCTTTTTCAACCACCCAAAAGAGCCTTCCTCCAAGATTTGTTTTATAAAACACAGTTATTAAAATATTTTTATTTCCTCCCATAGTCTGGAGAAATCTAACGTTAAACAGGATATCTAGGTGTCCTGTCAATTGGGAAAGACACAATGGAAAATACTTGGATTATTTTTACCAATTCCGTAAATTCTTTTAAAACTGTAAGCATTTTTAGTTTCGCACCTCACTCACTGATAAAATACTTGAATGGGAAGAGAAAGGTTTAGCTTTATCAAGAATCACATACCCATGTTGTTCATTTCCCAGTGATTTCCACTGTCTGGTTCACTGGGACAGGAAAACTCAATTGCATTCAACATCAAACAGCTAATTATGTGTATGCTATATTCAAGACTAGCTCCATTTCAAAAGATATCTGTGTACACTGGGTTCTATTTTATTTATAATAATTATGACAATAAAATATTTATAACATAAAACCTCTTTTACCTTAAAGTCCTTAACATTATAAACGTTAAAAGGCCAAATTCTCATTTACATGCTCTTAACAGCATTACAGAAACCATTGAGTAAGACTAGAAAGGAACATCTAGCAATCAAGTTTACTATACACATGGCTTCCTGGAATACTGCATCTAAAGAACACCCTTTTCTTTAAATATCTCAAGGACAGATAGTCTAATAACTTCCCATGGGAGCTTTCTACTATATTTTGCCACCCAGAAAAGAATGCCCACTGAAGAATTTTTGTTGATATCTGCTCTCAAATCATCTCTAGCTGAGAAAAAGCAACATCCCAGATTCTCCATATGGAATTGATAGGAACATTTCTGGCACTTACCCTCCAAATACCAGAAGCTGCTCTCTGAATCTAGCCCTACAGGAGAGCTATCAAAAAGTAGTCTTTGATGAGGTGACAATGACGGAAGTTCTCTCTGGCAGTGCTAGCAAGGCAGAAGCATCCCCAAATGAGGTGGTTACCAGTTGCCTGTGAAGCAGCTGGACCATTACTGCAGTTCTGAGGGTACGTCACAAATCAGGTCATAGCTCTGGGTAGAGTCCACCCACTTCACCCTGCACAACGCCCTCCACTTCCTGCACACCTGGGGGGGAGGGGAGGGGGGGCAATGCAGGTCCACAGACACTCTTGTAAAGGCACAACCAGGTGCAGCCTGACATCCGCTTCTTCTGCAAGCGTTTCAGCTTCATTTTGGGGACCTGCACCCCGAGGTACTCAAAATGTGCGCAGTAATAAGCAGGTTCTAAGATGAATGATGAACATACAATATTGCACAGTTTAGTGTTTTATCCAGCAAGATCTTTCCTCCACTGGAAACTGAACCAAGTCTTAATTTTTGGTTACAAGACACTTCACGACCAAATGTCAAATAACTGGACTGCAATTTCAGGAGAATCTAGGGACACAAATGCTGGGGTACCAGTTAACTAATTTCCATCTCTCATAACTAAACCAGATCACCGCATAAACTGAATTACATCCTTGAAAGTCCATTGAAAGGGATAATCAGAATTTCTATTACGAATGAAGCCTCAGACGGCAACAACAGTGGAAGTGATATAGAATAACTTGAAAGAATAAAAATAGGCCAATATGCTGGAGAAATGCTATGCTACTAAATCTCACCCTGAATGCATATACACACAATCTGTATCTATTTACTCTGAAATGAAATATCTGATCTTAAAAAAGACTTTAAAGAAATAAACAGCAAAAGGTACCACTGGCACAAGTTCAAAAGTACTAAATAATGTGTGTTAATGTGTTGATCACACTCTATGAAGACATCAAGTTTAAATACACTTACCATTGAGAATAGCACTTAAGAACAATATATAAATTACCATAGTAGACACTCTTTCTTTGGTAGAGTGAAGCAGAAGAACCTTGTCTAACAAATTTGATTTATATGCTGTATTAAGACCACATTCTGCTCTGATGTCAATGAAATATGTGATTAGAGATTGACAACTGTATGTAGACGATGAGTGTAAAAACTACTTACAGAATGTAAGTGAAAATCAGCATTTTCTCAAGTTAACCATAAGTTTTAGAATTCAACTTTAACAGTGTTTTGATGTTTCCAGGAGTTTGAAAGAGAAGGGACTTTTAATTTTAAATGAAAACAATAAATGCATTTAGTATTATAACAAAGTTGAAATCACCCTTATCTTATGGTTGATAAATTAACAGGAAAGGAGGCAAGAATATTTTCAGAGGAAAGCCAACAGTATCAAGCAATCAATGAGCCCTACTTTGTACTTATATTTGCAGATTTCCATTAAAAACTGAAACATTACATCTAAGACTTGGGAGGGAAGACACTTTATCAAAGTTATTATCTAAGTTATTATTTGGGACTTTGTAGAAAGTTAATTTAGAAAACACACACTTAGATGTGTTTGAACGTATTTGTCCTGAGGTTGTTCCAAGATGACTATTTTAAGTGGCATGCAGATTCTTTGGGGGTTTTGATGTTCTAGTTGAGGTATGTAAAGTAACGTGTCTTCCAACTGGTTCTCACAGAACAGAAATGAAATTACTCTGCTTTAAGGTTTTGCCACTGGGAAACCATAAGAAAAACTGCTCTCGACCCCTACCCCCAACCAGGAAGAGTCTGCAGCCCTTCAGCACAGGTAGATATTATAATGGAGACAGAGCTGTTCTTTAGTGGTGACAGGAATATAAATACGTGCACTAACCTATAAACTGGTACTTACTTCAGGAAGGTAAGTAATATTTTTCCTCTGATTGCTGAGCTGTCAGTTTAATGCGGCGTAAATAAACAGTAGGTGCCTGCTAGCTCGAAGTAGGAAGTGTTCATTCCACACGAGGAACAGATTACTGAAGCCTGATGCTCATCATGCTGCAACATAACTTTCATTTTACCAGAAAATACACCCTACCGTGGATGATTTTTCGTGCCTGATCTATTAATTAACTTAACTCTGTTCTGTCAAAATGTAAACCAATTTGTTAAAATCAGCCCAGACTTTTGGAGTTTGAAAACCAAATCAATTTGAAAAGCAAGAGTAATGACTGTTCTGTAATCTGATCACAAATGCTAAAACTGAGTACTTAATAGAATAAGCAATAACTGTACAAAACCCAGAAAAGGGAAAAGAACAAATTGGAATATAGAAATTAATAATCTGAGTTATGGAATTTACTCAAAACCCTCCACCTTTGCTAATTAAAAGCAACTGGCACCTTTACTTTTTTGCCACCTTGTGCTACTTTGGCCTGTTCAATATGTATGCTTATTCTGCTCTCTGAAATACCTAAAGGTAAACCATTCATAAAAATCAAATCATACTCCTTAATTCTAACAGTAACATTCCTCGACTCTGCTGAGAGAAGTGGCAAGCTTGAAGATCAAGTGACGATACCCTTCCTAACAGCATTCATATAAAATATGGTTTTCTTTCTATTTTCTATATACCACAAAGCTATGACAGTACATAGCAACTAATTATCTCCTTATATACAAGCACTGAGCAAAATATTTCATGGCATCATTTAAAATGGGAACTCATCTTATCTAAAGAGTATACAAGGCAAGGGGGGGCAGTATTTAAAACATGAACACATTCTGATAATTAATCAATGGACTGTAAAGGAAAAAGAGAGGTTTAAAAATATTTTTGCATTCAACTACAACATGTCTAGACGTGGTCTGAAGATTGAGTCAATGGCATGTATTTATTTTATATACTTCATCAGTCCCAAGTACTAATATAGTAAAAGTCATCCAAGATAACACATCTGGAAAGAAATGATGTGTTTGTGTAAAGGGCATATCTATGTATGGACCTTCTGGAAATTTACGGAGCAGATGAAAAACCACTAGAGTGCTTTACAGAGTCCCTACTGTATATCCATATTGTCTTTAGCTTAATAGCACTTGTAACCAAAAGATATTTACAATAATGAGGAACAGGTGCCTGTCACCTGACCTTTTAGGCCTAATTTATAATCCACAACCTGTCATCTGAAAAAAATAATTCAAAATCTCCTCCAGATATTTCAGTCTTGGCTAATTTAATGTAATCTTTCTTAACCATCACTCAGCATATCATATCTTAGTAAGTCGTAGGTTCATATAGCTGGCAACAGACTTCTTTGCAGAAATAAGCCAATATTCATTTTGTTGTTGTTGTTTAAAATGCTTGGAGACAAAAGAACTAGTTTTGTAGATTATCAAGCAAAGAATGTATTAATTTATTACAACAACTGAACAAAAGGCATTCCTTTTGAATACTTTTACATACAAAGAACTATTATTTATTACATATTTCAGCTTGTGGGAAAATGAGGAATGCATTGATTCTGGACATAACAGACTTTGGGAAGTTCTTTAGGTTTTCTTTATCTCTTTTTTCCTCCGTCTCCCTCCTCCCTCCTACCCCCCCCCCCTCACATTTTAAGGCACTAGTACTTTAGGAGGGAAATCCCTATTTGATCTTTTTTATACATCATTTGTATTATTCATTATTCAGAAAGAAATACAAAACTGAGCAGTGATTTTTATTTCTCTTGTACAATCTTGTTACATGTAGTCATACTCAAATTTAACAGTGCTTTGTATTTTATAGCTACTGTTTACATATTATGTATTACATATGACTGAACAACTCTACATTTAAAATATTGTTTCCATTAGAAAAAATATGAAGTAATAAGTGTCAAATGGAGATGAAGAATAAACATGCTTGGTATATTTATAAAATGCATAGTCATTTAAAATATGCAGAAATAGGACACATATTTTGCTACTGTTACATAGTATGCACATTGTTTAAAGTATATTTAATAATGTGCCTAACCAAGTTAATTAAAGTATTTATGTCTGACGATTGTGTTAAACATTTGGAGAGTTAGTGAAAGATACAACCAGTTACTTCTGCAAACTAAAGTTGAAATTATGCACTTATTATAACCTTTTCTAACAATGTGAGAAAAACAGAGTAAATATATTAAATTTGTTTCACAACAGATGCTTAGGTTGTTAATATTTAAGATGCCTATTCATGCTATTCCTGTCTGCACATTTGTCAAAAATGTAAGCCTGAATGCTAATGTTTGCCAGCAGACTGGAGCAGCCAGTATATGAATGTACTACTGTTCTACTAAAATAATATGCAATAGAAATAAAGAACTGCTGCTAAATCATAGCACTAGTACCACACAGCAGATTAAAGGTTTGTAGAGCAAACACCCCAACCTTGGTTTTCTCCAGTCTTAAAGTACCTGGGGGTATTTATTTACTTACTTATTTTTGCAGCTACATTGGACTATAGAATAAATCTTACATTTCTGACATCTCAGAAAAATCCACTTTAGATAGGGTGTAAATTTCAATAAAGTTTCATCGGGATGCGTTACTCTCAGCAGCACAAACACTGTAGATTTCAGGAACTGCTTGGGACAAAACCTGGCACCCAGCAGTCGCATTTTACTTATTCTTACCCCCACCTCTGTCCTTTTGGGAAAGTCAGGTGGTCTGGCCCCTGAGGTTGCAAGCATGGAACTCCAGGTTCTGTCCTGAAAATAGGACGTCCTTCTGTTCTCCCTCTTTTACAACCATGTGGAGTCCAAGTCTTACAACTTTGGTCTGGAAATCCGGAATGCCCCTGAGAAAGTTCACCAAGAAAGGGCGCAGAGGTCAAAGTTGCCAAGCAGGGCACTTGGGGAGGCGATCCCGTGGCTGACACTTGTAAGTAGAATTTGCAACGCCCTAGTGGAGGTCCGGGCCAAAACCTCCCGCAAGAGCCTTAAGTCCCTCTCGGTATTCTGGGGTCATCCCAAGACTCCTGCTCAGTGAATTTCCACGGTACGCGCGTGCCACTGCCCGGACCTGCCACCTGCCTGCATTGTCCCCCTCATGGCGGTTGCCCAAACCGATGCTCCACCGCCCCGGGAACCCCAGCAGCGGAGCTCGGAGAAGGCCGCCACGCTCGGGTCGGGACCGCAGGAGGGAGACCCCGAGGCCGCTCCTGTGCTGCCTCGGTCCCCGCAAAGAGGCAGCACCTCTCCCTGCCTCCAGCCCGTCTCCAAACCCACATTCACTCCAGAAGTCCCTTCAGGACCGGTCTCACTACAGCCAGCGAGTACTGGAAACGCGGAGTGCCGCGGCTTTCAAACTCCCGGATCCAACTTGAGCGCCCCGGCGCCCTAGTGATTCCCGGGATGGAGAAGTTGCCACAAACTTCCCAGGTCCCTGTCCGCCGCCGCTCCCGGCCAGCCGCGCGGGCGGGGGTGGAGGCAGGCGGGGATGGATCGGGGAAGGATGCTCAGCTTACTTGCGATCCGGCGGGGGAACGGTTCCACTCCCCCAGCCTACTTCGCGGGGCACCTCTCTGCCAGCCCGGCTTGAGGCGCACAGAGAGGCTCTCCCTTTCTCCGTAGGCTTCCTTCGGTCTTTTCGATCCCCCCTTTCTCTTCCCAAAGGGGTCATAGTGAGGACCCGAAGGAGTTTGTTCAGCCAGGGTCTGCAGGGCAGGTGTGTTAGTGTGTCCACACCCTGAGAGAGAACGAATGGCATCTTCAAGTCCCCATCCCGCGTGCTCTCCCTCACTCTACCGGCCCACCCCTCTGGCTCCGGCTGCGCGCGACAGAAGAGGCTCGGCAGACCCCTGCCACGGGGCGCCCACGAGAGGGGAGACAAGCTGCTCCAACAAGGGGCGCCGTGGGTGGGTACTACAAAGAAGTTTGGATCGATTCCGAAAAAAAAAAAAAAAAAGACAGAGATAAAAGAGCAAGAGTAGGGAGAAGAAGGGAGGCAAAGGAGCAGAACTCACTCAGGCATGGGCGTAGGGGGCGGCGGTGGCTGTCGAGTGCGGGCCGGAGACCAGGAACGGCTCCCCGGGCAGGCGCACCGGCGTCGGACTTCCGAGGCGGCGGCTTCTGCCTCTTGCGCCGCCGCCGCCGGAGCTGCGGCTGCCGCGGAAGTTAATTGCAACTTGACTTCAAGTTGTCTTCTTTCCCCATCCGAAGTGGGCGTTTAAAGGGGAGAGCGAGGCGAGGAGCGAGCTAGCGAGCGCGCGGGGCCGAGGGAAGGAAGGGAAGGGGGGAGGGAGGAGATGTTAACAGGGGGGGAGGGGGCGGGGGCGGGAGGGGGAAGGGGCCGGCGGGAGCTGCTCTCGGCTCGGCGGTCGCCGCGCCCGCAGTCTGGAGGCGCACCGGAGCGGCCGGGGCGCCCCCCGCGGGAGCTCGCAGCCACGCGCGGCGCGCATCCAGCCGCGGCTCCTCCGACCCGGCACGCTGCGCCCGGGGGCTCCGCGGACCCTGCGTCGCCGCCGCTTCGGAGGTGGTGCGGCGCGGGCTGGCCGGCAAGGGCCCGGCCCGCCTCCCCTGCGCCCGCCCCGGCTTCTCCCCCTGGCGGTGGAGCCTCGGAGGCCGCCGGCAACACTAGGCAGGCTGGAGCCCGAGCCGAGCCGAGCCCGAGCCGCCGCCGCCGCGCGCCGCTCCCAGGCTCCTTCCCAGCGCGCCGGCCGGGGTGTTGGGGGGCGGCGGGCCGAAGGGACGAGGGCGGGCGAGGGGCGCGCACAGGGATTGGCGCCGAAGATCGGACCCTGAGCCGTGAGGGGTAAGTGTGGGCGCCTTGGAGTGCGCCTAGGGGTGCGCGGCGCGGCTCTCGACGCCCGCCAACCCTACCCCCTCACCTCTCCGGGGCCCCCACCTCGCGCACCCCTCCTCTTGCCGCTTGCGGCTTCCTCTTGTTGTTCGGCTGGGCTTTTTTTTTTTTTTCGAGGGGGAGAAAGGGGTGATTGCAGTGTGTGCCAGCGGAGGAGGAAGTCAGGTGAGAGGCCCCGACGCCCACCCCCAACCCAGCCTGCGTGGGATGGATCATGCCTCACTAGGGGCATGTGGGCCAATTTTTTTCTCGTCAATATTCGGTGAAGACGATCTTTCCTAGAGGGCCTCCTTCCCTTACAGCCGTTCCGTCCATCTCCCTTCACCCCACCCTCGTCCCTCAGCACACCATACAGGAGCGCTTCACCCCAACCAAGGAGCACGTGGCGGAAGGAAGAGGAGTGGACCCCTGGCCGACCCCCACGCCGCGCCCCTGCCCGTTTGTTTACTATCTGTCCTCCCATCAGCAGCTGCACTTCGTTTCTACTCGCTGGGAAAAGACGCCTAAGCTGAGGTCCAGTTTCTCCAAAAAGGTGAAAGCAAAGAGGGCCAGTGATGAGGGGCGAGGGAACGTTCCCCAAAGGGGACTGAAACTCCAAAAACCTCTGTAAGATCAGGGGTGACTGGAGCTGTGGGACCCCAGCCAAGGTGAAACTGAAATTCAACTTTGCCCATCTCCTCTTGTCATTCACCCCGCCCCACCTCTAAGGAAGCTAACAGGTCTTTTGTTTTTGTGTTGTGCCGTCTTTGGGAAATTCGAATTGAGTGTGACAACGGAAAATTACTTCTGTTTACTCAAAGTTAAAGGGATCGCAAAAAGAAAAAAAACAACAACATAGTCTTTACTTTTTCACTGTGTGTGTGTGTGTGTGTGTGTGTGTGTGTGTGTGTGTATGTGTGTGCGTGTGTGTTGTAGGTTCGTGGCTTGAACTGCAAAACGTCAGTTTGTAACAGTAAGAATTGCAGAGCCGCCTCGGTGTATTTTTAGAAGCTGCACTTTCTTGAGTTCCTTTCACACAGGCTTGCTCTCTCATTAAGTCCCCATAAATAATTGTATTTAGAGAGAAGGAAACTATGGAAGCAGGAGGGAGATTGCTAAGAGCTCTATCCTGCCAGCCTAGAGCACAGTTTGCAGTGAAGTTCCTGGAAAGTGACTGTGGGCTGAGAATTCAGTTTTTCCTAAAAGCTCTGTTAGGTCCTCTCTGTCAAATGTCTGTGAATAAAGCACACTGGGAAAATCCTGATATCTGTGCAGTCTTATTTTATCCTTTACACAGTGGTTGGTTCTACTTTCAAACCCTGGTAACAAACACGTCAACTGTGCTGTATTTTGGTGTGGGTTTTCTAAATAAAGGAGAGTGGCGCATGTATTCATGCTGCCTTCTCATCTGCCAGTTCTTTTCTATCAATGGGTATTGAATTCACTGGAATGTATCTCTCTTTTCAGTGGATTGTCATTTTAGTCAGAGACGACAATTCCGAAGACGGAAGAATATAAAAAGTTTGTTTGAGAGAACTCGCCCTTATTTTTTACGACGCAGGTGCCCACCTCAACTCCTGGTTCTGTAAAGAAAGGCAAAAATGTATAAATGCTTGCAATGAGAAAAACAAAATAACACAAGTTTTCTTTCCTGGACCGCTGTCTTCCCCTACAAGACCCAGGAGACACCAAGCCTTAGTTTACCAAAATTCTAATTGCTAACCAGTACCAATATCTCCATCTGGGAATGACATCAGGTTTGCAATGGAAAAAAATAAATAAATTCTCAGTTTTTAATTACTGCTTATTAGCAGTTGCTTGTAGCAGGCAGCTGATTCTCCAATTCTAAAAGCCTGAAATGAACCTTAACAGAAACGGAAATACATACATATATATATATTTTTTTTCTCCATTATACACTCTTACATACTCATCTGCTTCCCCAAGTTATCAATTAAGCTCTCAGAATTTAAGGTGTGATGTGCTCCTCTCCATTAAACCAAGGGAACATTTTGCCCCAATCTTTTAAATTTGCTTCCCCCCGCAGATAGTCTTGCACAGAGAGATGACAGACTCTATTATAATACAGAATTATGTAATGATGGGTAAAGCATATTAAGTAACATATCTTAATAATCTCATGTAAACCTTGCCCCCTGGCACATAGTAGGAATACATTAAATACTTACTGAATTAAGATGTTAATGAAATATTGTAATTGGTTACAAATTCAATAGTACAGGGCTAAGACTTTTTTTTCCTCCAGAAAAAGACATTTTGTCTGAAAGTTATTAAGGTAATACATTTGTATTTCCAGACATTTTTAATAAGTCGAAATCTAACATAAATAGTTGAAAGACAAGTAAATCTGAAAAACATCAAATAACAATTAACTAGTGTCAAAAGCTGATTATTTTCCTCGGAGAATAGATGATAAAATACTGCCTACTAAATAGTATGAGAAAGACACAAAGGAGAGAGAGAAAACAGTATTGGCCTTCAAGGAACTTATTTGCTGGGAAATGACATTAAAATATGAAAACACAACTCAATAAATCAATAAATGGTTTGAACGAAAAGAATGCTTGAGAAAATAGTTTTTTGTTTTTCTTTTTTAGACCAGAGGAAACAGACATCCTGAAGCTCTGAGTCGGAAGGTATTTTTTAAGTTAATTTGTCCAGTCTAAACTTTAGGGGCCATCAAAACAAACATCTTGAGTGAAGGGGAACTCACCGCTTACCTCCATAAAGGCAGGGATTTTAACTGCAGAATGTTTAAAACACCATAGAGTCCAGTGTATAGTGTGTGAATGAATGAATCAGATCCTAAGCAGTTTATTTCATCTTTGTACACTTTAATATTACATTTTCTTAAATTGCACAGAATTGGTCTTCCTAAAACTTCCAACCATTAGTCTTTTTCTGCTATTTGCAGCAAAACAGAGCAAATCTGTTTTATTAATCAGGATAGACTATATTATGCCAGAGTAATAATTCCGTGTTCCAGTGGCCTATAACACAAAAGTAGTTTTCTTGGTCATGCTCTGAGTCCATTGCACAGCAGCTGATCTGTTCCATGCCTCCTTATTCAGGGTCCCAGGCTGGTGGAATAGTTACCATCTTGAATGTTTCATGTGGTTATAGCAAAAAAAAAGATCACTCGAAGAGTCTCATGTGGGAATTTAAATGCTATGGCCAGAAGTGGCATGCGTTATTGGGACTTACGACTATTAACCAGGACTAGTCGCATGGCTGCATGGAATGCCCAAAAGTAGAGAGCTGTGGTGCACGCTTCTAAGGACTGCCTTTTCCACATGACAACCTGCAGCCAAAGGATCATCCCTGCCACTTTGTGGCCCAAGTCTTCCATTCTTCCAAGTAAACATTGCCAGAGAGGCCCCTAGCCTTGTAGGGAACTATGTTGTGACTTCTTTGATCATCTACTCTCTCTTTGAATGCAGCACTACAGTCCCACCCATATCATCCCCTCTATCAATTTTCAGTCCCTCTTTACATATTTACTAATATTGTGTATTTTTTATTAAGACTTACTTTCCTGGAAAGGGTACAATGAACAGAAACTTTTAAGAACTGTTATCTGAAGATGTCATTATCATTATCAAAATTTGAGAGTTGGTCTTGAGTAGTTATGTTTCTTACTGTAAACGTGAAAGTCTTGTAACAAAAAATTCTCTTGGAAGTATTCATTCATTCGTCCGTCCATCCACCCATCCATCCATCCATCCATCCATCCATCCATCCATCCACCCACCCACCCATCTTTTTGTTCATTCAGTGAATATTCATGTGTATCTACCAGATGCCAGGCACTCTGTTATGGACCGGGGATATGGAGATGATTGAGTTCTCTTCTTCAAGAAACATTTTCCATTTGGGCAGACAGAAAGAAAAAGCCATTGCAATGCTCATGGAGGCACAGAGTGCTGTGAGAACACTTAGGAAGAAGCAAATAACTGTCCGGCAGGATTTAGGAAAGTTCCATAGAGGATTGAACTAAGTCCTGAAGATAAATGAGACTCCTTTAGGCAGAAAAGGAACATGGGAAGCAGGGGTGAAGGGGTCAGGGGATATGTCAAGCAGAGAGACCAGCACAAGTAAAGGCACTGAGGAGGGCAACACTTGATGTTTAGGGAACTACACAGAATTCTGGAACAGGGAGTCTTTGTGAAGGATGAAACCAAACAGTTCCAAATTGTGAAGGACCATGCAGATATGCTCTAGAGTTTAGACATGACCCCATCCATCAGGATCATGAACTGTTAGGTATACCTTGGGCCAAGCATGGATGTAAGGGAGCAAAGCAGACCAAGTTGAGACCATCAGCAGTGGTGGGAAGTGTGGTAACCTGGAGAATATATTCTGTCAAAATGGGAGAGTCAATGCCAAAGATGCCGATGCCAGTTCTTCAATTTCTAAAGAGAAGCTAGAAGTTTAGCTTATATGAAAAATTGAAATAGTGAATGTTGAGAACTTATATTTCAAAGTACACATGGTGGGGAGGAAGACATATCTGGTGTCAAATTGAGGTTAAGGACGACCCGTCAATGTCTCCTACGTGATTCATTAAGAGACTCGTGTATGTGACAGGGAGTCGTTCAAGATTCTAAGGATGGGAGTAACAACATCAAGTCTCTTTAGAAAAATCACTCTGCTGGCAAAGGGGACAGGAAAAGTTGATACTGGGAGACTATAGTTGATACTCTGTAATCATTTGAAGGATGAGGCAAAGCCCTTTATAACACTACCCACTTTATAGTACACAAGCCTCTATATAGTATAATAGGTGGTGCCCGATAAATATTTGCAGAGCTAATGAATGAAAGAAAGGAAAGCTAATTTTTTTTTTTTTTTGGTTTTGGGGAGAGGGGTAGGTTTTTTATCCTCACCCGAGGACATTTTTCCATTATTTTGTTCAGATAGAGTGAGAGGGAGAGAGAGAGAGAAACATCGACGTGAAAGGGACACATGGAGTGGTTGCCACCTACACGACCCAACCAGGGCCAGGGCCAAACTGCAATCGAGGTACATGCCCTTAGCGGGAACCAAACCTGGGTCTCTCTGGACCACAGGCCAGTGCTCTAACCACTGAGCCAAACTGGCAGGGCAAGGGGGGGGGTAGGTTTTTTTAGTGCTCCTTATGCCATATGCTGCCTTTGCTAGATTGTGATTGTGTATTTTTCAAGAGCACAGTGATCTTGTATTGATTAACATAATTTTCTATATCTTTTATAAAGATTATTGGTTTCTACAAATGCATAAGTCATTCAGTGTAGGGCATAAAGGTCCGCACAGCATCAGGATATCTGTTGTCTAGGTCTAAACTCGCTGAGCCTGCCGTGAGGAGGGCTGGCTAACCAGATGGTTCTCGTACCAGCCCCGAAACCCTGAACTCCCAGGCTCTGGAGCACTGCGCTAGACCCATTTGGATAGTTCATGTATGTTTCTAGTGAAGGCTGAACTCGTGATTACTACCCATCAGAATATGTTACAGCACAGTCTGTCGCATTGCCATGGGCCTAAGACTGTCTTTACAAAAATTTTTCAATTTTTTAAAAAACTGAGTTCACTAAACAATTCTCAGCTCCTCTCTTGCTTTGAAATCATACTTTCCAGCCACTCCCCAGGCTGTGGTCTGAAAGAACCCCCGACGCGCTCCCATAAATTCCCATGAAATGGTAAACGTGCTAGGTATTCTCTCATACGGCACGCTGCTGACCGGTTTCTTACAGGTTATGTTCCATGGGCACCTCCGTGTTCTTCAAGCCACTCAGTTCATTGAACAAGCAAGTGCGAATTCTTAACCACTTGGTTCTACAAGTTGTGATTTTTTTTATTCAACGTTCCTGAGGTATAATTTATATACAATAAAATTCACCCATTTTATATGTTCCATGGGTACAAAGGTGCAGAGTGGGCAAATTATAGTTTAAGTGAATTTCAGAGTAAATTAATATATATAGGCAAAGAAACCTTGGGCGTCAGACTGCCTGCATTGCAATTCTGATTCCGCTAGTTACTACCTGCATGACCTTGGGCAAGTCTCCTAATTTTCTGCCTCAGTTTACTCATTCATATTATGGGGATGATAGTTGTACCCACCTCCTGGAGTTAGTAGATGCACCTCTTGGAGTATTAACAGTGCTTCAACACAGTTAATACTCCATGCAGACGAACATTTTTGTGTGTTCGTGTTACTGCTGTCATTAGTATTATAATGGTAAAAAAAATCCTGGAATCTAAACAAGAATAGAAAATGAATTGACTGGAATGTAAATGGAGTAGAAACAAGTGCCTCCTGGGTGACTTGCTGGTGTGCCAGGGGTACACAAAACCAGAGAATAATTATGGCCTCTATTTCTGGAATATTTATTTTTTACTTAAAGATTTTAGAAGAAATTGTTCTTCTATTAAAATAGTTACACACACAATGGAATCAAATGTGGCATTTTGCATGACTTTGTAACAAAAAGCAAGTCGTCAGAGACCTTTGGCCACCTGGGACTTCCAGGGAAAGGTGAGCACTGCATTTGTTCCTTCTGCTGCTTTCTGTCCTCTGTTGCTTTGGTGGAAATGTTTGCAAATTCCAGACCATATGCAGTAGTAACATTTACCTTAAAATTGTTAAAGTACCTCTTATTTTTATATGTGATGAATGCTACCCAAATGTAGAATTTTGCCTTTAATAAAAGGGCACATTTTAGACCAAAAATGTGTTGGAGTAGGGAAGGAAAGTGTTAGACATGACCTTGGGGGAAATCAAGTCACCAGGAAGAAAACAGTGGAACTGAATTCTAGTTCGGATTCTGTAACGAACTAGCTAGTTTGTTGATGCCCATGAAGGCACGGATCTTTGTTCTTCTCACTCTTGATTCCCACATATCTAGAATAAATATGTATTGTTGAATGATCTTGGGCAAGACACCTAATCTTTATTAGTCTCTGTTTCCTCAGCCATAAAATAAGGGGGTTAAATCAGTAGATCTCAAACCTTAGTGTGAATAAGAATTAAATAGAATGCTTAGTAAAAATACAGATTCCTGGCCCCACGTCCACAAATTCCAGTTTGGTAGAAATAAGCTGGGATTCATAAATCCACATGCGTTTGGAGGAACTTGGGCTGTAAGGGGTAGAGATCCAACTCAAAAATAAAAGTGTTGTGTTTGGTTTGGTTTCGCTTGTATTCCTCCATCCCTAACCAAACATACATATAAATTGGACAATACAGTCAGTGCAAGGACTGCTTTAGGTATAATGAGATCTAGCTGCTCAGATAATGTCACCAGTTATCTCTTGGTTCTGCTTGCTTCTGTGTGAACTTCAGTTTTTATTCTTAATACAGTTTTCCTTTTACTACAGTAAGCTAGTCCCTCCAGGCTTCTATTCTTCTGATATAGAAACCCCAGCACAAAGAGCATTCCTCTTTCTCAAAGTTTCCAGTGAAAGAACTACACCTGGCTATGACTGGATCAAATTGTATCAGGCACCCTTACCTGCTCTCGTCACTCTGCTCAAGGGCTGTGGTTCTTTAACTCACCAGCCTTGGGTCAAGTGCCCACCTTGGATTTGCAAGTGCAGTCACCCTACACAAATCATGTGGGCTGGGAGTGGGGGAGGTATGGTTCTCCAAGATAAATTTGGGAAAATAGATGCTTTATTAGCCAAAACTATAGATTTTGATTCACTACTATATATTTTTCAAGAAATACTTAGATGTGAATGAACTCGCTGCTATGTTACGAAAGGATAACCACTATGCCAAGCTATTGAGGCTTTCTGCCTTCAAGGTGAGTCAGCAGGGTCTGGGAAGAGCCTAGGATGGTCAGAGTCCCTGAGCCAGTTACCTCATTCCCTTACCCCAGTGTTCTGGTAAATATGAAACATTTGCTATGTGTGCCGTGAAGGTGATTTATATGAAGGTTGTCTGAGACTTACACATTGGGAATCATTGGATTTTGAGAAGCATTCACACTTTGAGGTCATCTCAAACATGCAACAGTGTTACTTGGAGTCTTCAGGAGATAACTTCAAAGCTGGTTTATGCAATTGAAAGGGAAACAAAAACTCCACTTATGGTATAAAGAAGTGGGATAAACAGCCCTGGCTGGTTTAGCTCAGCAGTTAGAATATCAGCCAGTAGACTGAAGGGTCATGGGTTCAATTCCCAGTCAAGGGCATGCACCTGGGTTGCAGGTTCAATCCCCAGCTCCAGCTGTGTCATGTGGGAGGCAAACAATCAATGTGTCTCTTTTATATCAATGTATTTCTCTCTCTCTCTCTCCATCCTTCCCTTCCACTCTGTCTAAAAATCAATGAAAAAATAATCCTCAGGTGAAGATTAACCAAAAAAAAAAAAAAAAAAAAAAAAAGGAAGAAGTGAGAAAACAAATAGGACCAACAGTAGAATCCTACTTTGACTTGGTTGTCATTTTGGTTTTATTTAATGTTTTGGGCAAATGTAATATGTTCCATCTAGTGGATACAGTCCCAGCCTGGATCTCAGCATGCTGGCTCCTTTTAATGTTTAGAGCATAAGTGGATGTACACTACACAGATAATGGAAAGGGTTACACTGGCAACAGCATGGAAAAGACAATGGAGTTGGTTATTAGTCATCAGATGTGTTTTAGGTACATTACATATGAATTCGTGGAAGAAGTGGATTCTGATGAATGAATTACTAATCCATTTTTTGTTAGGTGAAAAAGTTACTCTCATTTTCTTAAACTCATTAGTAAAATGAATAAAATAAAATAACATCTACTGCTTTGTTTTAATATTGTTAGTTTAGTTTCAGATGGCCTCTTCATTCCCCCTCCCATTTCACCACCATAGTAATCCAATGTGCAAAATAAAGTATCTTGAAAAAATGGAGCTGGAACAGCTAGATATCATAGAAACAAAACAAAACAAAAACTGTGATCCCTACCTCACACCATATTAAAAAATTCATTTGCAGTGATTATAGATCTAAAGTAGAAGCTAAAACCGTAAAGCTTTTAGAGAAAAACATAATGTAACTTGAAGATAGACAAAGCCTTCATAGATAAACCTTGAAAGCAATAACCATAAAACAAAAAATGAATGTATATTAATATTTTAAAAACTTCTCATCTAAAGGAGAGCAGGGGGAGGAGTAAAGCCTGGAAATCCCTAGTTAAACAATCATTACCACCAAGGGGAATTCCTCTCTTGTGTAACAATTGGAGTTGTTTTGACTTATGAGCTAACTCTGTGAGTTTAAACTAAAAGGGAGAAGCACACTGGGGCTTTTCATGGAATTCACAGTTGGTGCGACAGGGCCACAGGAGGAGGAGAACTACTTAAAGTGCTATAGGAAACCCACCAGCCTTCTCTCTCCTTATGTCTTCTTTGTCTTCAAGGCAGTCCAGCTCCCTCCTCTCCTCAGTCACATAACAGATCATGGTTGCCAGTTGTTCTTGGGCCACAGATGTTCTGGTCAAGCCACCCAGAGAAAGACTCATCCTTCTGTCTTTTCATAATCCTCAGGGAAGAGTCTGATTGGCCCACTTGGGTCCAAAGACCACAGTTAGTCCAATATACTGTGACCAGAGGCAGGACAATATTTTTAAAGGCGTAACAGCTCCTTTTATCTATGGGAACATAGAATGAAAGAAATTGCATTCTGTTTAATATTTACTCTACATTTCTCTTTGTTAGACAAGAGACAGAGCTGACGAAAATTGTCTATGGTGACAGTTTTTAAAGGCTATAAATTTTCATGTATTGATATACTATCTCTTTAATTATCTCATATCAGCATCTCTGCCTCTTTACAAGTTGACTGATATATATTAGGAACCATAAAAAGAAAATTAGTCCATTTTAAATATGGGCATATTTATTTGTAAATTATTAGCCAAGATCTATCCAAATGCAGACAAGCTTTGTCCTAGTCTGAATATACAATAAAATTAATTTAAATAACTTTAATCAGCTTCAAAAACAGCAAATTCCAAGACAATTAGGTTAACTTTAAGAACTCATATTTATTGAGTTAACAGATGGTAAATTAAAAAACAATGAAGCTAATTTTTAAAATCATTCATTGAATTAAAAAAACAGACATTTAGCAAAACTGTTTTTAAGCTGTGTTTTCATCCCAATGTGCATATTTTAAGATTCCAATTTGGGGGACTTCTGGGAAGATACCAAATGAGTTGCAGTATATGAACACTCTTCTACCTGAAAAATAATTTTATACGTCAACAATAAAGACATGGGAAATAAGCATATTCTCGATATTGAAAGGAATGAAGGATCTGCTTTATCAATTCCAATTTGTTCTCTTCTTTGTCTTCTTCAAAGCAGTCCAGTGCTCCTGTGGCCTTCTGTGTGCTGGCCCTGACATACCATGGGCATTTCCTGTGCTTAGCTGGAAGTTAATCCTGGCCAGAATTGCATTTCTGCATTTTTAATGTTCAAACATGAAAGACTTCCCTTTGATGGCTTCTTGGTCCTTGTACACCAGGACTTGAAAAATATGAGCAACACAAAAATATTCTCCTTTGTTCTCTGCTGTTTTTCTTTTGCTCTCAAAGGAAAGTGCTAGAAGCTGACTCTAAGTTTATAGGAAGTACATTGAAGGCATGAGTGTTTTTCCTCTTGGGACTCCTTCAATTTTTGGAGATGGAGCAATGAACATATCTCAATACATGAAGTTCACCAGAAACTCTGGTTGTTTCCATATAAGATGTAAATCATTTCTCTTACTTTCCATGGTTTTATAGATGGAATTGGAAATAACATCATTGATACACTGAGATACATCATTTGCATTGTACCGGCTATTATTAGTTTAACATAATGGTACATTTAAAACTAAAGTTAATAGGGTAGAAATGAAGTTATTCCATAAAAATATTTGGAATAAATTTGTTTGAATGGCTGGCTGGTTGCTCAATTGGCATTATAGTTTTTTCTTTACCTTGGATAGTTGCAAATTGTAATATAATTTATTTTATAGTCCTAGAAACTCCTTGTCTAAGATCTGGTCTTACTTTACACTGTAAGTTTTGATCAATAATGTTGAAAATTGTATTTAGTGGTTTTGATAGACTAATTTATTTGTTGTAATTTGAATTAAAAATACTTAGAAATATAAAAACATTTATTATTGAAATTACCATAGTAAAAATGATCTTATTTTGTATTTGAAACTTTTTAGCCCCTAGCCCCTTTTCTTCTTGAAATAATTGTTTTTATAATAACCTTTTGATAATATGAGGTTTCTTAGAAATGCAATTATAACAACATCGTAGGAGAGACTATATTGTTTTTAATTAAACAAGAACAGGTAAAAATAAGAATAGATTGTGACTAAATAAAAAATTCAGTAGGTGAAATTTTGTTTTGCAGAAATAGAAATTAGGGACACAAAAGAAAAACTTTATAAATAGTGTAACCATCCAAAGGAAATGAGTACATGTTAAAAGATAAGAGGAAACTGGAAAGACAAATTATGGAGTTCTCACTTAGAATATAATCTCCTTGAGAGCAATAAATAGTATTGTAATCCTATTCCAACAGAGTGCCTAATACACAATATATTCTATTGGTATTAAATAAACATTTCTTGAATTTATGAATAAAACAATTGGCGTCCCCCTGAATATAGAGCCTATGAATCAGAAGTAAAAATTAAAGTTATAACAGAGGAAAACTTTCTGAAGAAAAAGTTGCACCAACATTGTAAGTTTTTTTTTTAACAAAATTTAGGAGTAGAAAT
This sequence comes from Molossus molossus, assembly GCF_014108415.1. Classification (NCBI taxonomy): domain Eukaryota; kingdom Metazoa; phylum Chordata; class Mammalia; order Chiroptera; family Molossidae; genus Molossus; species Molossus molossus. The sequence goes on from NW_023425353.1 coordinate 41,799,607, forward strand.
AAATGGCTAATCATAGGCTGGTCAATTTTAAAATTTCTAGGACAAACAAATCTTGCAAGTAATAAAGAAATTATATATATGTGTACATATATACACACACACATATACATATATACATATACATACATACATACATATATACAAGTTATTGATCAAACTTACAGTGTAAAGTAAGACCAGATCTTAGACAAGGAGTTTCTAGGACTATAAAATAAATTATATTACAATTTGCAGCTATCCAAGGTAAAGAAAAAACTATAACACCAATTGAATATATATATATACTTCTGTACATTGTTCTTATATTTTTATACTGAACAAGAACTTTTTTAAGACCATAGATAAATTTCTACATAAGTTTATGAGAAACAAGTTTGCTTTTTCAAGTTTTATGCCAACTTGATTATTGGCTTATGTGTAAAAGCAACAGAAGAATATTGTAAAATATGCAAGATGCCAGAACATATAACAATTAAGAATATTTGCTGCAAAAATTGCAGAAATATCTTCCAGATCGTTAAGAAGTGAGACAATATAAAACTTGAAGAATAGGACATTTCTGGAAAAAAGATTAGTGCTAAGCATTGAAGGTAAAGACAAAGTAATAAATAAATAAGTGTAGTGAAAATTGAAGTGAATTAAGAATTGATGACGCCCTGGCCGGTTTGGCTTAGCTGTTAGAGCGTCAGCCTGCGAACCAGAGAATCCCGGGTTCCGTTCTCTCCAAGGGCACATGCCTCAGTTGTAGTTTGTCCCTGGCCCTGGTTGGGGTTGTGTGGGTGGCGACCGGTCAATGTGTCTCTCTCACATCGATGTTTCTCTCTCTCTTCCTCCCTCTCTTCCTCCTGCTCTATCCAAAGATAGATACCAAAAAAAAGTCCTTGGGTGAGAAAAAAAAGAAAAAAAAATTGATGCTGTTAGCTAGGCTGGTGTGGCTCAGTGGTTGAGCGTCAACCCATGCACCAAGAGGTTCCCGATTCTATTCCTGGTCAGGACACATGCCCAGGTTGTGGGCCTGATCCCCAGTGGGAGGGGGGGGGCATGCAGGAGGCAGCCAGTCGATGTTCTCTCTCATCAATGTTTCTCTCTCTCCCTCTCCTTTCCCCCCTCTATAAAATCAATAAAGAAAAAAAAATAGAATTGATGTTGTTATCTAGGGTTTTTTTGTTTTTTGTTTTTTTTTTTACTAAGGGAGCAATGTTTTCAATAAAATAAGTCTAAAAACAAGATTTTTAAATTAAAAAAATTTTTTTCCTTTTATTGGTTTTAGAGAGAGAAGAAGGGAGAGGGAGAGAGATAGAAACATCAATGAGAGAGAACATCCATTGACCACCTCCTGCATGCCCCCCACTGGGGATTTGGCCCACAACCTGGTGGACTCAAACCAGCAACCTCTTGGTGCATGGGTCGATGCTCACCCACTGAGCCACACCAGCTAGACAAGATTTTTACATTTTTAAATAAAGAGTCTGTAACTAATGTTCATAATGTTAGGAAGAGAAGTTGGAGAAAACAAAAGCGTTATAAGTTGTTGCTTTTTTAAAAAATCACTAGATAAAAACAAAGCTAAAGATGGTAGTGAACAATTTAATGTAGGCACTGGTTGAATTGGAAACAAAATATCTCTTTTATAAATAATAGTAGAAAATAAAAGTAAACAAAACATAGCCCATGCAAAGGACCAAATGGAAAGGAAACAATAAGGAACTATTAAAAAGAACAAAGTATAACATAATTCAAATTAAACTTAAAAATTATGACAAGTATAAATGGCTTAAAGTTCCCTACTCAAATAGAAAGATCTTCACATTAAATTAAGATAAAAATCTTATGATTTGGAGTTGCTTGCAAGATTCATACTTAAAGAAAAATACCATAGAAATATGTTTTTAAATGGCTAAGATTTTTTTCCAGCCTAATCTGCTCATACATCTAAATCAAATAATAAAGGAATATGAATACTAAACAAAGAGAAATTTTTGTCAAAAACAGTAAATAAACAAAGGAACATGCTACTGAAAGAATATGTATTAAATAACACTAAAGTAAAAAAGTGTTTATACCTGCTATACTTTAAATGCAATAAAACTCACCTAGCAAAATAATTTGTAGTATGTATATTAAGCAGAGCAAACGTTTACAAAATTAGAAACTACACTAATGAAATATGTGGTATCAGTAGGTTAAATAAGAAACAGTTGTTATTTTAATGGATTAATTTTTAGAGCATTGGATAAAATTTAATACCTGTTCTTGATAAGATGGTAAAAGAAAAGAAAAAATAAAATCTTTCCTCAACATGATGATAAATATTTTTAACCAATGGTCAATATTAAAATTCATGTAAAAATACTAGAAATGTACTTGGTGAAAACCAGAGGTGGGAAAAGAAGTTTGTATAATGGTTTCACCATAATAATGTTATTAAATATTATTTTAAAATTTCTGACAAATATAATAAAACCTACTAAAGAAAAAAGAGCTATAAAAAGTAAAACAGATATATTTTCATTATGTACTGGAAAAAGTATTTTTATAGCTTGAAAATCCAAAGAAGTCAATGAAAATTTGAACAGACTTAATAAATTAGTAAAACATTGAAGTCAGATAAAAATGTATGTAAATTAATAGCATTTCTAAATATTAACATTCCCTAAGTCAACTTAATTTTTTTATTAGTATTATTATTTTTTTATCCTCACCCGAGGACATTTTTGCATTTATCTTTAGCTAGAGCAGGAAGGAGAGGTGGGGAAGAAAGAATGAGAAACATCAATGTGAGAGAGACACATCGATTGGCTGTCACCCACATGACCTCAACTGGGGCCAGGGACAAACTGCAACTGAGGTATGTGCCCATAGAGGGAACCGAACCCGGGACTCTCAGGTCCACAGGCCAATGCTCTAACCACTGAACCAAACCAGCCAAGGCCCAACTTAATTTTTTTTTTTTTTTTATCCTCACCTGAGGACATTTTTCTATTTTTTGTACAGACAGAGTGGGAGGGAGAGAGAGGAAGAGAGAGAGAGAGAAACATCGATGTGAAAGGGACACATCGAGTGGCTGCCACCCGCACGACCAACCAGGGCCGGGGACAAACTGCAATCAAGGTACATGCCCTTAGCGGGAACCGAACCCGGGTCTCTCCGGACCGCAGGTGGGCGCTCTAACTGCTGAGCCAAACCGGCCAGGGCCTCAACTTAATTTTTAAAAGAGATTAATTTCACAAGAGTGACAAAATATATTTAGCTCTATGATTGATTTTAATATTTATTTATTTATTTATTTATTCATTCATTTATTCATTTATTTATTCATTTATTAGAGAGGGAGGAAGGGAGAAAGAGAGAAACATCTATGTGAGAGAGAATTATCCCCGTTCTGCCTCCTGCACGCCCCCTACTGGGAATCGAGCCCGCAATCCTGGCTTATGCTTTGACCAGGAATGGAACCCGGACTTCTCAGCCCATGGGACATCGCTCAATCCACTGAGCCACACCAGCCGTGCTCTGTGGTTGATTTTAAATAAAAATATGTGACCTACCTAAAACGTTTTGTCGAGCCAAAAGTATTAAATAATCAAAAGACTTTTTTTATTATTTGGTTATTTAGATTATTTTAATATAGCTGAAGTTCTCCTAATAAACTTTTTGGGAGCTACAAATATATTAAGTTAAATAATCAAGACTGGCTTCTGCTTTAAAAAATAACATAATTTTAATTGTTACTTCTTCCCAACATATAGATTTAATGGAAAGCTAACATCAAATGCTCTTTTGTTTTCCACATTTTGAGGTAATGGTGAGGGGAACTTGATTTTGACATAAATCTGGAAAGAAAATAAATTAGAATAGCAAGGAAAAATCAGTTTTGAGAAAGAAGAGTAATGAGGAGAGACTACTCTTATCAAATATTAAAATACATTATAAAGTTATAATAATTAAAACCATGTGATACTGGCACCAAATCAATTAACAAGGCAAATACGTGACCAAAATAAATTATATTTTATATAAGATTGAAATATTTGGTATTAGCAGGACATAAATCAATGGAAAGGGAAAATGTTTTGCAATACATGGATTGATTAACAGTATGGAAAAAATCAATATACACTCATTGTGCACTTGTAATAAATTAGCAAAACTCAAACCATAGGAAGTCTAAAGGGACTTGTTTTTATAGTCTTAGAATACTGTAACTAATTGCCAGGTGAATGACAAAATAGATTTGATTATATTAAAATAACAATAAAATTAGCAAACAATAGCCTAAGTACAATTATTTGGATATATAACAGAAGGGTTAATACAATTATTACAAAGAAGCTCATACAAACTCATAATAACACTGCAACTGAAAACTAATACAGGAGATAAGTATAGCATCACATTGACTGATATATGAGGATATATGAGATCAGACTAAAATCACATTTCACAAAAAATGAAGTATAACACATTTACAAACATATAAAGACATTTAGCCTTACTAATAATCCAGTGAATATACCTTAAAACAAAATTAATTTATATTTAGGTTGAATTCATTATTTTTAAATTAGTGTCAATGACTTATACTCCAGCTGTTACAGAATATTTTCAGTTAGATCATCTCAACCTCCAAGAGCTGGTAGAAAAGTTGGATAAAATATGTAGCAAATATTTGTTCAAAGGAATCAGAGGGCTTCAAGGTGGAGAAGGCTTGAGAGGCCAAGATCCCAGAGAGCAGGAACTCCAAGAGAGGTCTCACTTCCCTAGCTGCCTGTCAGAAGCTAAAGTAAAACATCACTTGAAAGGGATATAATCATCCAAAGTCTCAAATTATGTCTATGATTTTTTTTTTAATCCTCACCTGAGGATATTTTTCCATTTTTATCTTCAGATAGTGTAGGAGGGAGAGAGAGAGAGCATTGATGTGAGAGAGATGCATCGACTGGTTGCCTCCCACAACCCTGACCGGGACTGGAAATCGAACCACAACTGAGGTACATGCCCTTCACTGGAATCAAACCACAACTCTTTGATTCATGGGCCAATGCTCTAATTGCTGAGCCAAACTGGACAGGGCTGTCTATGATTTTCTTATACACAATGTCTAGGATTCAATGAAATTACCAAGCACACCAGCAGACAAGATAAAATGACCAAAAACAGACCTACAGGAGATCCCGGTATAGGAGTAACAGACTTTAGATGAGAAGATAGAGAATTTCAGCAAATTACTGAAAACTATGATAAAAATCAAATGAAAATTTCAGAACTGAGAAATAAACTGAGAGAAATTTAAAACTCAATTGATGGGTTTAAGAACAGATTTAAAAAAGTTTAACAATAAATTGATGAACTGGAAGACATAGAAAAAAAATTAATGTTGATACCCCAAATCATCAAGGGTACATAAAAAAAAAAAAAGGTTTTTTCTTACATAACTGGTGGCATATAAATCTATATAACACTTTTTTTTAAATACTTTGGTAACATCGATCAGATATTAGACAAAAATGGTTTATATCTTTTGACCCAGTATGTTTGGAAATGTATGATAAGAAAACACTTTCTTAATAAATGTGAATTTCTTTCTGTATAAAAATGTTCACTACAAACTGATTTATGATAGTAATAACTATTTGCAGACAATTTCAAGTGTTTTACTTTAATTAATGAAGTTAATTCTTTTAAAAACCCAACAAAGTGGAAGTAGTTACTAATAATATCCTCATTTTACATGTGAGAAAACTGAAACATTGAGGGGTCAAATAACTTACCCAGGATTCTATAGCTAGTGAGTAAAGGAGCAAGAACCTGCTGTAGGCTGTTGGAAGCACCTTAAATAGCTAACAACTGAAGACTTGCTAAGTACAGTATACCCAGTCCATTTAATATTATGCCAGTATTAAAAGTGAGCATCATGAACACCTTTAGCAACATGGGAAATACTTATGAAATAATGTGATGAGAAAGAAATAAAACTCATAGAGCTATAATAAATAAAAAATGTGCATAGAAATATGATTGAAAGCAAAAATCCTCAAAGGCTAACAACAACTATTTGAGGTTAGAAGCAATATCGTCTCTGTTCTTCTCTTTCTCACTTTCTCAAATTTAACAATGTGTGTTTCTTAGATTGAAAAAAATATTATTGTCTTTATATGAAAAAAACAGTAGAGCATATTGGGTAAGAACATGACCTCTGGAACCAGAATGCCTGTGTCTCCACTTACTAGTGAGTGACTTTGAACAAGTTGTTGAACTTCTATTTCTTAGTTTATCCTGTAAAATGAGGATAATTATAGTACCTGCTTCATAAGGTCATTGTGAGGATTAAATGTGTTTAAGTGTATTTAGAACAGTGTCTGTAATGTAGAAAATATGTAAGCATGATGTAGTATTGTTATTGTTACTTTGAAACAAACATTACGAACAAGTTTTGTTTCTATATGTAGATCTTATTTTGTCCTTACTATGCAGAGATTTCTAGGAACCTACCTACCATTGGTTGAGGGCACTTCTGAACTCTTTCCAAGAAGTAGCAACAAAAATCAAATGTCTGGCCCTGGCCGGTTTGGCTCAGTGGTTAGAGCGTCGGCCTGCGGTCCAGAGAGACTCTGGGTCGGTTCCCGCTAAGGGCGCGTACCTCGGTTGCAGTTTGTCCCCGCCCTGGTTGGGTCATGCCGATGGCAGCCACTCGATGTGCCCCTTTCACATCAATGTCTGTCTGTCTGTCTGTCTGTCTGTCTGTCTGTCTGTCTGTCTCTCTCTCTCTCTCTCTCTCTCTCTCTGTTTCTTCTTCTTCTTCTTCTCCTCCTCCTCCTTCTTCTTCTTCCTCCTCCTCCTCCTCCTCCTCTTCCTCCTCCTCCTCCTCCTCCTCCTCCTCCTCCTCCCTCCCACTCTATCTGAACAACAACAACAACAAAAAATCAAATGTCTGATAGGTCTTTATCTTCAAGAAACTCAGTCTCTTTACTTGTGTTACATCTTTGAGGACATGTACATGAGTGATTGAAAATGTCCATAGAAGCCCATGTTACATAACATCATCAACACTAAATTAAAAAAACAACAAAAAACTTTATATTTACTTTCAATTTTCACCCTTCTCCAGATACATGCCTTTTTACCAGCTCCCTGATCTGACAGGCTAAGTAACCATAGAAAGCTGTTTAAGAAATAGGACATTTGTTGTGACTTGATTTTTCTGAAATGAACACCTCAGGAGGTCTAAAAATGAGCTTTTAAACTTTTTTCCACCTGACAGATCCAAAGAGTTTGAAAGATTTGGGTAGAATTTTCTCATTGCTTGAAACAGTTTCATTGAAATTGTAAAAAAAAAAAAAAGTCTGTTAAGATGCCAAGATTTATTGCTAGCTGTCTTAATGGCTAATGAAATGATATGACCTCATGAAAACTCCTGCCAGTTAAACTGCCAGGGGTTTACCAGGCAGAACATTACAGTACCTGAAAGAGGAAAGGATACAAATTGGTGTTTTATAAATTTGTTTAAACAGTCTTCTTTGATACATCTGTTTGGTTTTCAGGATGTTGTAGGACCCTGCAGAACCAACGTGTAAACCCCTACATGAGTTAGCCATTTCTTTAACACTGTCTATCTCGTATCTGCCTCCATTAAGGGTCTGTGACATTCATTGCCAATGTCCTTTGGTTAAACTCCCTAATAATTCTTGGCTCTATAATAGGGTAAATGTCGAACAAATTGCTTTAATGGCTGAGTTTTCCATTTTTGCTCAAATTATTCCTTTTGAGATTATTCATGGAAACATCTTTGGGTTTATTCACCCCACCCCCACTTCGTTCCAGGATTTAACCCTAACCTTTCACACTCTCTTTTCTAATACCCTTGTTCTAACACAATACAACTTGTTAAGACGAGACTTAGTATGTAAGTCATTGACTAGCATTTCACAATTATCCATGAAGAACAAGGAAAGAATATGGTAATAGTGACATTCCTTCCTCCTTTTGAAGAAATGGATTAAATGACTCAACCAGGAAATGGCAAATCAGTAACAATTCAATAATAAAGTGAAAGACTGTGTTACTAAAAGATGATCTCAAGATTATTATTGTATAATTATGATCTCAGGATTATTAATATACTCACTTCTTATGTAGATAAATGCTGGACAATTTCTTATTGTCGTATAATTGGAGGTGATTTCATGTGTCCATGTTGCTACATGAAATTAAATGGAATTGGGTTTGGTCTCCTCAGTAACATGCTATCAATTTCTGAAGTTGGGCAAGTTTCTAAACAATTCTGGGCTTCAGTGTCTGCACTTAAAATGGGAGGAACAGTATTTATCTATTAGGTTATGAAGGCAAAATATCATAACAAAACATCTGGTACTTAGCAATCACTTTAATTAATGTTAGTTCTCCCCACCCCTATTTATAGAGATAAAAAGCAAAGAGATGACACACAGCTCTGCTTTCATCTATATTATATTCTTCACTTATTATCTTAGGAATATAATCATCGATTCTGAATAGGTGAAATTTCCATCTCTCCATCTTCATTCCTTCACTCAATTCTCAGTGCTTTCATGAGCATCTACTATGAGCTAAGTACTGAGTGGTGTGGGAGGAAAAACGGAGAGTGAAATATTGACCCTATTTTCAAGGAGATTGGGGTCTACAAAGTGAGGTTATATATTTTTGAAAATGCTAGCTGAGAGACAAAATAAAGTACTACATTAGTTGATAAGAAGGAGAAATTATTTTAACTAGGATCATCAGGGAAGGCTTTATGGAGGAAGTAGTATTGGGCTGGGTTTTAAAGAAGGAATGCAATTGGACGGGAGGAAGAGAGGGGATACAATGAGCCAAGATTGAAGTAGTATGACTAGATGGAAAAAACAATGACCTGGGACTGAAAAGACCTGGGCTGGCCTTACCTTGATGAGCCACTCCTCCCTGGCCTTCAATCTCTCCGTCAGTGAAATGTGTAAAGTAATCTCTGCTGGTCTTTCAGGGCTCTGGAGAAGATTAAATGCAAGCTTGAACATGGAAGATCTTTCAAAACCATGAAGACAACCTGTAGATGAAAAGGATATATATTTTTTCTCTCCTCCCTCATATCATAAATTTCATGAGGCTACTTGACAAAGCCAGTCCTGTTGGTCTTTAAAAATGTTCGGTCAAGTATATTAAACGATCACATTGTAAATCTTAAATATTTATATTTTTTATTTGTCCATTGTACCTCAATAAAGCTAGAGAAAAATTTTATGAAATAATGGACCATTGAATGAATGAATCCATGAGTGTTCTAGACTGAATGTCTGTATCCCTCATATGCTGAAGACCAATCCTCAATGTGGTGGTATTAGGAGGTAGTTAGGCCTTTGGGAGGTAATTAGGATTAGATGAAGTGATAAGGGTGGAGCCACATGATGGAATTAGTGCCCTTACAAGGACAGAAGGAGATACCAGCACTGCCTCTCTCCACCATGTGATGATCCAGTGAGAAGGTGGCCCTCTGCAAGCCAAGAAGAGGGCCCTCACCAAGAACCCAAACCACCGGGATCTTGATCTTGATCTTCCAGCATCCAGACCTGTGAGAAATAAATGTCTACTGTGTAAGCCACCCAGTCTGTGGTGTTTTGTTGGAGCAGCCTGAGCAGACTAAGACAATGAGTGAATAAATGAATGAAACCAAGCAAAGGCACAGAATAGGAAAGCATACATATGAGCAAGGAATAAAGTGTTGTCTTTGAAAACAAGTACTATATAGCTGGGTGTGAGGAATATAACCTGAGGGTAGATGGAATGAGCCCACTAGGCAGTGGTTCTCAGAGTGGTCCATGGACAAGCAGCATCAGTATTACCTGAGAACTTGTTAGCAATGCAAGTTTTGGGGCCCCCACCCAGGCCTATTTAATCTGAAACTCAGGGGTGGGGCCAGCAATCTGTGTTTTAGCAATCCTTCTCTAGGTCATTCTAATGCACAGCAAAGTTTTGAGATCCATGACTTTGTACTAACATGGGGAGTTTTGAAATTATTCTGTAAATTCAGTGTTATTGAAGGTTTTATCTTTGGATGGACACAGTCCAAACTGTATTTCTCAGGTGATGTGGTATGAAATTATGTCGAAACCATATTCACTTGGTCTGGAAAGGAACAGAAGCATAGGGAAGGTTATATATGAGCCAGATGACACAAAATAGCCAAGAAATGCCTCCTGAACTATGAATTGTCATGGTTGTAGGCAATGTGAGGACAGCCTGAAACCCAGCAATTGGGTGGTGAGAGTAAAGCTAGAGAAATACTGTTCTGTTTTGGTAAAAAAAGAGGCTGATGTGGACTGGGAAGTGAGTTATGCTTGGAAATGTAAAGAAAGATAAAAATCGATCATCCACTCTAAGTATTCAGCTTTTGCCTCTTGCTTGGCCTCGCTCACTTGCATATCACCCAGATATGCAAAGCACGTTGTTTTCATTCTTTTTCTCTACGTTGTCTCTCTTCACGGGCTCTAGCTCTGCATTCGAGTTGGTATAATGAGCACTTAAGAGCATTTCATTGTCTTCCAGCTTGAACCCAGTTCCTTTCACTTTAAAGATTCTAACCAGTGGTTCTTAAACTCAAGCAGGCAGTAGAATCATCTAGAGGACACATTGAAACACAGATTGCTGGGCGCGCCCCCAGGCGTTCTGATTTGGTACATAGAATTTGCATTTCCAAGGAGGTCCCAGGTGATACTTACATTGTAGGTCCAAGGAACACACTTTGACAACCTCTGATTCAAACTATTTAGCATTTTATTCCCATCCAAAGGTGATGGATTCAAAAGTCTTTTAGATTAATGTTTCTCAAATGGATTGATTTTTCCTGTCAACCATGGATCAAATACATGGCCTTCCTGCTTACAACCAGCGTACCTATTGTGCCCTAAGCAACGTTCCAGTTCAACACACCTGAACTGGTCTGTATCCTATCAGCAAGACAAAGTCACTGATCACATGCTAGGATGTCGTGGCAATGCCGATTTATAATAAAAATTTCTAAACACAAACTCTCACCTGTATTTATCTCACCTCAGACCAGTAATAGTTTGTAGACTGGCACTGGACTACAGACCATATTTTGAGTAACATTGTTCAAGATGACTTTCTTTTCCCCAGATTCTCTACTTTCCTCTTCCTTCTCTTTCCCAAGAGAGCATTGGGGTACATGAGGGGGTCCTGTTGAATCTTTCTGGCACCCTTGGATCATGCACCATCTTCTGGACAGTCAGTGATCTCCCCTTTAGAGGGGCTGGATTCATCTCCTTCCTGGAATTGAGACCACTGAAATGTGACTAAGTCCCATGTGATCTTTTGGGATGATATCTGCTGGCCCTCACTATTGCTGCCATAGCTCAACATTTCTCCTGGTATAACAGTTCCATCCCCATGGCCTTCCCCTGTTCCTAGACCTTGGCTCACCCACTGGGGAAGTGAGAAACTCTGGAGACTCCTGCTTCCCACACAAAGGCCATGAGGAGTTAGGAATTCTTTTCTCTCTCTCTTTCTCTCTTTCTTTCTCTCTTTCTCTCTCTCCTTCTCTCTCTCTTTCTCTCTCTCTTTCTCTCTTTCTTCTCTTTCTTTCCTTTGTTTCCCACACAAAGGCCATGGGGAGCTAGGAATTCCCTCCCTCCCTCCCTCCCTCCCTCCCTCCCTCCCTCCCTCCCTCCCTCCCTCCTTTCTTTCTTTCTTTCTTTCTTTCTTTCTTTCTTTCTTTCTTTCTTTCTTTCTTTCTTTCTTTTTCTCTCGCTTTCCTTTTTCTGGTACATGCCCCTAGCAGAAACCAAACCCAGGACTCTCTGGTCTGCAGGCAAATGCTCATCCGCTGAGCCAAACTGGCCAGGGCGGAGATAGGAATACTTTCTGAGTCCTATCTATCTACCCACCTTCTGCAACTGCCTTCGTACCATTGCTTTTGAGCAATAGGATGTGGTGCTGTTGAGCCAAATAGCCAGAATCTCCTAGAAGCAGTGGCGTGCTGGAGGGAGCTCATACTTTAGCCAATTGTTCATTTTTCCAAAATTTTGCACTCCAGTTGTCAAACACAGCCAGTATTAAAACTTAAATAATGTAAACATACATCTAAACAAATTGTACTAAATGCAAAGATAAATAATATTCAAAGCCATCACTTCCTATTTATTTTACTACATTCTACCATTATCTATGTGTGTTATATGCTGTGGTAGAAGTGCTGTATAATAGCGCACATCCACATAGCTCTTTCCAGCTCTGTTCAGCAATGTTGTGTTGAAAGCCTCAGGTCAGCCAAGGTAAGAGCATTTACACCATGGAAATGGGCAAACATGGTGAACCAGGGCTCCACCTCCCTCACCTCCATCTCCCCAACGCCAGTTGTTAAACATTTACCAGGACACCCTGCTTAGACCCTAAGTCTGGGAAAGTGAGCCACTAACCCAGTGGCCTCTGGTCACCCTGTATACATCTAGGTGTTACGAAGCTGCCCTTTCCCTGAAGATTGGTCCCCAAAAGGTGTTTGTGGAAAAATATTGAAAACTAGAACTCAAATATTGTCTAATCTACTTGCCATATTTCTGTCTCCTGCCTCTCTCTTGGGACCAAAAGGAGCAAACTTTTGCCTTTTATTTCCTCCACAGCTTATCCTTATATATTTAGGATAAACATTCACAGCTTAATATGACCTCTCTGATGTTCTCCCCAAAAACCTATCAATTTAGTCTAATCTTGAGGAAGTGTTTCATAAACTCAACTTTTTTCATGTGATGTTTTACAAAATATCTACCCAGTTCTCAAAACTGTCAAGATCATGAAAGATAAGGAAAGACCAAGAACCATCAAAGCTTGGAGGAGTTTAGATTCAGTGTGGTATTGTGGGATGGGACCCCAGAAAAGAAAGAAAATAGTAGAGAAACTGGGAAAATCCAAATAAACTTTGAGTTAGTACTGTACCAATGTTGATTTCTTAATTTCAACCATTGTATCATGGTTATATAAAATGTTAACATTATGCAAAGCTGGGTGAAGAGCATATAAAAGTTCGCTGACCACAATCACAGATCTTCTATAAATACACAATTATTTCAAAATTAATAAAGGAAAACAATTCATGGCCTAGGTAATAGATGAAGTAGATTTTTTTTTATATTCTATGGAGAAAATTTATGATCTACGTCCACCTGCTTCACACTATGATAACAGGAGGAAAGGTAAAGATGGTAGAAAATTGTTTCCTCTAAATAAAACTTGGAGCCAAAGTCTTTTATCTTTCTCAGAATGAAAACTTTTATTTTGGATGCTGTACGCTGAACGGTAACTCTTTCTTTATAGTCTTGCTTTAACAAAACAAATTCCCTACCCTGAAAGTGAATGTCTTTGGAGAACTAAAGAGATCATATACATTGGAAGCTGATTAACATACACTTAAAATATTACCTTTATTCCATGATCATCTGAAAATGGGCAGTTCGGAGAGGTACACCTCTTTCTAAATGGAAGAATGGCCAGAAGGGCGATCCCTGGATAAGGAAGGGTAAATGTCCTCTAGGGTAATGCTTCTGAACCTTTCGTTTGTCTTTGCATCTGTTGGGGAACTTGTTTAAATACAGATTCCATGGATGAACCTGGAGATGACTAAGTGAAATAAGTCAGTCAGAGACAGACTAATACCATATGATCTCACTTACACGTGGAATCTAATGAACAAAATAAACTGACCAACAAAATAGAAACGAAGGCATAGAGGGCAGGGGCTGGGGGACTGGATGATAGCCAGAAGGAAAGGGGTGGGGCTAGGTGAACATGGGGATGGAAAGAGACTTTACTTTGGGCGATGGGCTGGTGATGCAGGGTGCAGATGGTGTTTTATTGAGTTGTGCACTTGAAACCTGTATGGTTTTGTGAACCAATGTCACACCAATACATTTAGTAAAAAATAAAATAAAATGCAGATTCCGATTCAGCAGGTTTGGGGTGGGGACCCATAGTCACATTTTCGAACAGGTTCGTAGATGATGGCTTGCTGCTGGCCTTAGAGCGGAGGGCACTTTCTTGGGTCTGTCCTTGGTACAGTGAGCATAAGGAAAGTGTTTACTGGCCAGGGCCTTAAAGACACAAGGGAAATGCACAGTCCCTCTGTAGGACCAGAAATAAAATAAACAGGTTAAACAGAAAAGAAACAATCAAAATATAACATTATTGTGCACATTGAGATAGAGTTAAAGATGGACCATCCAGGCGTTCACTGGATATAAGTGAAGATGTTTTTGAAATTTAATTTAAAGCCCCAAATAAGAGTCATTGTATATCTAGTCATCCCCTTTCCCTGGAGAGGAAAAATTTGGCATTTTCTATTAAGGAGCAACTCAAGCTCTCAGAATTACTGACTTGTACAGTGCTCATTTACATGAATCTCTTCCCTTCTCCAAAAGTTTTTAATAATTATGGTTTCTGAAAAACAATATATTATTGTTTCCATGCATACTCTTACTCAACAAAAACGTTCTTCCAAAATTTTAAACTAGAAAAACAGGTAATTTGCTTGTACCATAGAGACAGTTCATGCCAGTCGAAAACCATAGATTTTTAGAATTTGGAAACTTTCAACCAGAATAAAAAGCGTTATCATGTATATGTGCGTGTTTTCTCCCCCACATTCTCAGGAGCTTCAAGGTGTTAAATGCATTTACAGAACTACCCTCCTCGAATTTAAACAGTGAGGCATTTTTTTTCCTAGGAAACTTGCTCAGGGGTCCTGTAGGCACTCTTGCTATTTTATATGTGATTTATATTATATACCTGACCGAAGTATTCCTGACTTCCAATTCCCACACTGCTCTTCAGATTTTTATCTACAGAAATGGGAAAGTGTATGTATCGGCGACGTTTTAAAGTGCTTCTTTTCATTTTTGTCTCGAAATAAATATTAATAATTAGATGTTATTGAACTGCCATTTTAATGTTTTGCATGCAATAAATCTGATATGCGTATTGTCAACAAAGACTTATTGTTTCAAACCAGAAGGAACAATTTATGAAACCAGATTTGAAGTTCAAACAGAGCTGTTATGTTAATGTATTTTCTTGGCCCTATTGGTCTGTTTTTAACTTTAATTATATTATTTTATTTGTTATTGTTGTCATTTAAAATATAAATATACTTGTCTCAACCTTTTTGTGTGCAGAGGTGAGTGTAAAAGTAAGTACATTTAAATAATGAATGATCTGATTTCTATTGGGAAATTTCTTTACATGTGGCAACAACCTCTAAGAAAAACTGGGGAACCTGAAATAAAAGTGAAAATACTATCTTTCATGCCAACATATTAGTAATACCAATGACAGCAAGTAAATGTGCTTAAAAAAGAATTGTTCTTGACAAGATATTGTTAAATAGGAGTCTAATTAATAAATTTCGTGGGCTTTTTGTTTTGTTTTTTTAGCTGCAGCTATGTTATTTTGGATTTTTTTATTTTCAAACAACCTTGTACTTTTTTTGCAACTTGCACGAAATAATTGTGTGTGTTGTTTTGCATTTTTTATATCAGGAATCACAATATTTAAAACTTGACCAAAGTTGCAGGAAAAAGGGCACTCCCACATTAAAAAAAAGAAAATTTAGCTTTATTTTAGCATCTCTAAAGGTGAACATGATTCCTTTAAAAACATAAAATGATTGTTTGGAGGTTGTTTTGACTACCACTGATTGAGATAGTTAATTAGCAACAGTTGGGCAATGACCTTTAAAACACAGAAACAAAAACCTTAAAATGTACATCGTGATTCATATAGAGATATTGACTTTTAGAAACTTATGCTGAGAAAATTTATGCTCACAACTAAGTATAAGAATATTCACTGTGACATGGCATTTATTGGGGGAAAATTAGAAGCACCCTAATGTCCAAACATAGACACTAATTTAATAAATTATAATACATCCAGTCTATAAAGTTCAATTCACTGTCACAAAGAATAATGTAGAAAATATTTAATGATATGAGAAATATGAAACATTGTGTGAAAAAGTAAGGTAGAACACAATTTGTATAAAACGATCACACACACATACTCTCTATATTTATATATATATAATATGTTATACAATAAAATGTTAATTGTCAATGACATGTCAATAAAGCTGAAAAAATATGTTTATGGTTTCTATTTCTGGGTGTTGGGCTTATGGGATTATTTTCTTTTTGTTTATATATATTTTCTTTATTTAAAAATGAATTCTATTAATTTATCCTTTGAAAATCTGATAGCTTTATATGTTAATAATTCTGTAAAAGATACTTGATTTTTAAATTGGAAATAGATCAGATAGTTGTTCTAAAACAAAGCTAGAAAGGGTGGTATAAAATATTATAGTGACTTACTTTGTTAATAGATAAACCATAAATATTCTGAAGCATTATTTCCTGGTGAGATACAAGAATTGTCCTGGCTCAGAGTTACCTTTTCTTGGAATACCATCAAAGCCATGAGCAATTTGCACAGCTATCCTAACTTGGTATCTTAAGAAGTAGTTTTTAACATTCCTGCTTAGATAAGATAGCTCCTGGAATCTTCCCAGTGCTCAACTATTTCTTTGATGACTCACTGTACTGGTTGATTTGTTGATATGAATGTTAAACTGACATGCATGTATTAAATGTCTAATAGGTATTTAGATATTACTAACTACTAAGTACACCAAAGTATGAGATATAGCCTCAGACCTAAAGGAGCTACTGTATTGTTGGGGAATAAATAATATTAAAGAAATAAGAATATATATATATATATATATATATATATACCAAACACTAAATTAATATATACCAAACACTAAATTAACTGCAGGGATAAAAACCATGCATGGTATCGATAAGAAGCAAATGAGAAATGTATGCTGAGAATTGGGAAAAAGATTCAAAGAAAAGATGTAAATTGTGCTTACTTGAGAAAGTTGAGTGGGATTTGGGCCTGAGAGAGGAGGGGCAACCATTTCAGATAAAGGGACGAAGGTCTACAATCCATGGGGCTGAGCTGGTTACTTGTAGTTGTGTTTACTGCAGTGTGGTCTGTTAGGGATTTGGGTGGACCAGGGCACTAAGGATATCTGGCTAAGGGATCCTGTGTTTCTGAAGAGGGACTGTTGAGGTAAGGTGGCAGGGAAAGGGTAGAATGCTTTATGGGGGACCCTAAATTTAAAGCTGAGGGTTGTCTTTTCCTGGCTTCCCTGACACCATGCAGTTTCCTCCCACAACGGGGGCAACTCCCTCTCTGTCTCCTTTGCTGGCTCCCAACCTCTTCTCTGCTCAACTCTGAATGTTGAGCTTCTCCAAGTTCTTTCCAGCTTCTTTCTCGACTTGTTTCTCTTCCCCGGATGAGAGTAGAGGGTTCTAAACTTTCCACCCCTATGGTTTAAAGCATTTATATAGGTCTTGGTAGAAGTGATTGATTCTAAGGCTGGGGTAGAGATAACAGATGAGCCTGGAGGATCTTAGTATCAAGAAATAAGGATGTACTGAGGATGAAAGGACACAGGAGCCAACTTGAAAGAGCTCGCAATGACAAAGCTGGAACCGTGTCTGCAACAAAGTAAAATATTGGATTATGAAGCAATAAAATACTTAGAAGTCCAGGCTGATATAAACAAATGACTAAATCAGTAAATAAATGGGGGGAAAAACATGACGCTTTCTCCTTACAGAAGAATTCCAATTAATACATGTAAAAGGAAATAGCAAATTATCATTAGAGCAGTAGTAAAAATTGCTCTAGGTAGGATTCACTTATGAATACTAAAAGTAGTGGCCAAAAGTTTAAGAAGAAAAATAGATATTTGCATAGACTATAAGTATAGTTTCAAAATATTTATTGTTTACACAGGAAAAAATTGTAACTGTAAAATATAGTCGATACCACCTTAACTAAGTGATCAAGGTTGAAGTCACAAGTAATGAGACATGGACCTCTAATATCAGGCACTGAGAAGGGCACCTCACCTCTGTGATATCATTCACATTAAAGCATAATCTCAATGTGATCATGGACACGACCAAACAATTAAAAATTGAACATTTTATAAAATATCTGGCCACTATTCATAGAGAGTGTCAAGGTCAGGAAACACAATGATAAGCTAAAGAACTGTCACAGACTGGAGGAGACTAAAAAGACACAACAACTAAATACCACGGATTGGACCTTGGAACAGAAAAAGGACATTAAAAGAAAACTGATAAAATCTGAATGCAGTTTATGATTTAGTACCACACTCAACTCATCTCTCTTGGATTATGCGTTGCTGAGTGAAAATATCTTCTTTCTTTTCTTCACCATCCAAATGATTTTACTACCTCTTAGATTCATCTGGTTTTGACTCTTCTATAAAGAAGTCTCAATGATTCTTTTTCTCCCTTCCTTAAAGTTCTATTATGTATGTATGTATGTATGTATGTATGTATTTAAATCCTCACCCAAGGGTAGTTTTCCACCTATCATCAGATAGGGTGGCAGGGAGGGAGAGAGAGAGAATCATCGATGTTAGAGAGACGCATTGACTGCCTCCCGTATAACCCCGACCAGGGCCAGGGACAAACCCCGAGCGTGGTATGTGCCCTTGGCCAGAATTGAACCTGCGACTCATTGGTCTGTGGGCCAACACTCTAACCAGAGCCAAACTGGCCAGGGCTTCCTTAAACTTCTGAATTATAGGATCTGAACCACTCAGCTAAGTAATCAGTTATGCTGTACACCACGGACTGGGAAACTACAACAGCTAAGTCTATTCTGCCCACTGCCTGCTTTTATATGGTCTGCAAGCTAAGAATGGTCGGAAAAAAATCAGAAGATGAATATGTCACAGCATAAAACAATTTATGCAATGCAAAATGTAGTCCCTTTCAGCGTCCCAAAAAATTTGTACTGGGCCACAGCCAGGCTCTTCCATTTATGTATTGTCTGTAGCTGTTTTCACTGTACAAAGACAGAGTAGTTGCCACAAAGAACATACAGCCCACAATGAATGAACTGAGTTGTTAATTTTCTGACCTTTAAAACAGATGAAGTTTGCCAATCTCTGTTCTACATTATTTCCTAGTTCTGTCATACATACATATAAATCTTGCCCCTCAAGTATGCCTGAAAATGACTTAAGTCAGGAACATTGTCATATGTTCCTTTGTCTTCCCAACATCTGATTCCATCTAGGGTAGTTATGGATTTTTTTTTATCCTCACCCGAGGACATTTTTCGATATTTTGTTCAGATAGAGTGGGAGGGAGAGAGAGAGAGAGAAACATTGACGTGAAAGGGACACATGGAGTGGTTGCCACTTGCACGACCCAACCAGGGCCAGGGACAAACTGCAATCGAGGTATGTACCCTTAACGGAAACCGACCCAGGGTCTCTGGCCAAACCGGCCAGAGCAGTTATGGATTTTCTTTAGCAAATTTTGGCATGTCCTGTGCAGAATTTTAAGAAACAAATATGACTTCATCGTACAGAGTAGATTAGAAAGAAAGAGGAATAACAGTAGCTCGTTTTAGGCTTGAAGGCGGATACTATTTTACACTGGGGGGCTGTGATGTTACGAGGGTTGGTTAAGTGCGGTGTCATGGAATAGGGTGGCATAGGCAGGGACCTGGAATAAGATCTGGCCAGGTAGGTCGCAGAGGCCAGGAGGGAGACCATGGGAGGAGATTCAGTCTTGCAGCTCGAACATAGTTTCCAGACACAACCTCACACAACCCAGAAAGCATTGGGCAACAGAGGCCAAAGAGCCCAGAGGAATAAAGGGGGAGGAGACAGAGTCACAAGGCATCTAGAGGCCCACAGGGCAAGCAGGGAGGGCACAGTTACCAGGAAAGTCAGCTGGTTGGACCGCATACCTGAGGTTAGGAAATAGAGACGTTAGCCAAGCTGGGGCTCAGGGGAAGAAAACAGAGATTTAAATACTTAAACTATCAAGTTTGGATGGGTCTTACGGGCACAAGGGTCTCAGGATCAAGCTTTTAGCAGAACTAAGTATAGGGATATTTGAATGCCAAGTTCTAGAATACTAAGTTAGAGCTTAAGGTTTTTCTACCTAAAATCAGATTTCGTTCCAGAAAGTAGGATGGGGATGTCCACATGATAGATACCATCGCTCCCAAAACATGCAGCGTCTGCCTTCATGCCTGCATTACTGCACAGACGCTATAAGAATTGCTGCAAACGTGGCAAACTATGCTAGGTCAGGCCTCTGACGCACAGAACACCATCGGTGGCAATGGAAGGAAAGAGTTGACGGTGACACGTATTTGAAACAAATAACTGATTTGTGACATTCTTCCAAGAAATCAAAAAGAGACTTGATAAAAATGACAATATATGACAAAATGGAGGTTTTACAGTACAGCAGACACTGTCAGGACTCTGCCCACATCCCCTGGAGTTCACCTCTGTGTGCAGAAGGCTCCTTACTGTGAACACCCGCACCTCTCTGCAAGAAGCTTTGATCTGGGGGTAAGCAAGCTCAGTCATGAGCACAGCTGTCAGCGGGCCAGAAGCAGCCATTAACCAGCGATGACCCTGGAGATGGGTGAAGACCCCAGCTTCTTTGACCTTCAGGTAGAATAACTCTCAGGCGTGTTCAACATCTGTGCTGCATAATACCTTAAACCACTAACTGCATGTAGCTATTGAGCATATAGAATGTAGCATTCTGACTGAGGAACTGAATTTTCAATTCAATTTGATTTTCATTAGATTAAAAGTGATACTCTTCAGCCCTGGCTGGCTGGCTCAGTTGGTTGGAGCGTTGTCCCGTACACCAAGAGGTTTTGGGTTTGATCCCTGGTAGGGGGCATGTATGGGAGGCAATGAATCAATGTGTCTCCCACATCGATGTTTCCCTCTCTCTCTCTCCCCCTTCCCCTCTCTCTAAAAAAATCAATAAAATTATATCCTCAGGTAAGGATTAAACAATTTATTTTTAAAAATGACACTCTTCAGTCATTGGAAAACTTTTAATCATATTTGGAAAAACTTGGCTATACAAATCTACTTTTCCAACTGCAAATTTTACAAAATCTAAATACACCTCTAAAGATGACGGTTTACTTCCCAAATTGAACTGTCCTATAAGTATAAAGAACCTGCCTGATTTTGAACACTTAGTCAAAAAATTAAAAAAAACAAAACATCTCGTGAATAATTTTTACATGTTGAAATGTAATATTTTGACTTAATGGGTTGAGTAAATAATGAAAATTAACACCACCTGTTTCTTTTTACCTTTTTAAATGTGGCTACTAGAAAATGTAAAGCCTCTGGTTTTCCTTGCATTGTGTTTTATTGGACAGTGCTGGGCTACACAGTCTCCACGGGTCCCACAGGGACTGAACTCCTGCTGCCCACAGTAGTAACTGGCTTGATAACACATTTCATCGGTTTCCTTTTCTGTCTCATGTTCCTGCTTCTCTACTAAGTTTCCTGGGAGTACCTCCTAGTTGCACTAGAATCTGTGTCTCATGGTCTGTTTCCAGAGACCCCCCCAAACCAAGACCAATAGCATTAAGAACAGGAAAAAAAATGTGGAGGTGAACTATTCTAACTACTTAAATTTATAGATTTTTTTAAAAATGAGGTTAAAAAAAAGTGAGGTTCAGAGAGGTTACATGATTTAGCCAAGACGACTCAACTCTTAGGCTGTGAACTCAGAATTCCATTTTACTTCTCATGATTACAAATCCATTCGTTTTATTACTATAGTATAGTACCTGTTTAAGATCATTGGCAATTTTTGAGAACATGATCTCAACGAGCAATGAAGCATTTAGGACTCGTGGGATAAAAGGACAGCGAACAATGTATGTTAGTTTGCCACGTGCCTTTTGAACCTGCTCAGGTGGCCACCTTTCCTCGCTCCTGGGTGAAAACCTGGAGAGGCTCATTGACTTCTGGTTCTTCTCATCCATCTGAAAGTCCCCTGGTCACGGTTAGTCACATCCTCCTGTCAGAAGTCAGAGCATCCAGTTCGGACAGCGATCCATCCCTGCTCTTCCAAGTGCAGGACCCACCGGGGGTTGGAGAACAGGGGCAGGAGAAGGAGAAGCAGAAAACCCACTGAACAGGTACCATTTTAAGAGGCTGATACTCTCCCTGTACCTGGCAGACATTTATTTACAACTGACACTTTCTCTCTCACTTTGTCGGTTCTTTAGCGTTTCCTCTGCTGGGCCTCCGTGACTGAAACTCCCTTGATGTGGTAATGTCTCCTTGGCAGCCACACCCCCTGCAGCTCTCTGACTGTCTCCTCCCCAGGCTCCCCATTGACTCCCTCTGGGGTCCTCTGGAGCAGAATTTTACTGTCTGGCTCACCCACTCTGGGATTCATGCACATTTTACCTGGATTCATGCACCTTTTACCTGGATTCATGCACCTTTTACCTGCTGTCAGAGGAAGTGCAGGGACCTCCCAGAACAGCAATGCACCATCCCGTTGTCCTGCCCAAGCTCCTTTAGCTTTCTCCCATGGAGTTAAGCAAAGGTGCTCTGCAAGGTTCTCCGTAAGGAGACACCCAAGGCGTCTCATTAAAGCCCCTCCCTCTCGTTAGATTTGGGGAGGGGAAAACATTGGTGTCTCCCCCTGTCTTTTGTGACCTGGACTGAGAGCTATTCTCTTTAAAGGTAACCCCTTTGTGAATTCCTCTTTCCTCTCCCAAACCTGACCCCTTTATAACCTTGAGATGGGTGAGGGGTTCCAAGAAATGTGTAAGCGGGTTTCAGCAGCCCTCTTTTTAAAAGCTCATACCATCTAGAGCTGATATATTACAAAAAGTTGAGCTGGGAAGAAATGAAATAGACACGGTTAATGTGGATATTTTATAATTGGAGCTTGACAGGGAAGGAAAGGGACAGGACAGTGACTAGTTAAGCAGCAGTTAAATCCAAAGGTTAGTTTTAGGGTTTGCAATTGTTTTGTAAATAAGATATGCAAGCCTTCACCTGTTTGAAAAGGTCCTGGGTGAAATGACAGAGAAAAATAGTGTTTTACTGTGGTATCTTCTTTTTTCCCCCCTCTCTCTTTTGACTTTATCTCTATGCCTTTTAATGAAATAAATAAGTATTATGTCTTGAGGGCTGTGTGATTTCCTTTGATAACTCTTAAGACACCAGAGGTTTCTATTGTTTTTGATCTCCTTTGATCTCCCTCAACTACTCTTTTTTCCAGTATTGTAGCATTTTTGCAATTTTTAGATGAGAATGAACAATAAAAGTTACTGTCATTATAATTAATTTGAAGAATATGGCTGTGTCTACACAATGAAATCATTCGTAACCATCTTGATCTTTTTTCTCGGTAGATTATTCTTTATTTGTATGTATACGGCAACTGCAGCAACAGCAAGCAAATACTTCTTTTTTCCCCCCAGCAGAAATCATTTTTAAATTTGGGACTATTTCACAGTCTTGCAGTTTAGAGTTGCAGCATTGCAAACAGCATTCCTGCGTACCACTGTCTTTGATAAGAACAGGAGAATGTTTGGTAACCAAACTCCAACTATACCAAACTCTAAATTTCTTGTTTGAAAATAAAAACACAAAATGCCTAAGTTGTCAATATGTGATAGGTCTTTGCCAGTAGTGTTCAGAAAACAAAACAGCTAGGCTTTATTTGATGGGTAATTCATCAAGATTTTCCACGAGTAATCGTGTCCAGTGATTTCCGTGGGCGCACACTCGGTTCTGATGCCGCATCAACAGAGCATAAGCCGTGACTGTTTTCTGCAATTTTAGCTTTCAGCCCGTTTAGCTTTGTTTTAAAATGAACAATGAGGAAAAGAAAAGAGAAAGATGTAATGTTAATAGCTTTCGTTTTGTGATCTCTCAGGGAGAGGTCTTTTCAAATAAGGGGCTTGAACTTGACCTTCTTCAATGGCACAAAGGTCCAGTGCACAGCTTTTAAAATTATATTAAAATTTTAATTTTACTCATTGAAGGTGTTTAGAACCAGACTTTCAAAACCTAATCCTCACTTTTTTCGTGTAACTGATTGGTAAAGAAGGGACACTTTGGGAAAAAGTCCCTAAGAGGTACATAAACATTGTCCTGATTTCTGTATCCCACAATCCAACTGCTTTAGGTCCTCATCACTATGCTGTTGGATTTCGGAATAACAATTTAATACAATTAGAATTAAAAAAAACCTTTCATTTCATGATAAATCTAGTTTAGGAATGTGATATGAAAAACTAGATTTTAAAAAATCATAATCTCAGTGTTGGAAAATGGCATGAAAGGAGGCACTGTCATATGCTAGATGAGAGTGTAAATTTTAAAAATCATTCTGGAAGGCAGAGTGGCCATTTCTACTGAATGCCTCATCATTTTGCATCAAGTCTTTTAAACCAGCATTTTTACTTTGGGGATTCACGCTAAGAAAAGTCATAGATGTTGGCAAAATTATAGCTACAGGATTTTTATGGAAGTGTTTTTGGTAGAAACGAGAAGTGAATGAAACATAAATATTTAACAACAAGGTTTTATTTAGCCACTAAAAATGATACTAGAGAAATATTTAATGCCATAGAGAAGGTGGGAAAAACTGATTAAAAACAGTATGCACGATGTGATTCCCGTTTGTAACACACACACACACACACACACACACACACACACACAAAACCAAAAAGATATTTCCATTAAAAATTGTATGAAAACAAATAGAAGTGTTAACAGCAGTATCTCTACACAAAGAAGGTATGCACACCATTTTTTCCAGCATGGAAATAGCTTTATTTTAAAAATATTTTTAAGATTAAAATGTATATTAGGTGTTGACAACTCAAACCACAGTAAAGTGAAATAAAAATAAATAAATGATTTGGGAGCCTTAATGTACCCTGCAAATGCATATTTGGTAGAACACACACACACGATTCTACATATAGAACAGTATGTATTGGGGAGCTTTACATTTAATTTCCTGTAGATCTACTTCATTTTTTAAATTGCTGCATAATATACCATAATAAAATATCTACTAATCTTACTTACCAACTACTCTCCCTTGACCATTGTTTCATCAGCAGACTCTCTAGATTATTGACTGCTCTTCACTTTTTATCTTTTTAAACTTAAATAGTTATTATTTCAATTAGACTCTTTCTCTTTTTTGCCCCATCTGCAAAACCACACTCAGAATTGTCCTGTAACCAAGTAGAAAAGCTCTGCTAAAGACAAATTTGCCAGAGGGCAGCAATATCCCATCTCAAACAGATGCCCAGCACTCCCCAGCAATCCTGGTAACTTGTTTGGATAAATCATCTCTCACTGTCTGCCCGTCCACCGCCTCCATTCCCTTCAAATGTCAGTTTCTCCCAATCTCCAGCTTTCTCCTGAGAGGTTGATGGTGCCTCCTCACTCTGAGAAAATGGAAACCTCCACTCCCATGTGCCAACTTACAAACCCTCCCAACTGCGTGTCTTTCTCTTCTTCCTTCTTGCTACACAAGAGAACATTTGCTTTGTTAGTATTTCATGTAGGAATTTTATACATATTTATAAGTAATAGTGCTTTGATGGCTTTCCTGTGTACACATACTTTCCTTAGTCTTGACATCAGGGCGATTTTACTTGATTTGTAGAATGAATTGGGACACTTTCTTTGGTTTGATATTTTTCTTTTTCTAAGTGTTCGAGGATTTAAATAAAGAAAGGATGTGTTCCTTGAAGGTTTGGTGCCATTTTTGGCACAGGTCTTAGACAGTGGTAAGGGTGATGGGGTGTGTGTAGATGTGTGTAAACCTTCTATTATCCTTTAGTTTTTCTTATAATTATCGGTCTATTCCATTTTTCCCACTTCCTGAGTTAGGTTTGGTACCTTTTATCTTAGAAAACCTGTACTTGATCTAGATCAGGGATTCTTTACTTTTTTTTTTCCTCCTTGTTTAAATGCTTGGACCCTTTGACAGTTGATGAAGTTTATGAACCACTTCTTAGAATCATTTTTTAAAAAAAATGTTCTTCCTGGAATTTGAGTCATTGTGAGTGGAGCCACATGACTTTCCATGCCTTCCTACAAATAATGTGTGTGGGTTTTTTCTGATTATGTTTTTGCTGTTCTCACAATGTTACTTTCAATATGCTTAGCATTCTTATGGAATACAAGTGCACAAAACCTGCTTGTATAACATACTTTGTGTGCTTGCCTTTGCCTTATACCACTGTGCAAAACAAGAATTGAAGAGGAAACTAAGTAAAGAACCTCTGCTACTCAGAACTTGTAACATGCATGGCCTGTATCACAACACAATCTTTGCATACTAATAAGTTACTTTAAATAATACTTCAATAGTTATCTCAATCATGTGATTTGTTTGAACTTGCAAGCTCACTCAGTTATCTGTATTGCAAAACACCATACGGACTTATGGAGAGTTAAAAATTCCCATTTCAATTGTCTAGTTTCCCAAACCTTAACAAACAAGGGGAACAGCTCAGCTTTTTTCAACTACTGATGAAGAATATTAGAGAGTGAAATGGGCGGTGGAGTCACCAATGTGAGAATGTCTGAGGGGGTGGTCAGCTCATTTGCAGGATCATCTGTAGACAGAAACTTGGGGAATGTGTGCAATGTACAGGCTGATCTAAAGACTATCATAAATGATGTTTTCACATACCTGCACCAACTGAAAAGTGATTTGAACATTTCTGTGGTTTATAGCTATGAAAGTCGCAGGTATTGCTAAAACCACTATGTTTATTGCCAAGAGTCATAATTGAAGGTCACGCTAAATTTCAGTTAGAGGTTAGTGGAGATAAAGATATAATTTATCTGACCATTCGAGATCATGAAGCCACAGGAATCTAGAATCCAGGGTTCTCGAATCTAGATGTCTGAATTTATCAAAATAAATGTATAAAGAAATATACAATATAATAATCTCTTATATTTTATTCGCTACTTTAAAACATTTGCTCTGTTGTTATTTTACATAGAAATTTAGGAATTTCTAGGGTATAAAAATTATAGGATTTCCTTAAACGTCTTAGACAATAATGATCATTTAAACTAAATGTAACATTTAACTGCTTTATTTTCTTCTAACTCTTTTCTTTTAATCTATGCTTTTCTCTTTATGATTATATATGTATTTACTTTGAGGATTGCATTGAGTAATTCTTATAGAAAGGGTCTGTGGATTTTAAGTTGTCTGAGTCTTCGTATGCCTCTAAATGTTTTTCTTTTCCTCTTTACTTCACTGATAATTTTGCTAGATATAGAATTAGAGGTTCAAAATAATTTAATCTCAGAACCTGAGAAGAAATTTTTTCATTCCAGCTTCCAGATTTGCAGATGATACATCTGCATTTTTATTCTAACTCCATTCCTTTGAAGCTGAAGGAAATACTTCTCATATTTTTGTGATTTCAGTTTTTATGATTTTCTCTTTATCTTTGAAGTTGAATTTTTCACGAAGTTGAGAACATTCCAGCTTGGCAGTTGATAGCCCTTTCAAACAAAAGATTTGTATCTTTTCTTTGTAGCTCAAGGGAATTTTCTTCTATTATATTTTAATTATTCAACCTTGCATCTTCTTCATTCCCTCTCACTGGAATTCCTGTTAAGTAGAAATTGAAACTTCTGAATCTCTCCTTTGTTTTTCCTAATGGTTTCCTCACACTTTTCACACCTTTATGCTTTCAGTGTGTTCAGAGAAAATGTTTTGCTTCATCTTCCAGGTCAGTAATTTGTTGTATTCATGCTCAAAATCAAAATGAAACAAAACAAACAAACGAACAACAGAAAACCAAACAGATTTTCCTAAATAATCAGAAATCATGAACATGTATAAGAGTTTTTCTTTGAACATGTGTCGGGGCACAGATTTCTCAGTTGTAGTGGTTTCTATGCACTGAAATTCCTGACGGACCTATTGCTGGTTCCCCTCGTCCTGTGTTTCCAGCGGTGCCGTGGATATAGTGTTACCTTTTTCCCCCTCCTCTGTGATTTGGAATGGAAGGATGTCGAACGTTTTCATCAACTATCTGGGATCTGTCTTTTGGTGTCTAGTGTGTGTCAGGTCCATGTTAGTCACTGGATGGACAGAGCAGACACATAGAGCCCGGCCAAGTGAGACCCCTGAGCGTCCCAGCCAAGCCTCTCCCTCCGAGGCGCCCGGGAAGAGGGAGCAGACCCTGGAGAAGGGGGGTAGTCTGAACAAGAAGTTACGGCTGCATCTTTAAGGCTTTTTTTCTGTACTCTTTCTGAAGGAGTTGGGCTTTTCTTTTACAAGCAGACGGGATCTAGAGAGAAATTTAGAGGTTTTAGGAAGGTTATGCCATGGAGGATGGAAAGGAAACCGGCAAGATCAGGATGGGGAAGCCAGTTAGGGGTTGATTGTTGTCATCCGAAGAGTCACTGTTACCTGAGTGTTTGCAGAGACACCAGAGACAGGAAGAGGGACGTGATGCTCCTGACCCAACATCTTCCCCATAGGCACTTTTATTCAAAAATGGAATGAGAGCCTGTGTCAGAGCTACACCATTAACCAGCAACCATAATGTTTCGTTTTGTTTTGTACTTTTTCTTATCCGCACTGCAGTCAGGAAGAGTACTCTCAATAAATTCATATAAAGTCACAGTGCTATGCCATATGGATTCAGATCACATATTTTATGTGTAATGGATGGATTATGGGGCTACTAGGAGATGAAATTATATTAGGATTGTGTGGGAACTGGAATATTAGTGGAAAGGAATCACCATTGATTTCAAATTGTGAACCCAGGTAGCCAGATGTGATACTGAATGGGTGAGACAATTCATCCCTAAACTCCATCGTGGATTCTAAAGTTCCTCCCCAGGTCTGAGCTGGGTAGTTGAAGAACATAGTGTTCCCTGGGAGAGCAGGGCCATTCTTAGGTCAAGAAAACTCCAATGACTCTAGTGGGATTTACAGACAAGGTCAGACTTCTCTGACTAGAAAGGTAGGCACTAGGAAAGTTTAAGAGAAGTGTAGTAATCAAAGTAATAAACATACTTGCTCTACTCATGGTCCAACATATGACGAAGTGCTGAGGTCATCCAGGCACTACAGATGTGAAGCAGGTGTTGAGATGTAGAGGATGAGGAAGGTACCGAGGCAGTGGATTAGCCACAGAGATGAATGAGATCACCGAGGAATGTAACAATGTATTAAGAAAATTTCTTTCAAAAGTTTTCTGATGCCAAATTTAAGGCTGAGTATTCAGATTAAAAATTTTGACTGTTAACGTGAACTCAGTTTTGTCAGACTTACGTGTTTTGTTAAGATACTATTGTAAAAATGTGTTTCTCCATAGGTGTATGGCTCTAAGTTTGTAAACCGGCAAACAAAATAGTTTTTACACTGTGATGGACAGAAGTCTCAGACATATTTATATTAGCCAAAATATATCAAAAACAATATTCTGAATATTGTAGCACAATTTTACATTGCTTAAAATGTGTACCATAACTTGATACAAAAGAATACTTAAGCTCAACTTCGATACATTGAAAAAGTGGGTTTTACTAAACATTTTTTTTTTTTTACTTTTTCAGAGTGTACACAAATTCACTGAAAGTCAACTAGTATTTATTGTGTGCCCACCATGTACCAGCTACTGTTCGAGGTGCTTGAATACACTGCTGTGCAGATGATGGAGAAGTACTCCTCTCTTGGGGGAAACGTATTTTTGTGGGGGTAGACAGACTAAGCAACAAACACGGTATAAGTTAAATAGAAAGAAATCCTCTGAAGAGTGGGGGAAAAAGCCAAGGAAAAATAAATCAGGGATGTGGATAGAATATTTCAATTTTAAATATGTTTTCAGGGTGGGCCTAATTGATGCAGAAACATTTGAGGAGACATGAAGGAGGTGAAACAGTGGAATAGGGTTATGAACTATTGCCCTAAGTAGCTAATAATAATTTTTTATTTCATAAGGAAATTTGGATTTATCCTCTACTTAAATTGAGAAACCATTTTGATTAGTCAAAACCCCAATTTTGTATCACCCCAGCATGTTCCCTAAAATATACTGAAGGTCTTCCCACATCAATGTCTGACTACTTCTTATGGAATAATTTATATCAACATACTACCTCATGCCTGTCTCAGAATCTTCTATGTAGGTAACCTTCTTTAAAAAATCTTATATATGTCGAAAAACCAGGCGTTATACCTCTGAAAAGATGAAATGCCTCTTTGCTCATATCTCAAAATGGACAATATTTAACATCACAAAGCTTGATGATTTCTAAGAATGGTATAAAGTGAGCTCGCAATTTTCAAGTGACTGCAGGACTCAAACTATTAGAACTCTTCTTTATATTTTGGATTCCATAAGTAATTTTTTATTTGGACTAAGGACATGTTTTCTCTTTCCACGTGTGTTCATCTTCACATGCGAATGGTAATTATTTGTTGAAGATGTAAATGTTGCACCAGTGATGGCTTTCTACTTGGACAGAGTCACTCTGAACACTGAGTAAGTGCAGTGACGTGCGTTCACTCCTTCCTGTGATATCAATTCCGAAGCCTACTGGAATAAACCCTATGCATTATATAGGTTTGTCACTTTTGTCTAGTCTAAGATGTCTGTTTTCATTACTTTCTGATTATTGTCTCACTGTGCTAAATATTAAACTTCCTCTCCTTTATTTAGTCATTATTTTGAGGAGCTACAAGCTTCATGTGCCAACTTTTTAATTTAATTGATTAAAAGCAAAACTCATTTTCTTAATCACAGTTTGCTTGGCGTTGCACAGCTCAACGTGCGGTGGGAGAAAAGGCTACAAAACAAATAAGCGATCTATACTTTTTTTTTGCAAAGAGTTTTGAACAGTAAAAACAAATGTAAAGTTGTACCCAAATAAGCATAACTCAGTAAGTGATGGACTTGTGTTTTAAATCAATCAATCAATGAAAGGAAATAATTTTGTGCCCTTTTCTTCGAAAATCAAGTACTATTTGTGTTCTTATTTTTGGTTAGGAGAATTTGTGCACTTACCTCAAAGAATAGTACTAGATTGTTCCTATTAAAAAGACCAAAGGAAATAAAAAGGTGAATGTTTGCTCAGTTCTTGCTAGGTGTTGTGTCAGGTAAACAAAAGGGTCAGAAAACTTCATTGCCTTTGAGTGTGCGTGTGTGTGTGTGTGTGTGTGTGTGTGTGTGTGTGTGTATGTGTACTTTGCAGGTGAATTGTAATCACATAGCATGTCATACTATTCTTTAGTTATACGTCGATGTAACTGCTGCTGAGGGTGTGCAATACATTATTATGTTTGCTTTTGTTAATGTAGTTACACATCTTGAGACGAATGACCTGGTTTTTCTGTATACATGTAACAAACACTTGGGTACCAATGCTGTGCTTCACTACAATTTACCAAATAGTACATAATTTTCAATTTTTAAAATCCACTCATTACACAGATAAATTTTAACTCCTACTATCTGCTCAGCCCCAGAAATAGACATAAACAAGTAGGATGAGGCTTTTGATTTCACTGAACTCACAAATTATTGGTGGAGGCAAAGAAGGCACAGACATCAGAGTTACAGTGCCCTGAAAAAGGGAAGGATCAGCTGCTGGGATACTGCGGAGGAAGGAATGTCGCATCAGCAGGAGAGGTGATGGGGACTGGGAGCATTTCAGAGAAAACCCCCTGGAGGGGTGGAGTCTGCGTTGAGTCTCAGGCGAAAGCAGGGTCTGGTTAAATGAAGGAGGTATAGGGAAGGCATTCAGACAGAGGAAACATAGTCTACCAAGCAAGGACGCACGAGAGAACATTGGAAACACTTGTCTTCGCTAAATGCAGTGACATTTACACTCACAGAAAAATAGGCAAAATAAAGATGCTGTTCAGAAGATTGATATCCCATTTCACATCTGAATTATTGCAGGGTCCTTAAACACAAAATGTGTGCTCCCTTGCCATTTTTGGAAAGCTGGACATTTGAACATTTCCCCGTTTGCCAAAAATTAACTCTTCATAGTGAACTATAGTTTTCTTTAATTTTCTAAATATACTCTATTAGAAAGAAAATATAGATTTTCCTTGCATTTATAAATTCACGTGGGTAATTTTATACACCTCTTTGGAATTAGCAAGACACAATGGGAGAAAAATTTTGCTTTGGTCTGAAGCCATGTTCCTGAGCCCGCTAGCAAGTTTGAGACCCTCATGCCTGCACCTGACACAGAGCTGCCAACTGCATCAGGAACATTGGTACAGGATGTTTACACACACACACACACACATACACACACACACACGCAAACACAAATGCATGCACACACACAATGCATGCACACACACACAATGAGTTTTATGCATTTTCCTTGGAAACAAAGCAAATAGTATGTTTCCTTCAGCAAGTGACATGTTGGACATTATATGATTTAAAAACAGCACAAATAATTTCACTTGGTACACTCAGAACAGAGCCTGTGAACTCATTCTATTGGGTCCAGATAACTGTTTGCCAGGGTATGACCCTGGACTGTCTAAGTCAGAATCATCTGAAATGTTTCAATAAAGTGGGAATTTCCTGATTTCACTCAGGATCTGTTGAATCAGGATCTCTAGGTGTGGGTCCAAATGGCGCATTTTCAATAAGCCCTCGCAGGAGTTGGGATGCACCCTAGAGTCAGTGGTCCCCTGGTGTAGATCCTGTACCCACTTTGACCCAGGGTTAACCATTTGGGGCCAAAAAGTAAATAAAATCCAGTAGCATGTGTTCGACTTAATCCACTGAGCTTAAAAAAAAATTGTCTGCCGTTCAGAATTGTAGTCTTGCAGTCTCATTTTTATAATTTCAGAACTCTTTCTACCATTATGGAATATTCACCATGACCATCATAACTTGTCTGCACATACATTACTTTCAGAAATCTAAAGCTCAATTTTATCAGGAGCTCGTGGCATTTATTTCTCCCTGACACATTTCAATTTATCTTACAGAAAAATTTTTATTCCTTACTGATTTATACCTCTCAAGGTTACATTTGCCTACGATCTTTTCTTTTGGTATTTTGGTGTTTATGATGGGCACGGAAATCTATTTAAATTATTTCTGAGATACTTCTCCTTTCAAATGCCATAAACATTTTATTGTCTCACCAAAATGCCTAGTGTTATTTTTCTCTACTTCTGGTTAAAAAAAAAGCCCTGGATTACTGTTCCTCAATACAGCTTCTGCCTATGGGATATTTACCTCTATGGCCAGTATATTAAACCCCCTTTGCTAATAGTAAAAATACCTCCTGAGACTTCCTGGATTCATAACTGGGCTGACTACGGGGCAGGAGTGATATTTAATGTTTTGCTTGTCCACCGCTTCCCCATGACCAGGTGAAAAATCAGTGGATTGTGTGTGCATGATAATGCAAGGTCATTTTTCAGCATCATTGATGCTATAAAATCAAACAAACACAGTATCTTCAGCATTAGGTATGATCACATAGAATGCCAGACCCAAATCTAACGCTCAGCATTTCTTCCTTCTGAGCTGTTGTGTTGCTAGATCTTCCAGGGTTTAATCGGGAAGTAAAAACGCGATGAGCGTCGTAATAGAACGATTCTATTTCAGGAAGACCTTACACAAACGTGGGAGACACGGGAGAAGTCCAAAGGGAAGCGTTGAGGGATCAGATCAAAAGCTAGTCAATCCTTCTGACGCACTGGTGCAGAGAATGAGCGCTAGGTCACAGGCAAAGCTGGGAAGCCGAGCACATCCAGATACTAAAGTTGTTTAGGAAGGAAAGTTGGCAGAGCCTGGGAAAGATGTCATCTCTGTGTCAGGTGGTGGGTGTGGGGTAGCTGCTGTGGCAGGAACACCGTTTGGTAAAAAGAGCCAGATGTAGAGCAGGGCGTGAAACACGTGTCTGCTGGAGCTCACTGGCCGCCCCACGTGTGGCTCCCACGGCATCTGGTCGTGAAAACCTTCGGAGCGAACCGGCTGCAGCTTCGTCTCCGCCTTCCGAAACCTCAGTGTGAATTTCTCTTTTGTTCAACTCGAATCTGGAACCACAGTGAGAAGGAGAGATTTCTGGAAAAATTCTTCCAGTGTAGCCAAATCGACAAGTTATTGGTACAAAATCTACACAATGGTTATTTGTTTAATGAATACAATTTTATTTGTTCCAGGTTATTGTGTTTTATTTCTTTTCACAATAATGGCCAAGCTTTTACTTTAAAACTGCCCTGGCCGGTTTGGCTCAGTGGTTAGAGCATCGACCTGCGGTCCAGAGAGACCCCGGTTCGGTTTCCACTAAGGGCACGTACGTCGGTTGCAGTCTGTCCCTGGCCCTGGTTGGTCATGTGGGTGGCAGCCACTCGATGTGTCCCGTTCACATCAATGTTTCTCTCTCTCTCTCCCTCCCACCCTATCTGAACAAAATATGGAAAAGTATCCTCGGGTGAGGATAAAAAAAACAACAACAGGTGGAATACTATATCCCCCGCCTTTCCGTACTTAGTACATTGTTGATACTATACAAATGCACCTTTTCCTAATTGAATTGAATGAGGTTCTGAAAAGTTATCTTTATCTACACTTGTGCTCTTGAGAAGTGATATGGAGTCTCTGAGCACCCTGGGAACTATGTCTTTCTGACTCGAACCATTAGTCATTCAACTCTCTGGGTCTGACCAACACACTGTATGTAGGAACCTCTTGATAGCACCATACTTGGGATCCAAGCTAGGGAAGCGTAGTCTTTGCTGCATAAGAAACCTCTCCAAACTTAGAGGCTGAAACAAGAACCATTCATTTTTTCTCTTTATTCTGTAGATTGGCTGGTAGTTCTGCTGGTTCCAGCAAAGTTCAGTCACGAAGCTGAATTAGTGGTGAGAGTGGATGGGCCTGCAGAGTCCAGGATGGTGTCATTCACGTGCGTGTCGGTTGGAGAGCACTGTGTTGCCTTCACAACCCCCCCCCCCCATCTTCCCGGAGGCCAGCCTGACGTTCCTCCGTGGTGATCTCAGGGTAGGCAGCACTCCCAGACAGCCTCGCTGCACGTGTCACAAAATGCCACTTACTTACAGCCTCTGTGTCAGGACTCTTCGCAAGGCAAGGCTGGATTCAAAGGGAAGACAAATACACTCCACCTCTTTTTTTTATCCTCGCCTAAGGATATTTTTACATTAATCTTCAGATAGAGCAGGAAGGAGAGAGGGAGGAAGAGAGAGAGAGAGAGAGAGAGAGAGAGAGAGAGAGAGAGAGAGAGAGAAACATCAACGTGAGAGACACACATCGAGTGGTCACCACCTGCACAACCCCAACCGGGGCTGGGGACGAACTGCAACCGAGGTACGTGCCCTTCGCGGGAATTGAACCAGGGACTCCCCGGTCCATGGGCCGACGCTCTAACAACTGAGCCAAACCGGCCAGGGCTACACTTCACCTCTTAAGAGAGGAGAAGCCAAATGTTGCAGCTAGGCTTTTCAATGTAAAATACTAAATTAAAGGTGAAATTATCTTTTCTATAACTTCGACTTTTTAAAGTTTTTATTTATTGTTTTTAGAGAGAGAGAGAGAGAGAGAGAGAGAAAGAGAGAGAGAGAAGTCAGTTTTTGTTGTTCCACTTATTTATGCATTTATTGGTGGATTCTTGTATATGCCCTGACCAGGGATCGAACCTGTAATCAGGACGACACGCTAACCAGCTGAGCTACCCAGCCAGGGCAAAGGTGAAATTATCTTACAGTTAGTTTCTGTAGTAAGAACACAAGCCCCCCACCCTGCCCATACGTGCACACTCACTACATACTACATAGTTATTCCCATATTAGTGGTTCTCAACTGAGTGTGATTTTGTCCCCATGTTTCCCAAGGGACATCTGGCAATGTCTGAAGATATTTTTTATTCTAACAATTGATGGTGAAAGTTGCTGCTAGAATCTAGTTGGTAGAAGCCAGGAGTATTGCTAAATGTCCTGTAATTCAGAGGACAGCACCTGATAACAAAGAATTATCTGGTCCAAAATATCAATAATGCTGAGGTTGATTCAATCTGCCCTGTATGGAATATAATTCTAGCAAATTGCCAGAGTAGAATTTAGGTCAAGAGTAATACCTCAGGTATTCTTTTTTACACAGTCTAAAATGATTTAAAATTTTGAAGGGATCATAAATTTCCTTTTCGGATATAAAGGGACTTCAGGCATTCTGCCTTTCTAACATTCATTATTGATGAACAAAGCATTTTAGATAGAACGTGAACCACTCAGACTCTTCCTTATGATTCCAACTGAAAACAACACCTAGACTTCTGAGACCTTGCATATTAGTTTTAATTTTCAACTCTCTTTCTGACTTCTAACCCAAACTCAAGTGATGTGTATGTGTATTTGTGCAGGTGTGGGTGTATGTACACACACGCGCGCGCACACACACATACACACGAATACACACACTATGTTGTAACTATTTCTGTTAGAAACCTTTAAAGAACTTTCCCACCTTATTTTAAAGGCTAAGATGAGCATATTAGTTGGTTAAAACCTTTTTCTCATGAACCCAGAAATAACAATTTACAAAGGATGCTGTGATTTTTCCAACTGTATCTGTAGATATAGGCTGTTAGAAATAATAAAACTTCCCATGGATTCTCCATCACACTGCCCTTCGGGAGGATTAAAGTTTCAAGGTTCCCCCTTCAGAACAAAGCAGAGCACAATTTAAAACAAAATGAGATAAATTGGTAATAACGCAAATCAGGTTAGAATTGTATACCACAATAGATTAGACTTCCTTAGAGCAGAGAAAAATAAAAATGCTGAAAGGGGATACAATGGACAGTTGCTCCATTAAGTTTTTAATAAGAATTTAAAAATAAAAACAAGTAGAAATCAGTTATGTACCTTAGCTCTGTTTTATTTTCCAAATGCAGTTCTTGAGCTACCCGTGGCTTGGATGGCCACCAAGTTTGCTTATTCATTGTTCTCACCCAAGCATACCCCATCTGCTCTCTCCTGAAGGTGTGTGATCACAGGTACCTTACCTTTTTAAGAAGGACATATTGCCTGCTCCACAGAAGAGCTTACTGATGACTGTGCAGCGGGTAGATATTTGAATGCCTTAATAGACACTTACTACATCAGCTTAAGCCTGAGGATTTTTGTGAAATTGAGGCAAGAGGCAGGGGGTAGGAAGCATGAGAGAGAGAGAGAGAGAGAGAGAGAGAGAGAGAGAGGAAATTCTTGCAAATTCAAGAATCCATTCAGATCAACAAAATAATTTCCCTAATCTATGGATGACACCAAATTCACAGCTATAATTTAAATCACTCTAGTTGCCTCAACAACCGATTAATTCCATTTTCAGCTAAAAGGTTGATGTCATGAAAGCAATATTTTTACTGGAGAGAAATTGCTGGAATTTGTTTGCTTAACAAAGCAATTATTGATAACTTGCAATTGCTTATTTCTGCCTAAATTATCAAGTTGTTAGCAAAAGCAGTCTCATGTCTCAATAAATGATGTGTACTTCCTTTTCAAGGAAGTCTGAGAAATGATATTGTTTTCATAGAGATATATCAGAAAATAATAACCCTTAAACTATGAGACGTGGTATCTGCATAAGCTCGGGCAGGGAGTGTTACTGAAGTACAACCACGTGCTGCTTAATAGGGTGGGGTGGGGGGGATTCTGAGAAATGCTTTGGTAGATGATTTCATGATTGTGCAAATACCGTCGAGTGTATTTACACAAGCCTGGGTGGTAGAGCCTACTACAGAAATGGTATGTGCTACACTTTTACACATCTGGCAACGCAGCATCGCCACACACACGTGAGTAATGCCTTGTGCTATGACATCAGAATGCTACAATGACACTAGGTGATCGAGTTTTTCTGCTCCGCGTGGCATATGTTGTCCGTCATTTACTGAGCCGTCCTTATGCAGTGCATGACTGTACTAAACACATTGAGTTTTCTGCTAAAGGAGTCCTGACCTTTGACTTCCCATGGATATCTCACTTCAAAATAACAGGGTGGATAATGCAAACAGATGTTTTTAACCAGTGGTGGCACAGAAACAAGCTCTTTTCCTTTAGACCGCGACATAGGTGTGTTCCAAAGGGCAGATACATGAGCTCATTCTGAAGTGCCTTCTTTGCAACCACAGCAGAAAAATGTAAGCATCCGAGGCAGGCTTTCATCAGCCTTGAAACAGTTGTTTGGTTTGCTACTCTGTGTCAAGTCTTTTCCTTCTCCACAGTCAGAAGTAGATAGCAGCAGCTTCTGACAACATAGGCCCATATCTGGAGTTCTTGAAATTGCAAAACACTATGTTTGAAGTATAACTGCCCCAAGTTCCCAAGGTATAACTGCTCGCACTTAAATGACTCCCAAGGATAGCTGTACCATTCAAACCACTTCAAGGCATTTCTTCCTTTAGAAGATAGCTATAAGAATAGTGCAAGATTAAGACTCTTTTTTTTTTTTTTTTAGCAGCTGTGATAATACTACCTGACATGTATAGAGTGTTATATCTTTTCAAAGTACACTTCAGGGCATTACAGAGAGGCAGGATGGTGTAATGGTCAAAAGCTCAGGCTTTGGAGTCAAGGGGACGCACTTTTTTTTTTTTTTTTAGCAATGTAAAGGCTCAGTTTCTTTATCTGTAAAATATACATCACAGTACCTGAGCTGTCGTATTATGATATAGATTAGATGTATGTAAATAGCTTATTCCTGTGGCTGCACCCTGGTTAACGCTGCATAACTGGTAGCTATTATTGGTACTACCAGCATGCAGGTGTTCTGACCGCTTATGTTTCATATATCTAGCTCTTAAAATAGTCATTATAGCCCTGGTTGGTTTGGCTCAGCGGTAGAGCGTCGGCCTGTGGTCCAGAGAGACCCGGGTTCGGTTCCCACTAAGGGCACGTAACCTGGGTTGCAGTTTGTCCCCGGCCCTAGTTGGGTTGTGCGGGTGGCAGCCACTCGATGTGTCCCTTTCACGTCGATGTTTCTCTCTCTCTCTTTCTCCCTCCTCACTCTATCTGAACAACAACAACAATAGTCATTATAAATGTATTGCTAAAGTACACAATTAAGGAAAAAGTCTGCATCAAAAGAGAGGTCCCCGGGAAATGTGCCCCACATTCTTGCAAGAGAGCGCAAGGGGAAACACCGGTGTTAGAATCTCCTCTGACCAAGTAAACCACATTCTCATTAAAAGCTCCTCCAAGTTGATGGATTCCAGCTGACATCTTCTAAATTGTATCTTCTTTCAAACATTGTAAACCCAGGCTAAAAACATCGGGGTTATCAATTTTAAACCGGAGTCTAAAATTTGGATAGTGCTGACGGAGCACCAAATAGTGCTGAAACAGATTGACTGTGCTTCCCATTCTTCGCTCCACGCCATCAGAAACACCTTCTTTACGATCTTTCTCGGAGGTGCTAATTCACTAAACAAACAGCACATATTAGCCCAGGCACCAAATCTTTCAGGATGCTCCCAAGTTGCCCATATTCCTTGGGAGACTTCAGTGGCCACAGAAAGCCCAGCAACTGTTCCCGAGCCTGCTGCCTGGGGTGCCAAAGAATTATGCACAAAGAAAACCCTGGTGGGAAATTGTGAGATGCTAAACTAAGCATCTTAAAGAATAGATGTGAAAGAACTTAAACGCTTTAAACCACCCAGCAAAATTCAAATTAGAAATGGATAGTCACATAAAGGATCTGAATTCAGATACAAAAATAACATGCTGAAGCCTGACATTCTGGTGTAGCAAACCCATTCACTGATTCTGAAATGGAATACTAGTCTGACATGCCGCATTTTATAGAAGTCCAAAATGCCAAATTGAAACTTAGGCATGCACAAACCAGGGGGAATGCTTTAAATGATAGGCTCTCCTTGAACATTTAAAAATATGACAGACCTAAAAAGCGATATACGTATACCTTTAATAGAAAGGCATCAAATGTGTTGAAAAAATGAAGCTCTTGTCACCCTGAGAGGGGGCTGCCAAGGAGGTCAGAGCATGGGGCAGGCACTCACGGTCTATTTGTAAGATGCAATAGCTGGAATGAATTTGCCTTTGCCTCGATGCCATTCTAAAACGTTGAGCTGCTTATTTTTTGTTTTCTCCTAACACTGACCACAGCACTTAAAAAAACAACCAAACAAAGAAACCCCACTTTTCATTGAGAAAGGTGTGAGACTCCAAGACAGTGATTTGAAGGTTGTATGTCCACCCCATACGTTTAAGAGCACGCTATAATTTTTTTGTTCTCACCTTCTCTTTCCCTTATGTCTATTATTATGGCTTCAGGCCTGGTGTTAAAATGTGGTGCGTGTGTGTGTGCGCACGTGTGCGCGTGCGTGCGTGTGTGTGTGTGTGTGTGTGTGTGTGGTAGATGGCTCTGCTTAACTGGAGAATAATGCTTCTGAGATGGCATCTTGGGTGAGCTCACATTATTTAAGGAGTTCTGCTAATTATCAGGGTATGTTTTGCTTGAATAGAGATAAATATGTTTATTTTCCATAGAACTGTAACTTTTACTTAAGGTTTTCTTTTCTCTGACTCTCAGACACCTCTCTCCACCTACATGCGCATGCGTGGGCACACACACACACACACACACACACACACACATTTTACAGTCTGAAACCTCATTTTTTAGAATGTTCCAAATCCTTTAACTCTTCTCTCTCACTCTTTTAAATTTCTGATTTCCTTCTTTGTCCAGGATATATATGAGCCACACCCAGAGTGTCCCTCTAATTTTCTTGGTTATTGCTCTAGTTACAAAATATAATTTAATTTACTCAGTAAGGTTGCTTTTTTCCCTCCGGAGAATCTCAAAAAGAAAAAGTAACAAAAATTGCTTCTTTTGGTCCAGATTTTCACGTGTCAAAGCTCTGATCAGGAAAGAAAAGAAATCTTCTTTTTACTTGGGAATTGAATGATTTCTACAAGTCGGTTTGACATTTGGCGCCAAAAGAAGTTTATTGGCATATATACAGTACTTTCTTTTTCCTGAAAAGATCTGGTTCTTGAGGTCATCCTCTGGACAGAGGGTACATTATTTTGAAATAATCATGAATACCATCCAACTAAGTTCTAGAAAATTCCTGTCAGAGTTACGGTAAATATTGCACAGTTGTTCACGAGTCATGGGAGCAAGCCAGTTCCATACCACTCATTCACAAGGGTCTCAGTAAACACATTTTTATTTCAGAAAGGACATGACCTCAAGGAGTTAAAATCATGGTTAACTGGGAATTCCAAGGTGACACCTGAATCTAAAGACACTATTGTGATGCAGTAAGGATGCCCCTGTGTTTTCTGGGTCTGGTATCCGAGTCCTGGGGAAGCAGTACACACAGCAGAGCAGAGCACACCAGGGGCACGTCTTGCCAGCTTCCGCCCCAGAGTACATGCCCCGCTTCCTGTTTTGGGGCGATAGCTTCCCCTGGGCTTTCACATGCAAAGTTACCCACACAGACAAGGGGTGCCCATGCGAAAGAGTAGGTGTCTTATTTTTGGAAAGCTTCCTTCACGTTATCTTCGTCGTTTTATCCTGCTCACCCCATTTCCTCTTATATTTTACACTAACACTGAAAGTGTCATTTCCTCTGTCTGAGGGGGAATGCTTTCTTTTCCCTCTTAAGCTTATTCCTCTTGTTACTCTTTTTTCTTTTTTTCCTCTCTTGGCACTGCTGTCGTAGTACTGCTTCATTTGCTTACAGTATTGATAGCCAGCTAAAATGTCTTCAGATATACATGGTTAATTCATTTAGTCAGTCATTAAAAATATTTGTGAGCCTAGGTGTACCCCAAGGGCATGATGGCTCAGATGTTCTTTCTGCTTTCTGGTTTGCAATTTGGGTTGGGAGTTATACATACACAAATTGTAGCACAAAATAAAAAAATGATCGAGTCCTAAAAAAGGTGAAGATGAAGTGCTATGAGGAATTTTCTTTTAAAAAATTTATTGACTAGAGAGAGTCAATATGCATTCACTGGTTGCTTATGCATTCACTGGTTGCTCGAACCCACAACTTTGGCATATTGGGATGACGCTCTAACTAACAGAGCTACCTGGCCAGGAGTGAGGAAATTTCTTATGTATGTTTTTGCCATTGTATATCCTCCTGTGTGAAGTGCCTGTTCACATCTTTTCCCCATAATTTTGTACTGGAATTTAAAATTTTTATGAGTTGAAAAAGTTATTTACATAGTCTAAGCCTAAATCCTTTGTATGCACATTTATTTCAGTATATGGCTTGTTTATTCATTTTATTAAGGTTTTAATTTTGGCATAGCACACTATATATGCATATTTTTTCTTTTAAAGTTAGTGCTTCCTGAGTCCTGCCAAAATTTTTTTTTGCCTACTCCAAAGTCACTAGGATATACTTCTGATACTCCTGTGTTTCTTTCACATTAGTTCTACCTTATAAGTAATTAGAGAAATGTCACTAAGGAAATTCAAACTAAAGCCAATGAGTTACCACTAAATTCTCACTAGAATGGCTAAAATTAAAAAGACTGGCAATACTAAGTGTTGACAAGGATGTGGAACAACTGAAATCATCAGATACTTCTAGTGGGTATATAAAACAGCAAAATCACTTTGGAAATCAGTCTGGTAGTTTCTCATATAGGTAAATATACACCTAACCTATGGATGAGCACTTATACTTTTAACTTTTACCCAAAAGAAATTAAGACATATGTTAACAAAAATATGTGTACAAGAATGTACATAGCCTCTTTATTTATAATAGTCAATCATACAAATGTTCATCAATAAAAGTGTGGATAAACAAACATTGATTTATACATATAACAGAATATTACTTAGCAATAATGACAAAATACTGGCACACACAAATAATATAGGTTATTCTCAAAATGCTGAGGTAAAGAAGCCTTCCACAAAAGAATGCACGCTGTATGCTTTTATTTATATGAAGTTCTAGAATGGATAAAACTCATTCATGATGAAATAAATTAAAGCAGTGGTTACTCTCCAGGAAAGACAGAATGGAACAAGGAAGGAGGAAAATTTCTGAGGTGATGGATACAAGTGTGCATATTTGTCAACACAGTATATTTAAGATTTGTGCATTTCACTGTATGTAAATAATATTTCCAAAAAAGCAATGAAAAGAGTCCTAAATGGCTGAATTTAGCAACTGCTTGATTAGAAATGGGGCCTATGGGTTTAAGAGTGGCCTTTGAACTCAGGGGACCCTGAATTCAAATGCTAGTTCTGAAACTTATTAGCTGTGAAAGTTTGGGTAAGTAATATAACCTTGAACTTCAGTTTTCCCATTGGTCAATTGAAACAATACCTTCTTTTAAGAGATGATGTGAGAATGTTTGGAAAGAACTTATCACAAGGGCTGATATAATGTATTAAGAAAACAATGCCACTTGAATAATTTTCTTTCTTCTTTATTTTCATTTTTCCCCTTCATGTTATCATTGAAGTGTTAAATACAATTGTGAGGTTTTGAGTTTTGGTGTTTGTTGACAGAACTGTAGGACACACTAGTAAGAGCATACCTGGGAAAGAATAGAATGAGATCTCTTTTGAACCTAATGAATTTGATGAGAGACATTCTGATGTAGTTGGGAATAATGGGTCTGGAATTTGGGAGAGAAACCAGAAAAGGAGCTTTGGATTTTAGCTGCATTGAGTTGGTAAACCAGATCTCCAGGAAAAAAAAAAAGACTGATATGTGGCATTTGCTGATTTCTTTGCTGTAAATACTCTTTTCATGGCCAGTTTCAAGTTACCAAACCAGTTTGCAAAATTCCTGTATATTTACCAACTGGCTCCCTCCAGCTGGTGTCTGCTGGCTCTAGTGCAATACTAGATATGAATCATTTGCTGAGGCAGAGAATGAAAGAGATACACATCTTTTCTCACCTTTCACCAGGTCCTCTTGTTTATAAGACACATTGAATTTAAGTTCTTTTTTTTTTTTTTTATCCTCACCCGAGGATATTTCTGCATTTGCCTTCAGATAGAGTGGGAAGGAGAGAGGGAGGAAGCGAGAGAGAGAAAAGCATCAATGTGAGAGAGACACATCGAATGGTTGCCACCCACATGACCCTAACCAGGACTGGGAACAAACTGCAACAGAGGTACGTGCCCTTAGTGGGAACCGAACCCGGGACTCTCTGGTCCGCGGGCCGACGCTCTAACCACTGAGCCAAACCGGCCAGGGCAGTTTAAGTTCTTTTGATATAAATCCCCATTTCTAAGTGTCTGTTCATGGCTTACACTTCCTTCTTCTGTGGAATGAAAATAGCTTATCATCTCATGTCCACTGCTTAAAAAAGTTTTAAAAAATTTTTTATTTATTGGCCGGCTGGTGTAGCTCAGTGGTTGAGTGTTTACCCATGCACTGAGAGGTCGCTGGTTCGATTCCCGGTTAGGACACATGCCCAGGTTGTGGGTCCAATCTCCAGTGGGGGGCATGCAGAAGAGATGGCCCATCGATGTTCTCTCTCATCGATGTTTCTATCGTTCTTACTCTCACTTTCTCTCTCTCTCTCAACTCAGTAAAAGGGAAAAAAATATTTTTAATTGTATTTCTTAACTTTAGAGAGATAAG
Organism: Molossus molossus; assembly: GCF_014108415.1. NCBI lineage: Eukaryota > Metazoa > Chordata > Mammalia > Chiroptera > Molossidae > Molossus > Molossus molossus. Next base: position 41,844,215 of record NW_023425353.1, read on the forward strand.
AAGAGGGAGAGAGAGAGAAACATCAATTTTCCCCCGACTCATTTATGCATTCATCTATTGCTTCTTGTATGTGCCCTGACCAGGAACTGGATCCACAACCCTGTGGTATCAGGATGACCTTCAACCAGCTGAGCTACCCAGCCAGGGTTCATGTCCACTGCTTTTAAAGAGGGCCCGGCCCTTGCAGCACCATGGTTGATCAGTTCCCCTGTTGACATGACAGTTTCTTTACCCTTTTGTATCACAGAAGCTGCTCTTTCCAGGAACATCCAGCAGGTGCCTCAGCTTGGGAGGGTTCGAGCACAGCCTCTCACTGGGACAGGAGCAGCTCCGCACAGCTTCCCTCCTTGTCCCACGCATCTTCAGGGCCAGGCTCCTGCCTCACTTAGGAGTATTTTCATCCCTCCCTTCCTGGAGAAGGAAGGAACACTTTCAAACTGAGTTCATCATCTCCTGTGTCCCATCCCACCCCCGCCTAGTGCATACGTCTGTGTTTGCATGAACTGCAGGTACACACAGGGCTTGGGTCTTCCCGAGTGGCTGGAATGCTCTCAAACCGCGGGATAAGGATGAACTTGTGTTTAATATCACTGAGCTGTCTGTAGCAAGAAAGACACGTTGTTAAGAGTATACGGGGACTACTTCTAACCCGCAGGCCAACTGCAATGCTCTGACAAATATACATTTCCAGAAATTCTTTGTCCTAAAAATAATAAGTATGAAACTTATTTTTGCTCAGATATTTCTTTTCAGTGTTATTTATTATAGCAAAATGAAATTAAAACAAACTCTATGCCGACATTCTCATAGCAAAATATGGCATACCCATTTAAAATAACATCATGTTGTTCTAAAAATTCTTCATAAAAATTCTGATTCACATGAAATTTTGATTTGATTCCACCAAATAATTGTTTCTTCAGGCCTATAACTTCATATGAAAGGAGTCATACAGCATGTAGTTCTTCGTATTTGGCTACGTTCACTCAGCAGAATGTTTTTGAGATTCATTTATGTTGTAATTCTCATACAAGCCTTTTGGTGGACAACTGTTTTCATTTCTTTCAGGTAAATACCTAGGGTTAGAATTGCTGAGTTATAGAGTAGTGGTATATTAAGTTTTATAAGAAATTGGTTGACCTTTTTCCAGAGAAGTTGTACCATGTACATTCCCACCTATGGTCTATGAGGGTCTCATTGGCTCCCTTAATCTTGGCAACACTTGCCATTGTTGGTCTTTTGTTTTTAACTTTAGTCATTCTTATGGCTATATAGTAGCTAAATTGTATTTTAAAATAAATTTTTTTCCTTTATTGATTTTAGAGAGAGAGGAAGTGAGAGGGAGAGAAAGATAGAAACATCGAAGAGAGAGAACATCGATTGGCCGCCTCCTGCATGCCCCCCACTGGGGATCGGGCCCACAACCTGGCATGTGTCCTGACCGGGAATCGAACCTGTGACCTCTTGGTGCATGGATTGACGCTCTACCAGTGAGCTATACCAGCTGGATTAAATTGTATTTTTAAAACATGTAAATACTTGGTCAGTTTCTTTGCCCTCCAAGTGGGAAATAAAGCAGGAGCCAAATTCTGCTCCAAGAGACCTGGCCTCATTGAATCCACACACATTGAATGGAAAAACACCAGCATTTTGCAAGAACTGAGTTTTCTCCCATGAGAACCCTCTTTTTCGACATTTGAGTGGTATTTGCTATACATTCACTTCGTAATTATCCCCATCATGATTGTTGGTCCCTTTCTCCTAAATCCCTCTCTTCTCCTACATCTCCCATGCCCCATTTTCCTTGAACAGCCCACAGGGATGATGGAGTTGCTTCATCTATTCCCAGTGTCGTTAGGTATGTTGTCACAGGTTACCTTAGGATGTGGGCATGGGTGACCACGTCTCACCTCTCTTTCCAACATGTAGACATTTTGGAGATAAGATAATGTTTAATTGACCTTCACACTGCGCCTTGTGCCTGGTAGGCACCCACAGAACTTTACTGAATACGTAATTGAACGAGAGGCAGAGTAGTTACGGACACAGACCTGGGGGACCAGCTCTCCCACCTGTCAGCTGTGTAGTGTCCAGAAAGTTACTTACCCTCCCGGAGCTTCCGTTTCCATCTGAAAAATGAGAATATTAAAATGCTTACCTTAGTGAACTTTTGTGGGGATCAATGAGTTAATTTTTTAAAAAGTGCTTAGGACAGTGCCTTGAATAAAGTAAATACATGCAAACAAACTTTACCCAAATTCTTTGGATCATATATACAACTTCGTTTAAAGAAACTAGATTTCTGAATTTATATCCACCCTGCGATGTGTAAAATTTACTGGGGAAAAAAAAAAAGATCCAACAACAAATAATGTAATAATGCAGCTCCAAACTACTTCTTTCAAGTACTGCTATTCCAGAATTTGGTGAACGGGTTTACTTACACATGGTGATTTTGTGACCTTTGAACATATGCCTTCACCCTTTAGATTTTTAGACTAACCTGATCCTAGCATATTTTCTTATCATGGGTCTTTTATTGTCTTCCTAAAGTGCCCTGATCAGATTTACAATACTTGAGATATAAACCCTACTCCCTCTTCTTTTAAAGAGAAGGACAATTAAATCCTTAATGATTCTAAATATCAAACATATCTTACATTCAATTACTTTGTATAACAAAGGAAGGTGTCTTTAATAATGAAGTAAACAGGAAACACTGTCATTACTTATTAACAGTAGTTGTGGTTGATGAGACCTACCTATTCTGAAAGGTCCTGATGGATATTCTTTAAGGAAAACTCAGGGATTTTCTCCTGTAAGGATTTAAAAAAGAAAGACTTGGAAGGGTTCTGAGAGCAACTTCCTGGAGAGCTCAAGGCCTGGGGCCCCCCTGGGATCCTCAGCATCAACGATACTCCACCAGACTTGATTCCATAATGAATACTTTGTATTTCCTGGAGTCAGAATGTACCTGTCTGTGTCCCCACAATGTGGAGAAAATATGCTCCTAAATCAAAGGAGAACACTGTCCACCGTGACCTATTTAACATGTCCCCTGCTTTGATTCAGGTGCAAGAGTTCAAATCTCACCTTCATGTGGTGAAAAATACTGAATCAGAAAACACAAGTATTGTCTTACAGATTCATTCTTCATTTGTAAAGTCAGAACAAGAAAGAAGATATTCATGGTCACCTTGCCTGTCTCTTTGTGACCTCCAACATGGCTCCGATTTGAAACTGAATGTGGACTGGGGAGTCTGGGAGAGGGGAGTGGACACCCACAGCGTGCAAAGCAAAGGCAAGGCTAGATGTGTCCACTCGGCATTAAAGGAATGCTTTTGCAAGCAAAAAAAAAAAGATGGTGTTTGGTAAAAATGAGTGTCGTTTTCCCCTGCTTCGGCATCTGCTTGCTTTCACAATGGCCACAGTGTTTTTCTTTACCTGGTAGGTGGCCTCTCCATGTATCGATGAGGCACTGTGTGAAAATGTGCCTCCTTATGTCGGAGGGAAATTTGCGTTCATGTCTTTCCCCTGCTCTTCTGTGCCTCCCTTTGTTCTAATCATACACGTGAGGAGAGAAGCCAGTGATACCAGCAAACATTTTCTTCTCTCGCCACTTTTCCGAGTTAATAATTCAAACGGATCTTTTACAAACTCGCATTTTATTCTTAGAAATGGCCTTATTGCTACAGTCTGCTCTCCAGTTGTACTTTATCAAGCAGCAGATCTGTTGTAAAATGTGATGACTAGATTTCATCTGTTTTGCCACCCCCTAAGAATCCATTGCCCACAGTGCTTCAACTGCTGTTAGAAGAGACGGTTTAATTTTTGTGGTACATTGATTGATAACTGGGCTCCCTGGTAGCATGGTCTTCCTTGAATAGGACTGCTGTTTTCTAGGTCTCAGATCCCCTGAAGATGCTACATAACTCCCTGTATGAAACCAATATTCCACACCCTAATAGTAATATCCCCAATCCCCAAATGAACAGATAACACACACAACCCTATAGGTATTTTTATGCCTGCAGGTGATACAATATAGGAAGGGAAGGGGCCCCTGGTCTTAGGTATGATAGAATCAGAGACACAGAAAGATAAACAAACAAACAAACAAACAAACAAATAAGCAAACAAGCAAAATTGAAAGACTTGCCATAATTCTGAAAAGTTATCTCAATTGGTCTCCTTGCTGTAATAAAATGGGAGGTATTTCTTCACTCCTTGACTAATTTTCTGTTGCTTTCAGGTGAACAATGTAGAATCCCTGCTAGGTATCTTCAAATTCAAAAAAATAATAACAAAAAAGGCATCCAGAGAGCTGGCAAAGAGAACTGCAAAAATCAGGGAGACAAAGGATAGCAACTCTTGCCCTGCCTGTCTTCTTTTTTGTTTGGGGTCAGCGAGATGGGTCAGATGAAACTAGCTCTGCATTTACTGACCATACTGCATTCATTCAGCAGCTGTGCACTGAGCACCACCTACTATGTTTCCAGCCCGAGGAGCGGGGGATTCAGTGCTGCACAAAGTAGAAAAAATGTCTGCCTTCATGGATCTCACATTTCGGTGAGCAAGACAGACAATAAACAAAATACATCAAGGAAATGACAGATTTGATAGTGATAAGGGGCAATAATAAATAAAGGAGGGGAGGAGAAGAAGTTTTAGACAGAAGAGGGGAAAATAATCCACTGAGAAGATGGTTTTAAGTAAAGACCCCAAGAAAGTGGGAGAACTAGCCATGTAGGTATCTGGGGATGAGTGATCCAGGCAGAGGGAACAGCAAGTGCAAAGGCCATGGGGCTGGGGCATGCCTGACAATATTTTAATTGATTTGAGGGAGAGAGAGAAAGAGAGAGAGGGAGAAACACTGATTTATTGTTCCACTTATTTATGCATTCATTGGTTGCTTCTTGTATGTGCCCTGACTGGAGATTGAACCCAAACCTTGGCATATTGGAATGATGCTCTAAACAACTGAGCTTCCCGGCCAGGGCCATGCCTGGCATTTTTGTGGGAAAACACAACAAAAAACAAACAAGGAAACTGGAAATACTAAAATGGAGTAAATGAGGAAGATAGTTATAGGAGACAGTACCACAGAAATAAGGAAGATCAGACCATGTATATCCTTATAAATCACAGCAAGTACATTGGCTTTTGCCTTGAGTCCCGTTAGGAGCCACTGGAGGGTTTTGTGCTGAAGACTAAGATGATCATATTTACCTTTTAAAAGGATCTCTTGGAATGTTTTGTTGCCTGAGAATAGATGGAAGAGGGGCCTGGGCAGAGGGAGATCAGTTAAGAAGTTACTGAATTTAGACAGGACTGAATGAGGGTGGTGTCGTTCTGAAGGTATAGACAACAGAATTTGATGGTGGCTTTTAGGGTAAGAGTAGAGTTTTGGATTCCATGACGATATTGATGTGAATAACTGGTAGGATGGAGGTTCAATGAATTAAGATGAGAAAAATTGGACAAGGAAGGTGTTGTGTTTTGTGTGTGTGTGTGAAGATCCTGATTTGGGACATGTTAGGAATGATAGGTCTATTAGATATCCTAGTAGAATTAGCAAGTAAGCACTTGAATATATGAATCTGAAGTTGAGAGAGAGAGGCCCAAGTTGGAGACAGAAATTTGAGGATCAAGAGCATGTCGATGATATTTAAAACCATGAGACCGGATGAGATCACCTAGGTCACTTCGTAGAGAAGAGGTCTATGGATTGAATCTTTGGGTTCAGAGAGACAAGGAGAAATAAGCCAATGAAGTGAGAAGGAATGGTCCAAAATTGTATGGTCCTGGAAGCCATGTGAAGAACATGTTTTAAGGCAGACATGTTGCTAAAAGGTCTAATAAGATGAAAATCATTGGATGGGATTTAACATTACATTTATCAATCTGGAGTTCATCTGTGACTCTGATAACTTAATTTTGTTGGGCTTCAGGTCTAATAATTTGACACTGCATCAATCTCTATGGATTAAGTAAAAAAATGGGTTCAGGTGTAAACAACTTGCTCATAAGCAAGCTTGAATGAGAGAACAGGATATTGAGGAAGAGAGTTCTAAATTTCCTTTAAAAATGTTTTTTTAATCTATTGATTTTATATAGAGAGAGGAAAGGAGAGAGAAACATTGATTTGCTGTTCCACCCATCCACGCATTCATTGGCTGATTCCTGCTTGTGCCTGACCAAGGATGAAACTCTAACCCTCTGTACTAAGACACTGCTCTAACCAATGAGAACCCGGACAGGGCAAGAGTTCTAATTTACTAACAGCACCAGCCTATAAACTGAGGCATGGGAATGCTGTGGTTTTAAAAATAAACACATAAGCAAACAAACAAATAAAACATCATCCCAATAGGATTACCATAGGTAATAAGCTTCAATAGAAACCATGACAACGGGGAGAAGAGGCCTTGTAGAAAATGCATGTACGTGTGTGCACGCTCCTTTCTCAGTGTATTTATCACGCCGTGGCCTTGGCAAGAGCGAGAGCTCCTCATCGTTTGGAAACAAACAAAACTGGTCTCATGTAAGTGGTTAGAAATCTTCTCTATGCTTATCGATTTAAATGTAAAAATCCAATTAAAAAATGGGTGGGGATGCAGTTGTGTGGGTAGATTTGGTAGGAAATCTAATTATGCTACAGAGTGGGTAATCTTGGCTAAAACAACAGCCTATCCTTTTGGTTTTTAGAAGGCCTGAAAATCAGTTTGACTGGAGTGAAAATTGGTAAAAGAGGAGAGAGGTAGAAGGGAGTGATCAGATTCATTTTCAAATACATAAAAAACATACACCTTTGCCCCCTGAAACTCAGGAAGGGCACATGCATGTGAAAACAATGACGGTATTGCTCCACGTATTTGGGCTGGCATTTTTGGCAGCCGCACCTTACTGGAGTACAGCCTCTTAAAGAAGCTGTCACAGAGCTCACGTAGTAGAGTGGAGGCAGGGCCCTGCCCCCAGGGCAGAGGGCACCAGGACACATGCTGGTTCCTGTGGGTCACCTGATTGCCCCTTGAACTGGGGACAGCAGATGTGCTGATCACTGACCAACCCAGAAGTTGGGCACAGCAAAGAGAGGAGCAACAAAGATGAGAGATGGCCCACGAGAGAGGAGCACATTGCTCACTTGAAGTCATGTAAATACCCCTCAGGAGAGGGGGCTGGACAGTGAGATACAATGAACTCCCATCCTTGGTGGTCTTCAGCTGAAAATCTGTGGCCTTTTAAGCTGTCCTGACTCCCACACCTCATATGCAGTGCCTCAAGGGACTGGCTGCCATTACCCTGGGTGCTTCTCAAGTGCTCTTTGTTATTCTTGCCCTGAATCTGTCTCTGTAAGACCGCAAACCCTCGTTTTTCCTCTCCAGTTCCAGTGCGTGTTTGTATCTGTCTCTCAGGTAAGAGGCCTGGTTCCAGCTTCTCAGGACCCTGCCTCTGGACACAGTCTCTGACCAGGGCAGAGGAGAGGAGACAACAGAATTGCGTTCATGGCTGGAAGTGTTTTATTCCTTGTGGGCTCTGTAGTACAGAAACAAGGTGAGGACTTGCACAGCAACACGATTGAATTATTCCAGAAATACTCATGCTACCTACTGAAAACCTCCTTTCCTTCTGGTAATTGTCTGAATCATTCCTGGTGCACTAGAGTTTGTCTGTAGGGTGATGAGTCAAGGAAGTTGCCCTGTTTGGGAAGTTTTATCAGAACATGTACCTACCTGAGAAAAATTCAGTGTTATCTTTCTTAAACGGAGGTATTTGAAAAACTTGCACTATGCGGAAGTAAGGAGGATAATTATGTCGGTAAATTGTCTCAGGTCAGGACATCTGAGATGAGCGTTTGCGTACAAATGATTTACTAAGGAAGTGCTCCCCAGGAGAAAGTGGGGGATTCAGGGCAGGAAAAGTGAAGTAGTCAAGTAATGTGTGCAGTTTCAGGTCAAGGCCCCCAACAGGAGCTTTAGCCCAATCTTAAAAGAGAACCCTGGAGAGGAAGCTGAGTTGTCCACCCCCAGGCCGGTGGGAGGAGGCTGGGCTTCTGTGCATTTGCATCATCAGTGGTTGCAGAGGCCCAGCCCAGGGCCATGTAAACTCCCAGGTATTTCTGCTCTGACAGCCCGAGGGGCATCCTCTAGGGGAGAGCCCTGTGTGAGGGTCACTGGAAGCAGAAGCCAGGAGCAGAAAGCAATGTGCAGAAATGGTCAAAGGAATTCAAGAGGGTTTGGGTGGGGCACTGCAGTGCCTGCCACGTCTTTATGAACGTTTATTGAGCCTCTGCTAGTGCCAGGAAAGTTTTTCTTTCTTGTAGCATATTATTTAGTTTTCACTATACCCCCACAAACTATCTCCATGTTACACACTAAGGAACTGACGTGTCAAGTCATTTTTAAGAGTGTTTAGAAAAGGTCAGCGACAGAGCCAGTAGAATCCTGCTCTAACTTAACACCATGCCTACAGTCACTTTCTTTCCTCTTACTATATTCCTTCTAGTCACTCATTCCATTCCTTATTCCTCTTCTTTTATTATATTCCCAACTAATCTCTCCTCGTATTATATTCCAAGATTTCTTTTGGTCATATTCCATAATCTGAGTGAGGGGTTCAGATCAGGAAAGGGTTGGAATATTGGGACAGAGTACATCTGACAGACAGAAATTGATAAATAGTTTGTAACTAAGAGATATGACAGCAAATGAAAAAGGATAATGCCATGGCCAGGCGCAGGGGGAGAGTCTAATAATGATCCTCAAGTACACGAAAGGTTTGAACATAGACTAGACTGACCAGCTGTGCTCAAGTATCTACAGAGTAGAATAGAAACCTCCTCGCTACTGGAGCTGGAGGATTTTAGTTTGTGCTCCCTGGTTTTAAGGGCTGTTGAGCACTAGAGTGAAATCCTGTAAACCCAGAAAGAGAAGAAAAGAGATGACGGAACGATGCAAGCCCGCTGGCCACGCTGTGTAAATGTATCAGATGTTACCTTGAACACAGCTGCTCACACATGCCAACTTGCACAGAAGGGGAGCTGTGATTGGAAAGAAGGAAGGAAAGAAGGAAGGAAGAAAGGAAAGGAGGGGAGGAGGGAGGAAGGAAGTGAGGAAGAAAGGAAAAACACAGTAAACGTCATTGGAGCTGAAGGTGTGAGGATGCTTGGAAACCTGATGCCCTCCAGAAACTGTCGTATTGTTTGTGCCTTGGAAGAGGTACCGACTAGTCTGGCCAGGTAGTCTGTTTCTAAATGAACAGACATTTAACTTTTGTGCCTTCTCACCCAGAGAGAGATCTCAAATGCTACTACACATATGTCAAAGAGCATTTTATGGAAAAACACAGAGAAACGACATTTGTTGACGCTGCAATGTGACAGAGAGCCCAAGTCTGAATACAGAGGGCATGGGCTTGGAAAAATCATCTTCAGAAGCATCACACTTCTCTGAAAAACCTGTTGTTTTGCTCTCTGTCCATCTACTGGTCCTGCCCCCAGAGATTTTCTGTGTAAGATGGCTCCATTTAGATGTCTTAAATATTAAAAAAATATCTGATGCAGCTGTGTGGTGTGTACTATAGCCAGATTGAACTATCTCACTATTTTATAATGAGCTGTGTACTGAAAATTCATTTAGAAGTCACGTATAATGGACTATACCTTCCCTAGAGAAACTCTGACATGGGTGGACTTATGATTTTGAGCAGAACACCATTGCAGTCACACCAAATGTACCTGTGAAAGTATGATATTTCAGCTCCACTATGGACTAAATTTATAATTCTGAGCTAGTGTAGGACCTCGATCACCATTCATATGATTATGTCTCTGGAGAAAGGAATCCCAGTTTGGATCAGGAACATTTCTATCCTAATATACATCTCAGCGGAGGCTTGTAGGGGTTTTTCTCCACATTGGGTGAGGCCAATAGCAAAAAGCCAATTGCCCCGTGAAGTTCACAGGGCTCTTCTCTTAGAGGCGTGACTTATTCTCTGTAAAGAGAATTCCCCTGCCTTCCATTTCAGTAGCAGCTCTTCATGGGACTGAGGAATTTGTACAAGAGTCACAAGTATTATTATTGAGCACCTACTATGTATGAGACACTATGTCATTCGCTACATGTGTATTACCTTATATAGCTTTCATAATAATTTTCAGATGCAGATAGTATTGTCACAATTTTAAAGAGGAAACTGACTTAAAAGAGTCAATTTGCCTGAGGTTCTGTAAATAATAAATAATAAATGATGGGATCTGATTGAATCAGATGGACTTAGAGCTACAGACTACCCGACTCTATAAAGCCTAATCATTCAGTGATGTTGTGGTGGACATTTGTTGGTTGTATCCCTGAAATCCATCCTCTCTTAGCATTGTTTTCCTCTGGAAAATTTAGCTCTCACTACCTGTCTCCCACACCGCACCGCACCGCACCGCACCACACTGCAGTGATTTAGTTTGTATAGAATTGACCCCACCACCTGGTTTAGAAAGAAACCCAATTGACTTCCACTGGCCTCTACATTCTATTCATCTTCACCAATTCCACTTGACATATTGCTTTTTTCAAAGATGAATGAGGAAGCAACTCAATTGAAACCAATGCAAAAGACCAGATTTTTTTCTGGTCTTCTGGGAATGACACGTTTCCTTCTTTAACTGTGTTGTAGAAAGATGTCAGGTCTGAAATGACAGTAGCATTTTCTTCCCTATAGGCAGGCATGGCTCTGAGGTAACCACTATGTACAGCCTGAGTTTGAAGTCACTGGGGCAGAAGACAGAGGTCAGAGACAGGAAATTCAGGTTCCTACTGACAACCATTGAACTCCTGGATCAAACCTCACCTGAAGTTTCCAGACTTAACTGCAAACCTATTTGCTCAAATTATTATTTGTAGCTTGAGCGACTTTATAGGTTTTGAGCCACCTACACCACAGAATTGTAAGTGACACAGGGACTCCCCAGGGAATGTACTTTCATTAAGAACATGTCATCTTCTGCACCTCTGAAATGATGACAATTGACTTCCAAAGTCACATTCCTGAAATAATTCAGCAACCTAATTAATCCCATTCAGTTACATTTAGGCTATTCTTACAAAGTGAGAGAAACTGTCCACTTAAAATCTCCAAAGATTCTGAACAATACAGAATGAAAAAGAAAAAAAAGCTTTGTTTAATGATTTTACGTGAGGCAGAAAAACATTAAATGATGCTGTTCTCTGATAAGTCTAGTTAAGTAAAATTTTTAATTCCATAGGAATATTAGAAACTGGGATCTCGGTTTATGTCTGAAGAGCAAAATTTTCAAATTATTTACATACGCTTAATTAAACAAAAAAATATGTACACATTGGTTTTACCTCTGAGATAATACATTAATATGTCTTAAGCAAAGTGTATTTCCCTTGATCTATTTTTATCTTCAGATAGGGTGGGAGGGAGGGAGAGAGAGATGGAGAGAGAAACATTGATGTGAGAGACACATTGACTGGTTGCTCCCACACGGCTCCGACTAGGGCCCAGATGAACTGCAACAGAGGCACATGCCCTTGAGCAGAATCAAACCTGAGACACATTAGCCTGTGGGCCGATGCTCTAACCACTGAGCAAACAGTCAGGGCTCCCTTTATCTTGATAATTCCTCATTTTGCAGAAATTATCTTCAGCTCTTTACCCTATATGTGATAAGAACATATAGCTATAGTTTTCGAGGTGTTAAATAGATTACATGTAAAGCCAACTGCCTATCATTAGCCGTAAATTAAGAATCTAAAAGAAGGTGGGAAAGGCTATGAAAAGAAAAAAACGCAAGAACGCAAACAGTGCAGAGAAAATGGGAAGGTGTGGGAAGAGGGAATCATGGTTCATTTCAAAGGTCATTTTACTGAGAAAATAATGAAGTTAGAGCATCATGATCCCTCACTTCTTCTAAGGCTGTGAGAGGAACTCTAGCAACGTGTTCATATTGTTGTAAGATTTTCCGAAAATTTCAAGAGCTAGATATTATTATTGTAATTGGTTAAGACAGCTGTCTATGCTTCCCTCTCATCTTCTCTGCCTCATCATATTCTACTTGGGTTTGGTAGCATTGCAGTGACTATGAAATTTTAAAGATCTGGCTAAGGGGTGCAATTCAACAGGGATGTGGGTATGTGGATCACACACACTTCCACATTGAGTTAAGGTATGCCAGCCACCCCAGTGTAGCTTTGCATTCCAGGAATACTCAATCTGTGCCAACACCCCTGGCATTGGAACAAGAACCTGTAGGATTAGAGGTTTTATTACAATATGAATGGGTGCTAAGGTGTCCAGCACCAGAAATCTGTAAGTAGTGAAAAGAAACTTGAGTTGAAATGTACAGACAGAAGCTGATCTATGGAAATTCTTCCAACTATCAGAAATATAAAATCACCAGTGGCAGACTCAGTTTTTATTAATATGAAATCAAGCAGAAAGTTTGCTCCTGTGAGAAATATAATAAATAAAGCTGCACATACAATTACTACTGTTATATGCATGTCTATGGAGGAAAGACTAAAATATATTTTTATTTTCTTAAAGATATTATTACAAAATCATTATAAGTGAGATGAACAAAAATTGTGCACAGAAGTATTAAGAAGTATGCCAAGTGGTAGATTAATAAATAGCATTTTTCATTTTTATAAATTTTGTTCAATTTGTGGTGTGTTTGAGCTTTTTAAAATTAGATTCTTCTGGTTTCTTATTTTGTATTAATAATCGCTTCCAAACTTAATTTAATATTTAAAATTTTGTATTTCTTATCTTAAACTAATGTCCTCAAATTAACATTTATTAGGCCCGAAACATTTGGATCTGACGTTGGCCTTTTTAAACTTAAGATAAAAGGAAATTGAGTCAACATCTAGGTGAGTCCTGTTACTTCCCAAGGTCACAGCCTGATGACTGTTTGTGGGGCCACCATAAGTGCCAACTCAAAATTACATTACAGGACTTCTGGATTTTTGTATAAAAGTAATGATCGAGTCTACTCATTTCATATTTAAATTTTTAAAATTTGCTTTATTGAAGAATAACTGACATAAAAGAAGCATACTTAAAGTGTAGAGTTTAGTAAGTAAAGTAATCAAGATAACGACCATGTGACAATGTCCATCACATCCAAAGGTTTCTTCAGTCTCCTTTGTAATCTCTTCCTCCTGCCTCTCCTCGTGTCCCCATCCCATCCCCAGTCAGCCACTGATCGGTTTTCTGTTATGATAGGATAGTTTTCATTTTCTAGAAATTTATATGAATAGAATCAAACAGTGTGCACCTTTTTTTTTTTTTTTATCCTCACCCGAGGACATTTTTCCATTTTTTGTTCAGATAGAGCGGGAGGGAGAGAGAGGAAGAGAGAGAGAGAGAAACATCGACGTGAAGGGACACATCGAGTGGCTGCCACCCGCATGACCAACCAGGGCCGGGGACAAACTGCAACCGAGTACGTGCCCTTAGCGGGAACCGAACCCGGGTCTCTCTGTACCGCAGACCGACGCTCCAACCGCTGAGCCAAACCGGCCAGGGCTGCACCTTTTTTTTTTGCAGGGGGGTGGGGGTGGGGGTGTCTGGCTTTTTTTGGCTCAGCATAATTATTTTGAGATTTACCAATGTCATTGCTTGTATCAATAGTCCATTAATTTTTATGCTGAGTAGTATTCCATTGTATTGCTATATCACAGTTTGTTTATCTATTTTCCTGTGCTGAATATTTGTGCTGTTTCTAGTTTTTGGCTGTTACAGATAAATTTACTGTGAACACGTGTGTACAAGTCTTTGTATTGGCATGCACTTCAGTTTTCTTGGGCAAATATCTGGAAAAGGATTGCCTAGATTATATTGAGGTATGTTTCACTTTTTAGAAAACTGTCTAATGGTTTTTCAAAGTAGTTCAACCATTTTACACTCCCGCCAGCAGTGTGGGCTCGCCAGTGCTTTGACTCCTGAATATCACCAGATACGGTCAACTTATTTTCTTTTTAAATTTAGCTATTCTAATAGATCTGTAATGCTATCTCATTGTGATTTTAATTTAATCCTGTTCAGGATCTTTTCATGTGCTTATTTGTCATCTATATATCTTCTTTGGTGACCTGTTTGTTCAAATCTTTTGTTCATGGTTTTCATAGTACTGTATTGAGTTTTAAGAGTTTTTTTAATTAATTAAATTTTTTTTAAGTATGTTTTGGACACAAGTCTTTAACAGGTATGTGATTTACAAATATTTTCCAAATATGTAGCTTGACTTTTCATTCTGTTAAGAATGTGTTTCAAAAAGTAGAAGTTTTTAATTTTGATGATGTTCAATTTGTCAAGATTTTCTTTGACAGATTGTGTTTTGGCATCATAGCTAAGAGAACGTACCTAACCCAAAGTCAAAAAAGTTTTCTGATAAGAGTTTTATAGGCTTATGTTTTACATTTTGGTCTATGATCCATGCTGGTTTAATTTTATGGTACAAGATGTAAATCATAAATATATACATGCATATATACATATATATCCACACATATATGTATCAATCACTGTATCTTGTACCATAAAAAATATATACAGGCATACCTCATTTTATTGTGCTTCACAGATATTGCATTATTTACAAATTGAAGGTTTGTAGCAACCTTGTGTTGAACAAATCTATCAACATCATTTTCCCAACAGCATTTGCTTACTTCATGTTTGAAAGATCTTTTCACTAAGTATAGAATTCTAGAATGACAGATTATTTTTTTTAATACTTTAAAGATGTTACTTTACTGTTTTTTTCCTTTCTTGCATTGTTTGCAACAAAAAATCTGTTATTCTTTTCTTTCTTTGTACATATATTTATCTCTGATTTTGCTTTCAAAGTTTCCTATTTAAAACTGGTTTTGATCAACTTAATTATGCTGCAACTTAGTGTCATTTTCTTTATGTTTCTTTAGCTTCTCATATATGTGTTTATAGTTTTTATCAAACCTGGAAATATTTTATCCATAATTTCTTCAAATAATTTTTTTCCATCTCCTCATTTTGACTCCATTGTTAGACTGCTTAATGTTGTCCACACCGCTCTGATACTGTATCAATTTTTCAAAGTTCCCTTTATTTCATTTTGAATTGTTTCTCTTGCTATGCCTTCAAGTTCACTGGTCTTTTCTTCCATGCTGTCTAATCTGTTAATCCTAAAAAGTGTATTTTTTATCTCATACATTATTGTTTTCACCCCAGGAAGTTTATTTGAATTTTTTTATATCTTCCATGTTTTTGCTAAACTTTTTGAACATATGGAATACAATTATAATAACCATTTAATGTCCTTCTCTGCTCACTAACATCTGTGGTTAGTTCTTAATCAGATTCAATTGATTGATTTATCTCCTCATTATGGATCATATTTTCCTGTTTCTTTGTGGGTTAGGAACTTTTTGATTGGATGCCAGACATTGTAAATTTTACCTTGTGGGATGCTAAATATTTTTGTGTTCCTATAAATATTCTTCAGCTTTCTTTCTGGGACACAGTTTAGTTACTTGGGAACAGTTTGGCCCTATCTGATCTTGCTTTTAATTGCATAACCAATGTAGTGAATAGTCTTAGGCTAATTATTCCCCACTACCGAGGAAGACCATTCTTAGTACTGCTCCCAATACCCTGCGCATTTTAAAGCCTTCTGTCTGTCTGATGGGTACAGGCACTATTCTTACCCTTGATTGTTCACTGGGCACTGGAATCTTTAGTCTTTTTTGGTGACTTTTCTGGCCTCAGGTAGTTACAGATCTGTGTACATGCACACACTGATCTGTACTCAGGTATAAATTCAAGAGGCACTCAGCTGATATCTGCAGAGATCTCTGTGCAGCTCTTTCCTCTCTGCAACTCTGTACTGTGAACTAGAGCTCAGACTCTCAACTTTATCCCCTCAGCTCAAGGAGTTGGTACACTCTACCTGGGCTGCTTTTTCTGGATGTGGTCTAGACCCTTCTTTAAGGCAGTAAGGTGGAACAACAGAGGGTTTACTGCCTTTGTTTCTCATCTCTCAGGGATCAGTATCCTTCATTGTCCCATGATCCAATGTCTTAAAAACCATTGCTTCATATTTTTTTTGTCTAATTTTTCCTTGTTTCAAGTGGGAGAGTAAATTGGTTTCTTTTCTCCATTCTGGCCAGAGGTAGGAGTTCTCATTTTTTGATTATTTTCTTTGGCTTACACTGGATTCTTTAAAATCAAAATGAAAAAAATAAAAATGTCTTTAGGAACTCACAAAGAGACTTCAGGTATGTAGCATAGGTGTTTGTTAATTAAATAGAGCAGTGGGTCAGTCTCAATTTCAGTTTCATTAATCTGCTAAGAAAAAGAGGGATTTACATGAAACTCACAACTCAGATTGCCATGTTAGTCACCATGTCAGGAGGCTTGAGAGCTGAGCTCTGGAGAAACAAAATCCCTGACAGTTGTTGATGTTTTTTTAATAGGAGACTTCTGTTATTTTAGCAAACAAAAAGACTGCATAAAAATGTCAAAAAGAAACTACTTTTGAGGAAAAAAATAGAAACTGAATCACTAAAGGGACCTTTTGGGGATAATTACCCAGAGCCTGTGGTAGATCGGGAGGGCTGATTTAAAGTTATTGTTTTTGCATATTCTGCAAAAAAAACAACAACAAGAAACAAAACAAAGATTTTTTTCCTGGCTTTGCCAGTAGTGGAAAAATTCCTCCCACAGTCGTAAACTCACATAAACTACAAAAGTCAATTTTTCTCTTTGAGTTCCTCAAACCTCCTTTTCTCTAATATAGAGCAATATTGGCTTTTGATAAAACCTTAAAACTATAATTTAAAATAGCATTTTTATTGTTGTTTTACAGCCTGATAATAGATGATAGGGTCTTTAGTGTGTTGGTTTCCTGCTGCCTGAGGTCAGTTAAGCCTGAACTTTCTCATCTGACACCTGTTCAACTCAGGATGCTGATTAATTCATGGTAGAAAGGTATCAGTTTCACAATCCAGTCCTGTGCATTCCCGAAATGCCCATCTCATGGGAGACATTAGATAACCTTTGAATTGAGGTAAATAACTATTCAATCTTTTGGGTATTAGTACATTCTCTTTCGTTCAACAAAATTTCTTCTCACTTGAAATGATCACCAATAAAATTATATTAAACCATTGAATCCAATTAATAGTGCCACAAGAATCACTATATTACTTCTGAATTATATTCATACCTTTCTGGTGACCTACATACTAATTGTTCGTAATATATATAAATATACCTAATATTAAAATCCAACCATTCAGTTGAACATCGAGAGAGCCTTGTTAGAAAAGAATTTTGATAGGATTTCAAATAGATTTAACAAGAAAAATGTTTAAATATAAACAAGAAATGTGAATGAGCATGGGATAATTGACTGGTTTACTACATGTTTTGGAAAATCATGTCTATCTTCCAAGGTTTGAAAGCTTCCAGGTTTTAACGTACATCAGCTCCAATGGCTGATGTCATGTTTCCGCCCTGACATCTCTTTTGGAGTTGGACATCTAGGTGGTTGTAACAATGGGGTTACCATGTCATTAGAGATTTACTGAGCAATGTATTCTGGCAAAGTGTGTGTGGCCAAGTGTCTTTCCTATCAGTCAACACCTGAAGTGCTAGAGGTTGAGCAGTTAGTTCTTTTCTTTTTGTTGACAGGAGGAACCAATGGTGTGGTCCCTGGACACTGACAATGGTGGCCTAAGTGGCCCCACTTCTATTTCTATTTCTTTTTTTTTTTTTATCCTCACCCGAGGACATTTTTCTATTTTTTGTTCAGATATAGTGGGAGGGGGAGAGAGAGAGAGAGAAACATTGACGTGAAAGGGACACATCGAGTGGCTGCCACCCGCACAACCCAACCAGGGCTGGGGACAAACTGCAACCGAGGTACGTGCCCTTAGCAGGGACTGAACCCGGGTCTCTCTGGACTACAAGCCGACGCTCCAACCACTGAGCCAAACCGGCCAGGGCACCACCTTCTCCTTCTTCTGGGACTCCTGGGCACCCATATAATGGAGATTTGCTAGATCTTGTTGCAGAACTCTTATTGGGCTAAGGGGCACTCAGTATTCTTGGTAACTTCTAAATTCCTGGAGTTTCATCTGCTAATCCTCTGACTCATTCAGCCCTTACTTTGTAGATGGTATTCAGAGGTGTTCTCTCTTCTCAAAGCTATTGTCCTTTTGTTCTTTCTCAACAGACACTGAGGGCTAATTAAACCCAAAGACCCAATCAATAACAACTAAAAAATTAGTTTCTATTTTCTTGAGAGATGTGACAGCTTAATCTTCACACCCTTCCCAGAGGTTAGGGAAAATATTTGCATGTCATCTTTTTAAGAGTGTAAAGGAAGGAAGGTGAACAGAGAAGAGGAAGGTGTTTCAGAGAGTAGAGGCAATAAATATACATATAACTGCCAAAAAATTTGGAGTTGTGGAACCAGCTGAAGGTATAGGAATGCCTATCAATAAATCATATACAAAATACAAATACTTGAAAGCCTACAATATTTGAGAGAGAAAATGTTCTAGGTATTCTTCTAGTCTTATCCTATCATTTTAGAGATATAAAAACTGAGACTCAAAGAGAAGTGACTTGGTTAAGATCACACCCAAGGTAGAGCCCTGTATCTCTTGGGTTGTATCCAATGAGCTTACTGTTATGTGCTGCCTTTTTAAGGTCTGTAATTTCCAGAGAGAAAAATGATTGTGACTCCTTAATAAACCAAACTAAGGCATCCATATTTTTTTTTCTTAAGTTTGTGCTTACTTATCATAATGAATAGATAATAGCCATGTGCCTTTCAAGTTTTAAGTCAGATTGTTTTTGAGTATAAAATTTTATTAATGACTCCATTTAGGAACAATGCTCTCTGTACTTCTCCAGTTGAAAGGTGAGAGGATACAGGTGGCATGTCAGGAATATAGAGCTGCTACAGTCCAAGTCTTGTCTCTGATATTATCATCAAGTGATTGTTTGTGGCTTTTTTTTTTTTTTTTACTTCGCTGTATTTAATGAGGATACAACCTTTTCTTTCTGGTTTGTATAATAGAGATTTAAACATTGTAAGAGAAAATGTCAGAGAATGAAGGAAAGGCTCAACATCGTAATGGGTTAGGAATCCACATATTTAAAAGCTTAAGCACTTTATTATTCAAGATCCTTTATGATCTGGCCAATCTCTTTTCCCAGCTATATCCCATATTATTTTCCTCTGCATATAGTTTAATCCAAACAAACCAAACAACTTACTATTCTTCAAATGGCTTATTTGTTTTCCTACCTTTGAACCTATTCTCATGCCGTTTCATCCACCCAACGTTCTTTGTTCCAAAACTTCGGTTGTTTAAATTTAACTTTGTTTAGGTTCTCTGACAATCAGCCACTGAGTTATGCTTTTAAGCTCAAGTAGTTTGTTAGAAGGTGAAGGCAGGAGAACGGGTAAGTGAAAGTGGGCAGGGCAGTCTGTGCTCGAAGTGCATAGCAAGCTAGCTTTCAGTTCCAGGGAGCGACCGGAGCATCATGGTGCGGGAGAATCTGGCAGCCTGTAGATGTTATTCCTCTTAGAGCTATCCCACCTGAGGAGCACGGGAGCTGCAGTTCTTCAACATTCCTCAGCTATTGCTTGAGTGTTGCTCCTGAAGACATGAATTCTAGAAACTTCCCACCTGTTGAACAGGTGGCAGAGTGAGTTCGTCTGTGAGAGGACACCCTCAGCAAAGAAGTGCTGGTGCTAGGAGTTGGAGTTTGGGCCAAGTGCAAACAAGTGTAACAGGGAGGTAATATTGGAGAGTCACTGACACCATCTGCTGCGAAACTGTGCCCAAGAGAAAGGATGACATTCAGGACAAACGAGTGTCTATTAAAGAAATTCAAAAATAATACTTGGTCTCTTAATGTCAGTTGGAATAGGGTTGGTGAAGTTATTCTGAAAATAAGCAAATTTTATAACTGGAGATTGTTTTTTTTGCAGGGATGGCTATCAGATGAAATTAGGGTTTTGTGATAGTAACAACTCCCAAATTCCAGTAGCTTAAAACAATAAAAATGTATTTCTTGTGCATGATAGATTTCCGAAGCAAATTAGCAATGGGACTCTGTTAATTATAGTAACTCAGGAAGCTGGTAAATGGAGGCTGTATCTCAAAATATGAATTCACATCACAGTGGAACGAAAGGGTCATAGTAAATTGGGCAGTGGTTCTTTAAGCTGCCACCTGCAGGTGACACACCTCCGTGTGTTTCATTGGCTTACACAAGTCACATGAGCACCTCGCACTTCAAGGAGAGAGGAAAGTGCAATCTTACCACCTGCATATTCTGAAGAATGGGGGGTTGGGTTTTTTTTCCCATATAAAATCACCAACATTTCCATATTTTTCAACATCTCAGTTTGGTCTCCCTTCTCTTGAGGATTACTTTTTTATGTCTATATCATAACCTCTTGTCTATAAATGGCTTCCCAGGACACATCTTCCTTTCATTCCATACCTACAATTTGGGGGGGGGGGGGGGTTGTCCACAGCTCAGCTGCCTCTAACTCCTTTCTTTCTCTCTCCTGTTGTTACCATACAAGCAAATTATTACAGTGCAAGTGAATTCTTCGACTCTTAAGTGATCGTAGTTGAGGTTCTAATGATTTCTTCACCTTAGGGATATAAAGAGAGCATCTTTGACCTTACAGCAGTCAACAATTTGCTTTAAATAACAATTCTCTTATTTTTATTAATTGCCATTTTAAACAAATACAAAGAAAATTGCTACATAACCATAGTCCCTGAATGAATGAGGGGGCTCAATAAATATTAAGTGGTGGGATTAATTGCTATGATTAAACTTATAAATAAATGCTTACATTTGAAAAAGTGGATCTTTTAACAAGCTCTGAAGATTAAGGGCCCTATTTTTTTTTTTCTTTAGTTATCATGCTTAATATAAAATATATAACTTATTGTGAATGGATTGCTATGTCGTTATCTTTATTGCCCAATTTGAACCCTAGTGTATATAAAGTCCATGCTCATTTTTGGCATTATTTTAACACTCATTTTTTTTTTTAAAGAATATTTTGTTTATTTTGTTTACAGAATATATGTCCTCCTATGTATTTTTTATTCAAGTGTTACTTATTTATAATAAAGCCACTTAAAGTTCCATTGCTAAATTCACGCCTTTAGTAGGAACACATTTCAAGTGACCTTGGTAAACACAAATAGAAGTGAAAAAACACCGAGTATTATATTCTCCAACAGTAAATTTAGCATTATGTATACAAATTAGAAATAACAGACCATTTTCAACCATGGCAAAAATGACGAAGGCTTCATTCACTTGGATTGCAAGCTAATTCTTGGCAACATTATTTAGTAATTGCAGGGAATGTATTTGACTAACAGCATAGGAATGATTAAATAAATTATGATGTCATTATAAAAGAGAATATTATGATATTCATAAATAATTTAAATTATGGGACAGTAGAAAATGCAAGACAATGCATAAATTGTCTGTTTGAACTACTTAAAACAACATGCATAGGCAAGAAATATGACAAATTGTAAAGAGGGGCTGGGATTAGAGGCGATTTCTATTGTTTTACATTATTCTCCTTCTTGTAAGTTTACTATTTCAAATATTTGAGAACAATCAAGTCCATTAATTTTATAATTAGAAAAATTGAAACTTTCTCTGTGTCAAATCCCAAGATTTGTTGTTTTTGTTGTTGGTTTTTACCTGCACTAGGTCAGATGTTTATTGGATTCAGTTCTGGGCTTTTGAACAAAAAGAAGGTCTTCAGAACATGATAGAAGATAATAGAAGAGAAATGTGAAGATGACTAAAACTTTGGGAAACTGAATAAAAATTATTAGACCTAGCAGAGAGCTGTCTGGATGACGTTTCAGTAGGTGATGGATTCCTACGCAGAGCAGGATGGTAATCTAGAACATAATAGTCACTCAATCATTATTTTAAATGATTTTTAAAAATAAGTGAATGAATGGCTGATTATTATACATCTTCCCTGAACCTATAAGAAAAAAAAATTATCCTTTGAGATGACATGAAGGGACCTGGAGAGTATTATCCTAAGCGAAACAAGACAATCAGAGAAAAACAAATATCACATGATCTCACTTATTTGTGGAATGTAATGAACAAAACAAAATGATGAACAAAATAGACCCAGAGACAGAGGTTGGGTACAGACTGAGAAACCTCAGAAGAGGGGGATGGAGGGGGGGCAGGGGAGAAAAGAGATAAACCACAGAACTTATATATGCATGTATGCTCAACCATGGACATAGACAACAATGCTGGGGACTGGGTGAGGTGGGGGGGGGGGATTGGGAGAAAGGTGTCAATGGGAAAAAAATGAGAAACATTTGTAACAAAAATAAATTAATAAAAATAAATAAACAAAATAAAACTATAGAGAAAGGGAAATCAACATTTGGTATAGGATGACATAAATTTGTTTGTTTGTTTGTTTATACTCACCGGAGGACATTTTTCATTTAGCTTCAGATAGAGCAGGAGGGAGAGAAGGAGGAAGGGAGAAAGAGAAACATCGGTGTGAGAGAGACACATCGAGTAGTCACCACCCCAACAGGGGCCAGGGACAAACTGCAACTGAGGTATGTGCCCTTAGCGGGAACCAAACCCAGGTCTCTCTGGACCGCAGGCCGAAGTTCTAACTGCTGAGCCAAACTGGCCAGGGTGACATAAATTTATTTAAAATATGGAAGATATTGTATTGGTTCCTTCTGGAAAGGGTTGGGAGGGGTTAGAAGGTGAAAGGAAAAATTGGGGTGCCAAGTAAGTAAAACTGCACTAAGACCTAAATTCTGAGGTTCTTTAAGAAATGGACACAAAGTCCCAACCTCAGGCAATAAAGTTTCTAAGCCTGGCAAACTGGATGTGCAGCAATAAGATGATTAGTTTCTGAACTCTGCGATATTAATATTTTGGGTAAAATTGTTATTTCACAAGTTAAGCATCACCTATGCAAAACACTTGAGCTAGTCTAAGAGAATGTCTAAGATTAAATGAATTATAACTTACTAACACCTTCGGAAAGAAAGAGAACCTTAAGTCCCTTTGATCTACCAATGTTGGCTCACAAATTACTGATTATTTAATGTATGTTGACTACCCACAGAGAGCTCATTTTCTTTTTAAAGGTATATCAGCAATATTCGTATCTTCATGGCGTACCACCCACTTTGTGACATACACACACCCAAAGTTGAACTTCATTATTTCCTGATTCTATATTTTCAGAATTACCAACTTGCTACAATTTTTCTGTAACCCAACCCCAGATCAGTACTCAGGACACTTTCACACATTCATGGACATGCAACTTCTTATCATGAGCGTAGACATTTCCAGGGAAGGTTGGACAAGGCAACACTCTGCCTTCTTGTTTCACGTGATAAGTGTACTTTCGGTGGCACTTTATTTTGCCATTTTGTACTTTTGGTGATTTTGCTGTTAGAATGGCCCTGTACACAGTGCTGGAGCACTGACATTGCTGTCCAGTGTTCCCGAGAACAAGACGACTGTGGCGTGCCCTACAAAGAAAATTACATTTATTAGAAAAGCTTCATTCAGGCATGAGTTATAGTGCTGTTGGGCATGAGTTCAATGTCATGAATCTATAATATATATTAAATAAAGTGTCTTTAAACAGAAACACACATAAAACAAGGTTAGGTATTGATTGATGAAAATGTTGTGACAAGTGGCTCGCAGAAACCTAACCCTGTATTTCCTCTACTAAAGCTTGGGATCTAACCATGATCTCTGGTTGTGTTCTTATCCTATTTTTAACTTCTGAACCCTACAGTTCTTTGGGTTTTGTTGCCCCGTTCAGCTCTTGGGGCTCAGAAAATCTTGGCTACTTTCTTGGTACCAGGTTTAGCATACAGAGCTTCATCAAGTTGCTTATGAGAACACAGCTGCAGATAAGTTCTTGTTCTTCTACAAGGCTTGAACATTTCTCAACTCTGCCACAGTTATTAAAACACTACTCTAGCCCTGGCTGGTTTGACTCAGCCGTTCGAGAGTCGACCCGTGGACAGAAGGGTCTTGGGTTTGATTCCCAGTCAAGGGCACCTAGCTGCGTTGCAAGTTTGATTCTGAGCCCTGGTCGGGGTTGTGTGGGAGGCCACCAGTCCATGTGTCTTTCTCACATCGATGTCTCTCTCTCTCTCTCTCTCTCTCTCCTTCTCCCTCTCTACCACTCTTATCTAAAAATCAATGGAAAAATATCCTTGAATGAGGATTAACAACAACAAGAACAACAACAAAGACGTTGCTCTGAAATCTGTAAGAACTAGATTGACATAAATAAAAAAGAATGACACATGCTGGTGAGCAAAGCAACTGGAATTTTAACACTTTGCTGATAGAAATGTAAAACTGTTCAGTCTGGAAAACAATTTGGCAGTTTCTCATTAAATTAAATATACACTTACCATATGACCCAACATTTCCACTTCTAAGGATTTGTCTAAGAGAAATGAAGAGTTATCTACCAAAGACTTATATGCAAATGTTCATGGCAGCTTATTCATAATTGCCTCAAATTGGAAATAACTTAAATATCCATTCACTGATGAATGGATAAAATGTGGTATATATATATTAGAATATTACTCAGTAACAAAAAGGAATAAAATGTTGATACAAGCAATAATATAGATGAATTTAAAAACATTAAGTTATGCAAAAGTCGTCAGATCCAAAAACTTGCATACTGAATAATTCCATTTATATGAACCTATAACAGAGAAATCTAATTTAAATGAACAGAAGGCAGAGCAATGATTGCCTGGGGCTAGGGGTGTTGGTAGGGTTGGCTGGGAAGGAGATAAGGGAACTTTCTAGGGTGACAAATATGATCTATATCTTCATTGTGGTAGTGATTGCATGAGTTAATAAATAGCCCAAACTAATTACAATATACACTTAAAATAGATACATTTTAGCATATGTCAATTGTACATCAACAAATTTGATTTAAAAGTAAACAAATTAGAAGCTCAATTTACTTCTTTTTAAAAAAATTCTCACCCGAGGGTATTTTTCCATTGATTGTTTTAGGTAGAGTGGATGGGAGGGAGGGAGAGAGAGAAGCATCAATGTGAGTGAGACACATCGATTGGTGGTCTCCTGCCCAACCCCAACCAGGGTCAGGAATGGAACCCACAACCAAGGCACGTGCCCTTGACCAGGAATCAAACCCACGACTCTTTGGTTCACGGGCTGATGCACTAACTGTTGAGCCAAACCAGCCAGGGCTCAATTTACTTCTTTATTCTATTTGGGCTCTTTTTTCTCTCTTGTGCCTGAAGAAAATGCATGAGTGCCTTTGACTTTTGGAATGGGAGCAAAGTTGAGAAACTACAAAGGAAATCCCAAGTTAACATCTTCAAATGTTGTACCATTTTCTTCTGATGAAAGGTAGAGGTAATATGAGAAAAGACCCTTCTAGAAAATGTAATATATAAGGTAATAGGTCCAAACAGAGACACTCATCAATCATCCAAGATGATTAATGTGCCAAGACATGCCAAGTCATGTTAAGTGTTGGGAGTACATCAAAGAGTAAGACATATTTGACTACAAGTATTATAAAAACGAGGCCTTGCCTAGTTGGTCAGTGTTCTATTTCTAGTGCCCAGCACTGTATGCTTAATACATGCTTATTGAATATGTTAAATTAAGATATATTCCCTCTTATTACGGATATTGAAATCTAGTGCAAGAGGAAGGCATAGATTCATGACATTTTAATAGAAAAACAATTGCTAGATGATGACATATTCAGGGCTTTGGAGGTAGAAAAGAGTAATGATTAGCCCAAGCTGGAGTTTCTGGAAAGGCTTTATAGATGGGATAATATCCATGCTGAAAAAAATTTGTATAAGCAAAACAGAAGAGAAAAAATGAAATATGCCAGGCAGAAAAAAACAGCCTATGCAGGGGTGTGGAAATTCACTCATTCATCCAAGGGCTATTTACTGAGCAGCTATTATTTGCTAGGTACTGTTGTAGAAGCAGAGGACTAAAGATGATAAGACAGAAAATTATCTCTGTCTTCATAGAGCTTATATTTTAGCGGGGAAGACAGATCATGTAAAAGAATACTACTTAAATATATGATGGTGTTGATAAGAGAGAAATAAAGGTAACATGGAGAAAACAAAGCAGAGTATGGGCCATAAAAAGTGATGGGGGAGCCCTGGCCAGTTTGACTCAGCGATTGGAGCGTCGGCCTGTGGACCAGAGGGACCCGGGTCGGTTCCCGCAAGGGGCACGTACCAAAGAAGAAAAAGAAAAGAAAAGAAAGTGATGGGGGAGGTTGGTATTCTAGTTTATGTAGGGTTGTTATAGCAGAACTCTTTCATGGGGGCTCTGACCAAAGAGAGTAGCCATGTGCATATTGAGAGGAAGAACCTCTAAGGCAGAGGGAACAGCATGCGCAAGAGCCATGAGCCAGGGCATGGCTGGCATGATAAAGGAAGAGGAGGGAGAAAGGACTGAACAAAGGGGAGATTGAGAGGACATGAGATCTGAGCAGTAATGAGTTCAGGTTAGCAGATCGTATATTACATCCTGAACATTTTAAAGAATTTAGATAATACTTAATCGAAATGGGAAAACATTGGGTAAAAGGTATAATATCACTGACATTTAGAAATTATTACTTTGGCTTCATGGAGGAGACTAGACTGCAGGGACCGAGGGAGGACGCAGGGACATGGTTTGGAGGCCATCACAGGGAGGAGTCAGTGAGTTTTTGGACTAGAATGATTGCGGTGAGATGGTGTAAAGTGGTAGGCTTGAGGTAAATTCCAAAGGTAGAGCTGATAGGACTTCCTGAGGGATTGGATATGGTAGTATGGAACAAACAGAAGTGTCCAGGATAATTCCAAGGAGATAAAAGAAAGCATGGGGTCTGAGGAAATGAAAAAATCTATTGTTAGTAAAACAAAGGGTAAGTCAGAGTTGTGTTGGAATTATGCTGGAAAAATGAATAGAGGCCAGTCACTGAGAGCTTTGTGCGCATAGTAGGAGGCTTGGACATTCGGTGGGAATGGGGACTCACAGAAAGGCTTTCAGCAAGGGAATGGTGTATGCAGAGAGTGGTTTGCAATGGCTCTTTCTGACATTAGTGTGTAGATGGGATTCAGAACCAATAAAACTGTAAGTAATAAGTTAGCTAGAAGGCTGTCATAATGGTGTACTGAAAGGTGATGGGATCTAATTAAAATAGAGCTTATTAAAATGTAGAGATTTGGGGAAATATTTAAGAGGTATAAAATATGGAGTATCTGCTGATTGATTGGATATAGGGAATGAGGGAAATAGAAAAGTCTAAATTAACTCAAAGGTGCTGGCTTGGGTGACTGAAAACACAGTCACAGCAAAAACAAGTCAGAAATACAAGCGGAGTACAGGGTTAGGTTTGTGGAGGAGAGTGATGAACTCAGTTTTGGATCTATTGGATTTGCCTTTCTTAGCCGTATCAGAGTGGACAGAGCAAGAAGGAACCTGAAAGTCAGGAGAAAGTTCAGAGCTGGTGTCAAAGCAACGGAGGTCTAACACTTATAGCCAACAGTGTAAGATTTGCTCTTTTAGCTTCTATGTGATCAATGGAAATGACCAGTAGCATCCTTTCCAACTTATTATTATAAGCCTAGTCAACATTACAGAAATATTTCAATATAAAATTATTCTCTCTATTTAGAGTAAACATTCAGATTACTTCAGGATAAGGTTACAAAGGCACATGACCTTAACCACTGCATAAGTGCCTACAATAGTCCATTTACATTTTATAGGGATAGATGTTCTCTTGGTCTCTGGAAGCTTGACCTTCAAGAAGTTAGGAGACAGGAGGAACCATGTGCACCCTGTGAGAGGAGAGGTGCCAGAGAGGTATAATATCTCCATGTTAGAAAATTTATTTTTTCCATGATTGGTTTATTCACGGGTGATATTTTTTCTACCCTTGTTAATAATTTGTGGTGTACAACTCTTATATGTTGATTCCAGGTATAATTAGCATATATGCTGATTCTACTACCCTCATTCATCTGCTGTTGAGTATACAGACATACAACTTAACACAACTCTCATATGTTGACACTGATATTTCTGTGGCAATCACTGGGGTGTAAGATTCATAAGTATTATATTCTACAATGGGACATAATGATTTTGGAGTTTACATCAAAGTTGGCGGTGGTGATAACCTGGGAAAAGCCTAGAAGGGAAAGGAAGAGTAAAAGTAATGTTGAAATCTGGGAAATACCACCATTTGGGAGAGAGGCAAAGCAGGAAGAGCTAATGAAGAGATTGAGCTAAAATGATCAGGAAGGAAAGAGGAAAATCAGGGAGGGTGGTGACATGGTCTACAAAGCCCAACAAGAGCTGAGCCTGGCCTGATCTCTGAATCCTACTATTCCTCCCCTTCTGGATGTCTCAGCTCAAGACACACTAGTCCTCTTGCCGTGAGACATGATGGATCCTATCTCTATGTCTTTGCAGTTGTTATTCATTTTCCTTCCAGATCTTTGCAAGCCTGATTTATTTCAATCATTCAAGTTTCACCTCTAAATCACCTCTCCAGAGATGTCTTTCCTGATAATCTTAAACAAAAGTAGCCTTTCCATATTACCCTATTATAACGTTTTGTTTTATTTTCTTCCTAGCACCTATCAAAATCTGAAGCTATTTAATTCTTATGTTTCTATTTTTTATTGCCTGTTTTTTTTCTTTTTCTTTTTTTTCCCTGCACTGTAATGTTGATTCAATGAGAGTCAAAACCTTGTCTTTCTTGTTTAAGGACGTATTTCCCCTGGCCGAGGATGGTAGCTTCTACATAGCAGGTGGTCTGTAACTATTTATTGAATGATCGAATGTGTTAAGCCAAGAAGAGTGCAAAGGGAGCTTTAGGAAGAGTAAATGGGCAACAATGTTAAATACAGGAGACAGGTCTAAAAAATTATGAGATGTCCATTGGATTTGACACATTCCCTGTTCTCAAGCAGCTTTTGTTCATGGCATAAAGCATAGACCTTGGAAATGCACAAGGCATTTCAAAGCAGCATATCAAAGGATGACGTAAATGGTACATGAGTGTCGAGGCATCCAAGGAGTGACATTTATAAATACATTTTACCTTACTCCCAGCATACAAAGTCAGAGGTTTACCCTGCTCTGGCCTAAGCCACCCACTCATTGCTTGGGGAAGCAGGAAAATGGCAGTATTATTGAACAAATATTTCAGTCATGTCTCTGTTTTCAAGAGGGTGAAGTGTGACTGTTTCAGCTTTTGTTACTGTAAGATTATGTGGTGACTATTGATCGTATTTGTCAGTTGTTAAGTTTTGATCAGCTTCATTTTAGTGAGACGTCACACATAATTTTGTGATCATCAATATGAAAGAGAAGTTTTTTCATTAGAGTTACTTGAAAGTCATTATTCAGCTGGATGATGTGTTTCGATTACTAAAACATATATTAGTTTTTTTATAGAGCTTATCGCATAATCCATTAATTAACGTTAAAGACCTTGCATTATGGGTGACTATGCATGGACAGGGATGGAGGCAGGCAGAGTCTGGTCCTCAATGTCATTTACCCACAAAGACACTTTTGAAAACATCCATTGCCCTGTCTGATCCTCAACGATTTCTGTCCTCAATGGTGGTCCTATTCATGGTCTCACCTGGTCCCCAGCTGTCAATCCACTCAGGTCACCACTGGACATATGTCTTCTTCCTGTGCGCATGGTCTGATCACTTCAGGTCCAGTGGTTGTCCTGCTGCCTCTGAGCCACACTTGACCTAAGTCAGTCACCTTCTCTGCTGCGCTGCAGGATGGGGAATTCTGATACTGTGTAAGGCTCTCCCTGCTGAAATGAACTCAGCAGTCTCTTTTTCTCTTAGATTTTGTCTTCTTTGGGTCAACCTAGATTCCACATACTTCTAAGGGGTTTTTGTCCCCTGAACTTGGCTTAGCCTAGAAGCATAGGCAGTGGCCCTCCCTTGGGAGGACACTGAAGTCTGTTCTTGCATTGCATTTCCTTTTCTGTCAACATTCAGGGAACACTGTTTTCTCAGTTGGCCATGGGGATCTAGAGAATGCCATGTACTTTGTCATGGTATTTTATCCTACATCTTTTGCTAGATTGTGACTCCTTTCTTCTCTTCTATGGCCTTAAGGCTTTCACATCCAAAAGCCAAGAAGCAACTACTTTTTGTTTTCTGCTGTCACATTTTTACTCTGAAACAAGTACATTGGAACAGCCTGGCTGACTGAACAGTGGCTAAACCAAAGACATGGTAAGAGACCACTTGGGGTGTGTGGGTGGGATCATGCTGGCTATTATTCTAACATTGTTATTCCATCACTCAATTAAATGTCAACTTTTTATTTAAAAATAAGTGTTCTAAGTCATCAAGTTGTGCAATTTCCATTTCTATGCTTCATGCCCTCCATGCATTAACAGAGAGGTTAGTAAGAATTCAAAGGGAAAATTAAGAATAGTCACTAGAGAGCCTTTAATTCTTGGATTTTTGTTATTCTGTTATGAGATGTTGTTTGTGTTCTTGATATGTGAATATTTACAGTACTAATTTCATCTCTCTCTCACATCCCCTAAAGAAAGTATAAAAAATACATAAAATAAATAAGGATCCTTATTTGATAAATTTCATTTTCAACCCTCTCCTGAACTCTCCCTCTTCCAAAGCTCTGAAACCTTCAACACACACACACACACACACACACACACACGCTGGAGAGTCATTTAGATGAATAAACTCCTCTTGGGGAGTACAAAAGTGACTCTACTCAATAGTAGTTTGTTTCCAAAGGAGGCAAGATTTGAAAGTTGAAAGGAAGAAGAAGAAAACCAGAGGAAAAAACAACAACACGGAGATTTTTATCAACATGGATCCAATTTTTGCTCCCCTGTGTCCATCCTTCCATCTCCTCCTTTGCTATCTTCAGTATGAAAACTAGATTAAGCTACATTTGGCCCTGGCCAGTTTGGCTCAGCGGTTAGAGTGTCGGCCTGCGGTCCAGAGAGACCCGGGGTTCGGTTCCCGCTAAGGGCATGTACTTCGGCTGCAGTTTGTCCCCGGCCCTGGTTGGTCGTGCGGGTGGCAGCCACTCGATGTGTCCCTTCACGTCGATGTTTCTCTCTCTCTCTCCCTTCCTCTCTCTCCCTCCCACTCTATCTGTACAAAAAATGGAAAAATATCCTCAGGTGAGGATAAAAAAAAAAAAAAAGCTACATTTGGATAACTCGGTAAATAGTTTGGAGAGATGATGGAGAGGTAGAGAATGATTTAGAGTTAAAGGAGAACAAGGAGCTGGAGAATAATGAAAAGTTGGAGAATTGGGAAGCAGTAGAGGTTTGTTTTATTTTTTAAAGAATGATGTGTCTCAACAGAGAAGTCATGGGATCTGTGGTCCAGTTTGGAGAAGACCCCTAACCTTTAATGATCCAAAGATGAGGTGAACTTAACCTCTGAGATGAAAGCTGGTGACTTTTGGGAGCCATAGGAGAAGCAGCCTCTGAACTTTCAGAGCCTTTCAGGAAAGTGATTACTCTGCTACTTAGGACGGCCTTAGTACCAAGGTGTCATTTTTGTATTAAATTATGGCCTTCTGCTTTGTCATGCACTTAATTAATTTCTGGAATTTGTGTTTTATGTTCTTGACTATGTGCTCCTTGAGGGCAGTGGTTGTACTATTTAGTTCTTAGGCTCTTTCCACAACACTCCCTGTGCTGTTTGGCTCGCAGCTAGCACTTACGGCTTGCTGGTTAACAATCTTCCCCTGAAGCTTATGTGCTTTTCTTCCCTCCAAAGTTACTTCTGACATATTTGCTTTGTCTCTCTGAGTGGACTGTAGGCTTATTGAAGGAAGGGACGAGGCTTTCTATTTAGTTTCACTTTCCCAGCATGCCTAGTGGAGAAATGTTGCCAGATGGGGAGCTCATTTAATACTTGTTGATGGATTGAGTGATTGACCAGAAATTTCCTTGAGGTACTGATTCTGGGAAGTTCAAGCTTTGGTTGCTTTAATAAAACATACAAACAAAAACTGTCTATAAAATAGGAAAGCATCTTGCCCAGCTGGTGTAGCTCAGTGGTTGAGGGTTGACCCATGCAACCAGGAGTTCATGGATTCAATTCCCTGTCAGGGCACATGCCCAGGTTGTGGACCCAATCCTCAGTGGGGGACATGTGGGGAGGTGGCCAATCGATGTTCTCTTTCATCTCTCTCTCTCTCCCTCTTCCTTCTTCACTCTCTAAAATCAATAAAGAAAAGTTATTTTAAAACATAGTAAAGCATTTCTAAATTTCTTAATGGTTCTGACAATTTCACTAGTAAGAATCTTGCATTCATCAGACATATTTGGCTATTGGTAACAGAAACTTTATTCAAATTGGCTCTCACAAATTGAATAAATGAATAAACTTAATACAGTTAAATTTATTCAGTCACATAATTGACTAGTCTAGGATCCTGCTTATTTGATGCGCATCTGTATCCAGGGGATCCAATCATGTCACCTGGACCAGTTCTATCCGTCTCCTTTGCCAGTCTGCTTTTCTTTGCAATTCCTTCATGTGAAGACAAATTTTCTTCATATCTCTCTAGAAAAGACCCAGGGCTAGGCTGACCCTTGATGGTTCTAACAGCCTGACTAGGCTCATCTTCAAGGATCTGAATCAATCCTTCTGGCTAAGGGGATGTGATATTGGAATTATCCAGGTCCGCGTCACATGCTTTTCCCAGAAGCAGGTGGTAGGCTCGGTGAGACACACTGACACTGCGGGAGGGATCTTTTATCAATACACAATCAAAGCATCGTTTCCAAAGAAAGGGAATGAATGCTGTATAGGCAAAGCCACATCTATCTACTAGAGACCCTTGTTTTAGTTTTTCTGAAATGGAGACCATAGTTGAAAATATATATATATTTTTTTTACTAAAAAATGCTTTCTTATGTAATAATTCATTTTTCATTTCCTATTCCTCAAAGAAACTAATCTTTCTTTCATGACACAATATTGAGATGATATAATTATAGATAAAACAAAAGAAAACAAAACAAAAACTCAAACGAACCCCAAACCTGAACGTTGTAGGTTGCACGTATGGTTTCTCTTGGGCTTTTTGAACAATTGGAAACAGCTCCACACTCCTCAATTCTGTCCCTAACTCCCCTACCATCCTAGAAGACTGAACTGGGTACTGCTGCTAAAGTTTGTTTAAATACAGAGTTTTTCAGATCGAGCTTTGTGTCAGAATCACCAGGGGTTATTGGGGGAATACTGAAGCCCGGGCCCCATGGCTAGAGGTGCTTATTTAGTAAACCTAGAGAAGAAATAAGGAGGGATTTTTTTGCAAACACTTAGTAAGTATAATGTGCAGCCGGACATGAGACCTCAGTAAAACTTGCTATTTTGAAGTGACTTTAAGGGCTCTGTATATCAGGAATCACCAACAATGGAAACAATTGCCCTGAGATGGTTCTGGCCTGCGACTCCAAATAGGTTCACCATCCACTGCAGGTGTACCTTCCCCTCTGTCCATCACTCCTCTGCAAAAAACCATCCAACGAAAATATAATCACTGTAGAGAAGTTCACAGAAATGTTGATACCAAGGAATTGTTTTTCCTTTTACTCATATACTAATTTTCTTTTCACATTTACAAAGAGTGACTGGTTTACATTTTTGGCAAGGCTCTGCTTCCGAGTTAATATGCATTATGTGTGCCAGTTAAACGAAGTTTTCCCAAGAATTTTAGCATTGTTTGTGGTTTAGAGGTCATTCATAATAGCTTAAAGGGTTTAGCTGGAGTTTTGATCTTGTATTTTTTTGCTTTTCCTGCTGAATGCTATTATTTTTCTTAATTAATTAAGTATGGTTTTCCAAGAAGGTACAGGTTGTACCATGAACAATTCTGTCATATGATTTAATCTGGACATGTTACATTTTAAAGAAATCTGAGAAGAAATGAACAATGAAGCAGAACCTATTATGAGAGCAGTAAATTTTAATGTAGGGACAGAATCCACAGAAAATTGAGAAAACTATCACATACACACAACATTTAAACTTGGAGGTCTCAATGTTGCATCATCAAGAAATATTTCTGTTATGGTGTGATGGGAACATTTGGTATGGCTATAGCTCCAACAAATGTATGATCTGAGGATGTAGGGAAAATTAAATTTAAAATATCTGTTCCATTATTTCCATAAGTCATCAAAATATTGTGGAAATATCATTGTTCAGGCAAAGAAACAACATATCTCTGATTATTTTCTTTTTAGCTGCCCCTAAAGTATCTGATTTGGGATTTGAAATATCAGAATAACACAAAATAGGCTTGTAGTAAAATTCAGGAGTGATCCTGTTTTCACATCAGAGAGACCACTGAACTGTTTTATTACAGATTGAGAAAGAATTATAGATTAAAAATCTGGAATAAATGAAACTGTTTTTGAATTTTCCCAGTCTCACAGTTCAAATTCCACAACCTAGCACAGTTAACATTTGAATTGATTCCACAAAGCTTAATTTGAGTCAAAGAGGAAATTTAGCTTTTGAAACTGATATATAAACTGAAAGACAACCCCAGAATTTGCTAATTTCTGATCTCCATTTTATTACATTTGGCCAAAGTCAAAATAAAGTTTACATAGTATCAAGGATATATAGTATGGTCTTTAAAATAACTTATGAATATTGAAATAGAACAAAGTTAGAATGAAACATTAAAAGTAAGAAGTGAGCCCTGGCCAGTTTGGTTCAGTGGTTGAGCATCGTCCTGCAGACCAGAGAGTCCCGGGTTGGTTCCCGCTAGGGGCACATACCACAAAAAAAAAAAAAAAAAAGTGCTCACCTTTACAAAATTGACAGAACTAAAAGTAAGAAGTGAGAGTATATTAGAGGTGATATCCTAAAATAACTTATCAGATCAATAATAATTGTTTCTTTCCTGACGTAGAGAGTATTTTATATTTAGCTATCATATATATTGTGATGATCCATCCATGGAAATTAGCAAAGTCTGAGGTCATAATGAGAAAGAGAACAAGTATGAACGTTAAATATATCTCTGACTCAAGTGAGTAATCTTTTACTTGTATAAGATACCAATGTGAGGTGAACCATCCCACCAAAAACCTCAGTGTTTGAGAGTTCCAGTTGCTTCTCATTCTCACCAACATTTGGTATTGTCAATCTTTGTAATTTTAGACACTCTGGTAGAAGAGTAATGGCATCTCATCATGGTTTTAATTTGCATTTTTTGATGACTAATGATACTGAACATTTATTCTTGTGCTTTTTTTGCCATCTGTTTATCTTCTTTGTAGAAATGTCTGTTCAGATCTTTTGCCCATGTTTTTATTGAGTGTTTGTATTCTTATCTTTGAGTTGTAAAAGTTATATATTCAGATGTAAGTCCTTTTTCACATGTATGTATTGTAAATATTTTCTCCCAGTCTGTTGCTTGCCTTTTCATTTTCTTAGTGCTGCCTTTAGAAGAACAGAAAATTTTAACTTTGATGAAATCCTATATATAAATCTTTTTCTTTTATGGTTTGTGTTTTTTTGTGTTCTATCTAAGAATTTTTTGCCTGTTCTAAGACTGAAAATATTTTCTCCCAGCAGCTTTATGGTTAAAGCCATTTTGGAAAACCACGTGGAAAATGGTTTAGCTTTTATAAAGTCAAATATACACTTCCCATACCTAGGAATTCCACTAGTAGGTATTTACCCAATAGAAATGAAAATATATGTTCATAGACTATTTGAACACACACGTGTATAACATCTTTATTCATAATATCCCCAAAGAGAACAACTCGTGACCAGAATCAGGTGAACAGATAGAAATGTGTGGTATATGCATACATGTGGTCTATATACTCACAGCACTAAAAAGGGAATAGACTACTGATACATGCAACAACATAGATTAACCTCAGAACTTTATACTGAGCAAAAGGAGACAGACACTACACAGTGCAAACTGTATGTTTCCACTTCTGTAAAATTCTGGAACAGGAAAAACTAATCGATAGTGATAGAAAACAGATCAGTGGTTTCCCACTTTTAGATTATGAGGGGGTTTGACTGGAAAAGAGCATAAGAAAACTTTTTGGAATAAGGGACATGTTCTATATCTTGATCATGGTGTGGTTATATGGGTGTGTATGAACAGGCCACACTTTACGGTATGTAAAATCAGAAACAAAAAAACTTGAATAAAATTTGATTTAAAGATGATTTAAAAATATCATAAGGTTAGCCAATAATGATACACCTATTGGAAACCTGTCTTGACTGATTTTAAAAATGTGATTACTGGTAGAACTTCCAGCTCTTAAACCTCCAGATTATGACAGCATCATTTATATTTTAATATAGGCATTTTTTCTTCATAGAAATTTAAAAATTACAGAAAAGTTATAAGAATAATAATAAAAAAAAACTAGTCCTTACTTCAATACCTAAATCTGACCATTTTACTATGCTTTGTATTTTTTTTAAAAGTATTTTTTATTGATCTTTAGAGAGAAAGGAAGGGGAAGAAAGAGAGAGAAAGAGAGAAACATTGATGCGAGAGTTGAACATTCATCGGCTGCCTGCTACACACCCCCTGCTGGGGACTGAGCCTGCAACCCAGGCATGTGCCCAGACAGGAATCGAACTGGCAACCTTTTGGTGCATGGGATGATGCCCAGCCAACTGAGCCACACTGATCAGGGCCATGCTCTGTATTTTTCTTTTTCACAGTTGTAATCATACTCTTTATTTAACATTTTATGTGTTAATTTAAAATATTGCTCCTTTGTCATTTAACATTATATGAATTTCCCCAAATCTATAGTTTTTATAAATATGATTCTAACAGTTATATACTATTCAGAGAAATATATACCATAAACTATTTAAAAACATTTCATACTTTTAAACACTTTTCTTTCTTGTTTTTTAAATATATATTGTTATTTATTGTTGACAGTATTACAGACGTTTTTTAATTTTTCCCTATTTAATGCTATATTAGCATACATTTTCCCCTCTAAAGATTACTTAGTATAGATTCCCAAACACCTTAATCAAAGGATAATACAGACATTATTACTTGTAACCAAAGATAAACAACTTTTCTTTTAGGTTTGCATTCTAGAAAATCTTTTATTCTTCTCACTTTCCAATGAAGTATTGTTTTCCAAAGCAGGGAGCTAAGGAGAAAGAGGATTTTCACCTACTCTTCGGAATGTACTGCGTTGCCTGAATTAGCCTCATCTATCTGTCAAAGTGCCCAGAATCCATGATGATAGGAACTGTGGAAATAGATATCTAGCATATGGGAACCTGCTTGTAATTTCTTGCTCACAGCATTTATCCCACATACAGCATTTATCTTTAAAAGAGCAAGACTAATGAACCCGTATGTATTGTTTTCTACTTATAGCATATCCTCATTTGAGATACATCCCATGGAAAATAAAGCTCTGCTAATGAGTAAGGAATTGCAATGTTTTTTTAGTGAGTAGTGTGATTCTTGCTTTTGCCACTGACCTTATTGGGTCTATTTTTGTTGTTGTTTTAATTAGAGAGACAACTTGTTGTCTGTAAAATGCTTTGATTATTCTGACCTAGAGAACATTGTAACTATACCTTTCAATAAAAATTAATTTTGCTTCAAGAGAATTGGTATTGACCAAACATTACTGAGGAGGTGTTCATTTGGGAAGTTATTTTGGCCTTGGCAAAGGATTTGTAATAGTAGTCCCAGAAATGTTAGACTCCTTTAATGAATTAGAAATATGGTTTGATTTACAAAAATTTAGGTGGTGATCAACTCCTCTAGTAATCCATAAGTTAAGTGATAGACATTGTAGAATAGTGGTTAAGCTCTGTTCTATAAGAGCAGTGTGTTTTCAGGCAAGTTGCATGGCCTTTCTAAGCCCTAAGTTCATCCTTTGTAAAATGGGCAATTAGGTAACTTCCTCATAAATTGTCATGAATTTTAAGTGAGACAATGCATGTGAAATGCATACCTCATTCACTGTGGATGTTCAATAATGCTCATAATTGTGGCCATGTTTATAGAAAAAGCAGTACCTGGGAACAGTTTCGTCATCACAATTCTGCTTACCCTCTTCTCACTCCCTGTTCTTTGAACTCCCCTCTTATTCAGATCCTGACATTTCTTCCCCTTGGGAGGAAAACCACGCTAAAGACTCAAACTCTTTGATAAGTGTCCACTTTACCGCTTGGACTGAAACATGACAATTTTCGGAAGACCTCACTGCTCAGAAGCTCTCTCATTCAAAGAAATTATTTTGTTTGATTTTTCCCCCTTTGTCAGGACTAGAAGGGGACATAATTGTCCTCCTCTGCGCCTTGCTGCTTTTAAACCAGTATTCCCCTCCTCCGACACGATGTCTGCAACTCCGAGGCTCAGTTCTTCTATGTAGGTCACCATCTTCTTCTTGGGATCAGTGTTTACAGGAGTCCTCGGGGCCACTTCTCTTCTTCCACTAAATTTTGTCTCAGTGTCTTTATTTCCCTCTACCCTCCTTCCTTTCACTGTTCTTGGGAACTTGGCTTCTCAGTTTCTTTTCTTCTCTTTGAAGTTTTCTTCTCTCTACCCACTGCAAAATCTCAGATGCATGTATCTCTTTCTCTGACCACAGCTCTCCATTATTCTGGCACTTCCTAGTTCATGACGTTCAATCCAATTATCCCATTGTTTACTTATAATCCTTTAGCTCATTTCT
Organism: Molossus molossus; assembly: GCF_014108415.1. Classification (NCBI taxonomy): domain Eukaryota; kingdom Metazoa; phylum Chordata; class Mammalia; order Chiroptera; family Molossidae; genus Molossus; species Molossus molossus. The sequence goes on from NW_023425353.1 coordinate 41,883,105, forward strand.
GCTATAATTTTTTTTTTCATTTCCAGCTTAAATTTTATGATCCATTATTATAATTTTTCTCTTGCAAATAATCTCAATGCTCTTGTCTTGTCTTCCTTTGTCATGTAAACTTTTCAAAACTTCAACTTTGGTTCAACTTTTCTTGCCTTTCGCATATCTGCACATGAAGATGTACAACATAAATTAAGAATGTATCAGACCTCAAAAAGCTTCTCAATACCACAATACAATTCTACATTAAAAGAAATTAAGTACCAGCCCTGGCTGGTGTGACTCAGTTGATTGAGTGTCATCCTATGCACCAAAAGGTCACTGGGTTCAATTCCTAGTCATGGCACATGCTCGGGGTTGCAGGCTCAATCTCCAGTAGGGGCCATGCAGGAGGCAGCCAATCGATCCATGTTTCTCTCTCACATAGATGTTTCTCTCTCCCCCTCTCCTTTCCTCTCTCCCTAAAATCAATAAAAACATATTAAAAAAATAAAAGCAATAAAAAACTTAAGCACATTTAAAAATGTTGTCTATTCTTACTTCCCTGTCATTTCAGCTAATAACCTAGTGTCATTCTGAAAGTAGAAACCATGAGATGAGAACTTGGTAATTTTTTCCATCACTAAATTGGTGATCTAAACCTACTTACAACCTATTTTCTTCTTTCTTACTATTAAAATGCAGTATATATCCTTTCTTCTTTAAATGTTGGTACCCCAGATCTCATCCTCTCTCACTTTATGAAGGTCTTTGCTCATTTGGCCATTCCTTCTCTCTCTTACCTCATCAATCTTTCTCTTCCTAAAAAAAATCTTTTCCACAATACAAATGTGCTGTATTATCTCCCATCTTCACTTCCTTTACTCTGTAACTCCTCCTGCTACTGCCCCATTTCTCCACTCCTTTCATAGATCAGTTTCCAAACATTGGTCTGCAAATGCTACTTTCACATTTTCATTGAATTCCCTCTTCAACAAATTCCAGAATGGCTCCTACCCCTACCGCTTCCATGTCATTGCTTTTGTTAAGACCACCAGCAAGCTTCATGAACTAATTTCAAAGCTTGATTTTCTGTCCTATTGACTGCCTAACAACAGATAGCGGTATCGTTAGTCAAATAAGATCCCAGCTCTCTAAGACTGGCCAAGATGAAGAACCTCCAAAGGGGAGAGAGATGAAAATTTTGCCTATAGGCTTTCTATTCCCAAGGTGCTCGTTTCCTTCGGAAAGAGCACACCTGCACAGGGCCTCTGCTCCTTCTCCTCCCTGACTCCAAATAGAGATCTCGACTGGAGGCTCTTCCTATGACATCTCTCACTACTCCAAATTCAGACGTAGACTTAAGGTTCTTCTCTAAGACCTCTCGGTGCAGCAGGAACGTATAAGAAAAAGCTGAACTAAAAACTCAGGAATAACAAAAGAAAATAAACCCACAAAGAATCTATCAAGGCAACGTTCTGCTCTACAGGCATGGCTTGTCCTTCTGTGGCTTAGGGTTCCCCAAATGCTGGTTCTTCAGGAAAGGTTTGTGGTCCCACGGTTGCCTATGAGGGGTCTCCTTTAGACACATGTCCCTTCTTTCATACTTAGAAATTAGGGGTAAATGAACACGTCATTTCATAGCTTCTATTTCTGTATCTATATATGAATAACTTATTAGTTAAGTATTAACTAACCCAACTTGGTTGGGTTATTCAGTTGGCATTGACTAATACTAATTATGAGTTGGTATTCATAAAATAAAATGACTAAATAACTAGGTTGTGTCAAGGAGTTTCTACAAATGTCTGGCAACATGACACAGCTCCCTTTGATAATAGCTCAACCAAATAAATAATATCACTGCTAATGTACATGGAAAGGAAAACAATCCTTGGCTTGGATCTGAGTTTGGCAGTGCAAACTAGAGAGCCACTGGTCACATCTACCCTGAGTCCATGCAGTAGATGTCACCTGTGCAGCAACCCCCGGAAACCGATTCTCTCTCAAAGTGAGAGGAAAAGAGGAAGGTCCTCAGACTAAAACAACTGAAGCTGGTACTTCACTGGTGGAGTGAAAGGGAACTTCTGTATTTGGGGGGGGGGGGGGGGAGTTGTTGTCTTGGGCCTGAACTTTCAGAACTCTGGATATGTTCAAGGTGACTGATTCCCTAGTGACGGGGTAGCCTCTGTCATGTTGACACAGCCTGGGAACAAGACAGAGTGACCTCTTGGCTGTGGTAGGTTCTAGAATTTTGGATTTCTGAGACCCGTAAAATTTAAAAAGTGGGAGATTAACACAGAATGACTAGCTTGTTGTTTGACCAAATTAGGGCACCAAAAGGCAAGTCTGACCTATTATTAGAAGAAGGGACTATTTAGGGTAATAGCCAAAGGGAGAAAATAAGCTCAGAATACATAAAATAAGTATAATTCACTATGTAATTATATGTAGCATGAAAATCTCACTGCATTTTGTTCTGTTGCATTTTGCTATGCGGCACACCAATGAAAACGCCATCACAAATTTGCCCCGACATATGGAAATCAGTGCTCCATCAGATAGCTTCATAAAGCTGCAACGTGCGAATCAGGCTACTGAATCGCATATTTCTTTTACTGACTCTTTTTCTATCTTTTTTTTTTTTTTCATTCCTGAATCCTTGGTAAAGTCTTGTTTACATATTCTCACCTCCTCTCAGTAAAAAAGAAGAAAGAAAGAAAAGAAAAAATCTGAATCCCTATTTGGGACCAACAGGCCCTCTAAAATCAGGATAATGGCAGCTATGATAACTTTGTAACTATCTCCAGGAAAACGTAAATTTCAGGAAAGAGAATTCAGGGTAAAAGTGCAGAAGCTTGTTCCAACAGAGATGCTTCCCTGTCCTGTCCATTGGAGGTTTGTGGTTCACTTCCCTTAGGTGAGCTGGAAGTTTCTCTAGTACAGCTTCCTCACATTTCTGGAGTTGCCGTTTGGAATCCCTGAAAAGCAGACAGGAATTCCTGACACAGCTCAGCGTCTCCCCACTTCTTTCCGAGGTTCACTGCCAGCCAGCAGCTCGGGCAGGGAGAAGGAGAAGCAGGCTTCCCTGCGGGAGTGAGGAGGGCAGGGCAGAGGGGTTCTCCATGGCACTGACCCCAGGCATCGCGTGGCTCCTTTCCCGCATCCCTGGGGACCTCCTCTGATGGGGATCAGCAGTTCGCACCCAATGAAGCTGGTGGGGAGCTGGCAGAAGCACCCCCGGAAGAACTGGCCTTGTTGGAGCGCAGTAGGACAAAGAAGGTTACAGGCCAGAGTGACTCAGTGAAGGCAAAGCTGAGAAGATGAGCTTCAGATCTTCAGTGAGTGTTCATCCGGCAGCCACTGAGCTCCGGGCCAAGGGGCGTGAGTGCTCCCGGGGTCAGAGAGGTCAGCCTTCCCTACACCTTTGAAAACGCAGCTGGAAGGTTGGGTGTAGCTGGTAGTCAAGGTCTTTCCTCTGTTTCGTTCATTGCATCTCCTAAATCAGGTCAGGTGGAATTGTGTTGAGGCTGCTCATAAGACCAATTTTCACTGTCTTTTTTTCCCCCCAGACAAGCTCAATGTGGATATATTAAGAAAACCCTAAATACAGGTCTCTGTTTAGAGGCAGCATTTAAGAGTCTATGGAGATTAACACTGTGAAATTGGGCAAACAAACAAATAAAGAAAGATAAAAATAAAAAGAGAAAAGGCAAGTGAGGCTCTGGGAATTACAACTAATCTGTGGCCCGGGCATCCTGTCTCTGCCGCACCTCGCAGAGCGATTTGACAAGGCTGGGGAAACGAGCTTGTGGCTTGGCACCGCCAAGGCGTGTCACTGCATCATGCTGAGGTGGACTGAAACTTCAAGGACATCTAGTGACATATGTGTTTCGTCACCAGTCTGCCCACTCCTGCATTCATCAGTGAGCCAGTGCAATCTATATATTTTTTAACTTCACACCATGGTGTCTGATTTATAATTTCCCGAGGGCAATATTTTTTTACAGCGACTGGCAGGATTTTTTGTTCTTCATTAGGCCTTTTATTAACCCGCTGCCAGAGCTCTGTATCTAACCACTCCCAGTGTTTCAGTGATCATATTATCAGTAATAGCATATTTCCTCTGGGAGATATGAATACAGTCTATTGCAGGTGGAAGACGGAGGAGGCGGGGACCAGGAAGGAGTGTTCACATTTCTGTTCTTGCTCTGCCTTCAGACTCTCCCCACTAAACTCGCAGATGTTGCTGACTAGAGACGTCAATGTTTCCTTAACGTCATTTCTAGGGGTACGAGCAGCGACTTCATTTGCTCAGAAAGTTTCATAAACCTAGGACATCCTACTCCAAAAAAAGCAGATTTTGCCATGTGTTTGGGAATATAAACTCCTGAGGTTTCCTTAAGATGCTTGTCTTTACCCAAAACACAAAGTCTAGAGAGTTAATGGACGTGGACCAACTTGAAAAGAGAGCCACACCGGGCCGAGGGGGTGGTTCCTTCCTGTCTGCTAAGGAACTCAGATGAAAGGACAGACGGAAGCCTGAAGCTTAATTATTATCATCACTGCTCTTCCTTTTGGAGAGAAAGAAACTGTCCCAATTACAGGGCTAGAAGGACCCGTATGAGAGGTCTTCTGGTCTCTTTCCTGACCTTCCGTAGAGACCACATATCAAAACACTGTAATCAGAGGAAAATATACCTTGTTTCTGAAAGATCTGCTGGGGAGGAAGTTCCACAAGTTTCCCATTTAAACTCCCAACAATACCATCTTCTGATTTCAACATGAATATTTACAAGCAGGGTGTCCTTGGACAATTCACGTAATCTCTTAGAACCTCATTGGTCGAATTTGAATTCTAATAATGCTCTGTGGAACTCATTTTATTGTGAAGATCAAACCCCCTTTAAAGAGATTTTCAAGTTGTGAAGCATCGCACAATGAGAAGCCACTGTGATAGTAAACCTAATTCCTACGTGTGTGGCACCTCTCAAGACAAAATACGTTGAATACCTCAGTAGAGACTGAAAACCAATTAGCCTTCCTCCCCACTCCTGTACCTTATACTAAATAATATGATAGAAGACAGTCAAGGAAAATGTGTTCTGTCACAAAGACAAAACATTGATGTTATATTTGGATATTCATTTGATTCCTTGACTCTAGTTTTCATGCCATATGAATTATATTCCAAATGGATAAGGAAAATAATGGCCTTAATCCATTACCTGGTCCTGTGGCTATTTCAGTGCCTTGAATCCATCTTCCTAAGACTTTCCAGTGAATTAGCCTGAGAAACAGAGTGAGAAATACCTCCCTGTGTATCTGGTGCCTTCCACTAATAATGTGAGATTTCATTCTATACATAATTCTATATTAATTAAGTTTTTCTTATTGAGATACTGCCCAGAAAAAAAAAATAAATCACTCAAAAATGAAGTCTATTAGGTTTGGATAGTATTTTTCTACAACTTTTCTCCCCCTCAACAGATCGTCCACTGTATTTTGGCAGAGGCAAAGGTTCTGTTGTCTGGGCAAAGCTCACAGATGCAACCAGATTGGTTCTCAAAAAGAAGTCACTTGCTGTTACCTTGCTGCTAAAATAAAAACGAAAGGAGGAAGACAGAGAGGAAACAGGACAGGAATTTCTCGCTCAGTGGTTTCGGGTTATCTGGGCTTTAGATGGAACCAGTCTGCGTGAGGAATGGATCTGTGAACATCTCCAACAACTTTCGGCTTCCGTCGGAGTGGGCATTGCATTAAGCTCCTGGAGCTGCTCAGTAGATGTTTTCTCTGCCTAATCTCTCCTGGTACTCCAAGTCATCTAGATTAGTCAAGTACCGACAATTAAGACAAAAAGAAAAGGGAGTTTTCAAAGTCCACCTTGATGCTAGGGGACATCCTCTTCATCAATGGGTCGCTTCTACGTGACTAACTGAATTTAACAATCATAAAGTGAATACACTGACTTAATAGCAATTTTTAAAAGACCCCCCTCCACACCCCCTCTCTCAAAAAGGTAATCCTGCCGCTGGATCTTTGAGCATGCCAAAAGCAAAGAAAACAAAAAGGCAGGGCTCTGTTTTCACAGGAGAAATAGTGAGAATTCCCCAAACAAGTTTCCTAAGAATGTGTTGACTTGCTATTCACTTAAAAATATTTGAGCCCGTCACTGTGCCCTTCTCATACATGATCCTATTTAATTCTCACAATAAACATGTGAGGCAGGTAGCATTTTCATTCTCTTTTTTCAGAGGCTGAAGAGGCTGAATAACTTGTTCAAGGGTATGTGGCCAGTAACTGGTACAGCCAGGGTTTGACTCATTTCTGTGGCTCTCTAAAGCTTTCTGTCTTAATGACTGTGATAATAATACCATCTCCCTGGAGAGCAAGGCCACAGAAGACCAACTGAGGAGCAGAAACAAGTTCTGCAGTCCAGTTGCTTCATTCCCCGAAGGAATCTCATAGAATGACTACCACACCCTCCCCCCAAACTGTCCCCAAAATATTGTGTGTGTTACCCAGGACTTTTGCCTCCGGCTGTCATTCTTCATACTTGCCACAAGGTGGCTCAGGGTAGAGTGACCTCTCCTCGGAGTGTGAATTCCCAGAAGGTAGAAAATGTGTGGGAACAAATTGCAGCTTCCTGTCCTATCCGGTTTCACTGGCACTAGCTCATCCTTGTCTTAAAGAAGGAAGAGCCACACCTCAGAGGAAAGTAAGCTTAAAGCTGTGCTCACTGGGCTCGGAGGGAGGCCCACTGGAAGCCACTCAAATTTCTGATGGGAGTCTTTGTAAGCAACCTTTAACTTTGAGAGACTAGACACGTATTGGTAATTCTTTCTTAAAATACACAAATTAAATCCAGAGAGAACTTATAAAGTTTCAAGCAAAGAAGTTTGTGGCTTGATTAAAAATACAACACACACACACACACACACACACACACACACACACACGCAACAACTAGCTACCAGTGGAGAACACCTGGGAAGGTGAAAAGCCCCTCAAGCCATAGATGATGAAGTTTTTAAAGAATGTCAAGGTTTGCTAGGTTGTGATTAACCCCCCCACCCCCACAGCCCTCCACTTTCAACCTTCAGAGGATAAAGTTTTTCACAAAGAAAATTCTGTTCAGGCTGTGGAAGGCTACCATGGGGTTTGCCCGTCGCTGAGGCTGAAATGAACTCTTTCACCCTGTTTAAATATTTAAAAACATAAGACTCTCCTGATACAGGCAAATAGGTCACGAAGTGCCAAAAAAAAAAAAAAAATGTTTGAGAATACATCTGCCTTTGAGATCAGGACTCCTGATCACACTCTGTCCGTTTTGATTTGTTTTACTGCTCAAATGTGAGAGTCACCAAAATCCTAACACAAGGAATAATTTGCATGCCCACTGCCTCAGGAAAGGGAGATCCCATCAGGGTAAAGGAAATTAATGTTCTGTCATTCAATGGGTACCTTTAGGCTTATTGTGGTCATCTTTTCCCTTGGAGTAACGGACAGATGGACTTAACCCATTCATTCTGGGTGCAAATAATTAATAATCGTCTCCTATTTGAAGAGGATAGGTGAGCAGGTAGACATAGGCAGAGTGCAGAGGCCTGGAAAGAGAAGATAGAGAACTCAAATAATTTTCCTCTCCTTGACAATTAAGCCTTGAGCTGACCTTGTGCTAAGACCCTCTATTTTGTGTTCCTTCTAAGGAAGAACAATCGATGGACCACCGCTTCCTCACTGTAAAGTTACCTTTTGCATGATTTGTTGTGTGATATCTCTGTTCGGACGTAGAGGATTTGAAATAGAAGAAAAGCCTAGAAACAGTATGAGTGAAACTTTAAATTCATTACCACTTGTTACTCAGAATTACACCCTACCCTTCCTGTGGACCCCTGACCTCTAGCTGACCTAGGATCCATGCTGATGGCACTACGGGTTCAGTAGTTGAAACTGGAATTCAGTCTCTGTGTAGAATTCTCACGTGTTTAGTGAGGGGCTCTGGGCAGCCATTCCCTGCATTATAAACTGAGAGAGAGAGAGAGAGAGAGAGAGAGAGAGAGAGAGAGAGAAACTACCAGAAATGAGTGAGAGAGGCCACACTGTGAATATCTAGTTCCCCAGTCCGGCTCAGATCATCAGACTTCATGGATGCCACTGTAACCTCCTAATAAGATCACATTGATTTGCTTGAGTTAAGTCAGTTTCTGCTACTTGCAATCAAAGTTTTCTAATTAATACCAATCGTTGTGTACATTTCTGTTTCTCGAGGGTTGGCAAGAAGCTCTCTAGATTACTGTGTATATGAGAATGAATGGACAACAATAAAGGGATAATTATCAATCATTCAAATATTTAACAACATCCATTTTCCTCTGCAGTTAGTCGACAGCAGTTACCGGATGAAGCTTTTCTGTAAGTAAAACCACTTGTAGTGTTTCTCCAGAGATGTCCTCCACCTAGGAATCTGCTTCTTGCCATGCAGGCTTCGAAGCCTTGCTCCCTGCTGAATCAGACTTGCTGCAGGTGAATCTAGGAGTCTGGCTTTTTGACAATGCCCCGGGTGACTCTTCAACACAGTAGAGTTTGGGCACTAATGGATTAAGAAATTGCTCGTGCCAGAACTTCTATGATTAGTTCTAGGAAAGTGGATATCCTCTAGTCATACTGCACATGCTAAGAGTCCTCCAATTTCTTTTTTTTTTAATCCTTTCCCAAGGATATTTTTACATTCACCCTCAGAGTGGGAGGAGGAGGAGGAGGAGGAGGGGAAAGAGAGAGAGAGAGAGAGCGAGAGAGAGAGAGAGAGAGAGATTGACATCGATGTAGAGAGACACATCTACCGGTCACCACCCTCATGACCCCAACCGGGGAGCCCAGGGACGAACTGCAACCGAGGCATATGCTCCCGGCCAGAATCAAACCTAGGACTCTTTGGTCCTTGGGCTGACACTTCAACCACCGAGCCAAACCGGCCAGGGCAAGAGTTCTCCAAGTGTTATTGGCAGGAGTTGCCTTAACAAAACTGTTTCTTCATAGATTCTTGATCCAACAGTCCTGGCTCTTACCACGTGGGCATTTCCTGCCTTCCTCCCCAGTCGAGGTTATTAATTAGATGGGTTTACATTTTCTGGATCCAGAATCCTGCAGTTTCTTCTGGAGGGGATTCATCTGTGCAGCTGTGCTTGTGACAACAGAGAAAGTTAGTTTGTAGGTTCCCTGGGGGCCATTGGCAAGATTTGGTGTAAGTTTTGTTTAAGGTCTTTAAAGCATCTCTGGCACAGGACCAAGAAATGGGCGCTTAAAAAAGGGGGGGAAAATCAATGGGCCAATCAATATGATGAATATATGGTTCCATTAGCTACTTCCCGGTCTCTAGCATCTGGATGATGGTTTCTGCATTTTCTCACTTGCAAGTTTTTGATAGAATTAGGGGAAGCTGTCACCGCCTATGTTGAAGTTGCCTCATCTTATCTCAATGGCTAGTTTTGAGACATGAGAGACTTAAAGAGCCACTTGGATCAACAAGTCTGTTTTCCTTCCCTAGCCCTCCTGAGCGTTGAAGACTTCTCCAGAGAGAAAATTCAGTTGCCTGCAACCTACTCATTACCTGGTGACTTCACTCCGGGAACACGTTCCTTTGCTGAGCTGACTTGAACAGTGACCCTGAGTTTTTTTCTCAAGTGCCTTGCTTAGCAACACTTTATGACTCTACTCTTGACTGAGGCATACAGTTCAAACTCTGACTTTACAAAGGGAGGTTCACAAAATGAATACTTCTCAAGTGATTCTGGAAACTTGAGAGGGGATGACTAAGGGGCATGTGCTAGTTATAGTTTGCTGAGTTTCCATATTGAAAAATAATGTCTTTACATAGAACACAAGCACTCTCCAAAGATGTTTCTACAAAACATACTTATTCTAGTCAAAGGAGTGCTGCAGAGAAAGGCTCCTTGGTGCGGGGTTACAGTCAGAAATTTCTACACCCTAACCAAACCGAAAAGGGGTTTTTCAGAAATGTCCTCTTCTCTCAGAGAGAGGTTAGGTACATACAATAAGTACTGAGTCAACATTTGTTTTCTGCTAACCACTCAGTAAATTCTAGCTGAGATCTTACACTGAGCTGTAGTCCTAACAATGAAAGTGGGACCTGTTTAGCAGTTTCTATTGTACAGCAGAATGACTTCCTACCTTAAGTGACTGTGCCTTTATTAGAGGTTATTATGATGTAAAGGGATTTCCAGTCCTTAAGGGTTATAAGGGGTAATAATGGACTCTTCTGGCCTCACTGTATTTCCCTGGGGAATATATAATGGACCCCATACAGATGACTAAAAAGACCTAAGATATGAGACTCTGTCCTCTAAGAATTCCTATAAGATGTAGACATGACAGAGGCCATCGGGGGGCTTATGGCCTAGTCACTGACTTGAACATAAAAAGGCAAGTAAAAAATAGAGGACCATGTAAGACTCAAACGAGGTGTTTAGATGAGGGTACCGTGCATGTACTGAGAATGTTGCAGGCAATGAGGGCTCATCAGAAAGTGGGACCAGATCTGGGACAGAGAGTTTGCTTGCAGCAATAGTAGGAGGTGTGATTGGAAAGCTAGATTGGGTAAAAAAGTGGGGAGATTGGTTTGCCAATGAAAGGTTGTGTTTTATTGTGTAGGCCACTGTACAATATTTACTTAAGTTTTAGGTTTTCCAGCTGCCCAGACAAAAATGTAGTTATCTTTTTTTAATAGAAAAAGATGGATGTGTGCCAGTTAATCAGACAGGACAAAGTTTTCTTACTCTTATTTAAGGGATAATGACTAACACTGTAGACAACCTTTTCAACAGTGATTTTGCACACACACACTTGGTCTTAATTGTCCTCAATGAAAGTCAAGGCCAAAGTCTTGACATGTGATGACATGTGACTTTGGGAAGGCTGTTCTGAGAAGCCCACATTAATGAGTTTCAAACATGGAGCTTTCTGATGACTTAATTTTACCAGGGCTGGCACATCCCTTAACTGAACCTTCACAAACAACAACTGCCTCACTAAATGTTTCAGGCTTCTAGCAAGAATTGCGTAATAGTAGATTCTAGGAAGCAATTTTGCAATTACTACCAAAAAGAGCCTCATAAAGGGTCAACCAGAAATTCCATGTCTAGAAATCTACCTTATCCATGTCAGAAATTTTTGAAACACACAAAGGTGTTCATTTGAGCAATATCTATGATAGTAAGGGGAAAAGAAAGGAAAACACAAATGTTCAGTTGTAAACACATTGGCTATTACACGCGATAAAATATCATAAAGCCATTGACCTGGTAACAAATAACATACCTGACATGAGGCTTATGATATTAAGTGAATAAGCAAGATGCATATGAAACTTAAAATAGTCCTTGGCAATGAGGGATTGTGTGCTGGTTTTAAATATTGCTAGTAGTTACTATATACAGTGTTATCTAAAATATGAAAAATGTGCATAGAAAAGATAGGAAAAATATGTCAAAGTGCTAATTACAGTGACACTACTACCAGGACTAATCATTGTTATGGCATAACTATTAAGAGTGATTGTTTTGGTGTTTTACAATTTTTCTGTAATAAGAGATTTTAACTTAAGAATATGAAAGAAGCTTATATATTTATGTAGAGAAAAATTTACCATTAAATCTTAGGTTTGGTCTTCTCTTCTGCCACTGACTTGACGGCAGTGATGTGTTTGGACATCAGACAGGGGGAGGCAAAGTTGTCTAAAGCGAGAGGAGCCACATCCTCAGCTGGAGGGTGGTAATGGGGGTGTCTCAGGAAGGCCTAAAACTCTATGCCTAAAACCCTGACTCTCCTTAAGAGGTCTGATAAAATCAAGAAAAGTAAACTCAAGTGTGGTCAGGACCCAGGCTGCCTGGGGTCAAGCCCTGGCTCTTTTGCTCTCTGGTTGTATGAGCCTGAGCAGGTCACCTGGCCCCGTGTGGCGTCATTGTCTCATCCTTACGGAGTTACAGGAGGATTAAAGCATGAACTGTAAACCAATAGCACCTTGCTCTCAGCGAGATCTCAGTGAATGTGAGCCACCATTCAACCCCGGGCCCCACATCTGAGGCTTACACTGGACCCTGCGGCTCCCGGTGCCCTGAGCTGCCTCTGGTCCCTGTGACATTCTTTGCTTCAGTAAGAACACAAAGAGACTCCATGGAAAAAGTCTAGAAAGGGAAAAAACAGAACAACCCAAAACAGGTTCACCATTATTCAGTCATAGGCACAAATGTCTTTTATAAACGAAGGACATCTTGCTTCTACAGATGATTGGTTCAATAATAGGAGGATAACGCTAACGAATTAATTTGCTAATTACCCATCCTGTCTCCATAAAACAACTGGTCTTTAGTAAAGACGCGGGTGCATTATTCATAGTTGCCAAAGGAACGACAAAAGACATGGAAATGAAGGCCCAGAAAACAGTAAATAATCTCAGCTCAGAGCTGGGTTTGTCCTCAATATTGACAGTGACAAACTAAGAAGAGAATGCGGGGCCCGGTTCCCCGGTACCCCAGAACACGGAAGAGTCTGTTGAGAAAAAAATCCAGGTTGCTCCGAAGTGCCTCGACACTCTGAGTTTTTGAAGAAAACGGTATTTCCACCACTAATTACTAACAGAAATAAAATAGAGCTGCGGGACCATCTACTCTCCCAAATTTCCATCAGTTGATTTCTACAGAGATGCTTTCTTAAAAATATGTCTGAGGGAATTTGGAAACCAGGTTCCCCATCCCCCTGAACTGGAGCCTTCTTGAGAAGCCAGTCATACATTAATTCTATTGAAATATATGCTCCACTTGTTAGTGAAACAAAACAGTTGGAATTCACTAAGGTCACACTAAACCAGGCCTTTGCTCTGAAGTTAAAGGCTCTAAATAGATCAAAACATTCTTTGTAATGCCCTTGAGTGATCCATTTATTGCACTTAACTTTCTCATTACTTAAATGCAAAAGACTAAAGTTGAAGAGGCCAGAACATACATTTGGAAATTTCAGAAAACATAATAGGCTGAGAGAGATAATGTAATACTTATCCATGAAGAGGAGAGCTTGAATATCCTGATTACAGCTTCCCTGCCCATCCCTCACACATTCAAATCCAATATATGTGCTTTTATTAATGCGTGAGTGCAGAGATATGCATAAATGAATATTGATAAGGCAGGATACTGTATATTTATGAGGTTTTATATGTTTTCTCTTTATGTTTTATTTGTATTTATACCCACTGCTGCATACTGTATGTATGTGTTTATAAGTATAGCAGCTACAAAAAAAAATAAGATTTTAATCGATTTCATAATATTTTGCAACCACATATACACTACCATCTATTTTGCTGATGTGTATTGGTATGGGGGGGGTGACACGTTCTATTGGTCTCAGTGAGGACTTGTAATAAATATCTTAGTGTTCGGGTGAGATTTTATAAACAACCTTGTGCTATAATGCAACTGTATCCTTGAAATTTTACATGCAAAAAAGTCAGAAATTTGGAGTTGTCATAGTAACATTAATTCCGGCCCTTTCCAAGAGTGCAGTATTTTGTCATATAGCATAAAATGTTAATGCTCGTGCCTCTGTGACTCGGCAATGAGACGGAGTTACATTTGCCACGGAAATCATGAGTTTGGAGAGCGTTACTGTCGACATTTAAAATCAGAGGCATAACATGTTGCACTAAATTTCCCTAATTCTTTTTAAAAAAAATACAAGACAGAGTAACAAACTGGACAAAAGGGCAAAGAGCAATGATTATTATTTTTGAAACAAGTTGAACAAATGGAAGAAAGAAAGGGGAAGATGTTAAAACATTTGTTGGGAAGAACTTAGTGACTCAGACGTGTTTATTCAAACATGGTGCATATTTGAACAAAGGCTCCAGCATGGAGGTCGGTGCATTTTGCCATGAATGTACAGGTCTCTGCTCAGGAAGAGCAGCCTCTGGATAAAGTACCGCAGCAAACAAACAAGGCAGAACGTTGCATCTTTGTTTCCAGGAATCTGCAAAAAGGAAATAAATAATCATCTTTGGGGGTGCAGGATAAACAAATATCTGTCTGAAGACAATATCTGATTGGGGTGGGTTTTTGTCTTTTCTGGTTCTATGATTCTATGCTGTTTAATAAAAGTAAATAGTTCTCAGTGTGCATACACAGCCTGACAGTGTGTGCGGGATGAATGCTGATGTTAATTGCACAGATGAAGGCAAAGGAAAAGTCCTCTTTCTGGCCTCTAGGCTAGAAGCTCAGACATAGCAGGAGTGGGGATGGAATGGGAGAGCAGGAAGTGAGTTTCTCTTTCATCTCATGATGGTGGCAGCACCTCAGATGATGACCCTTTGGCACCAGAACTCGAAAGAGGCTTCACCTGAAACCAGAGAAAACCTGAGCATGTGAGCTCTTTCACAAGCGCAGGTGCTCACAGTGGTTTTCATCCAAGTTTTACTGAGACGCAATTGACACATATCACTCTATCAGTTTAAGGTGTACTGCATGATGGTTTGATTTTCAATTATTTTGAAATGATTACCACACTAGGTTAAGTGAGTCTCTATCATCTCTCACATAGATGTAATAAAAAGAAAAGAAAGATAAAAGGCAAACCAGTTTTTCCTTGTGAAGAGAACTCTTAGGATTCACTCTCTTAACAACTTTCCTATATGCCACATGGAAGTGTTAACTTGAACCAGCATGTCCTGTATTTCGGCTCTAGTGTCTACTTGCCTTATAACTGGGCATTTGGACCTTTAGACCACCTTCCTTTAAATACATCTCTCCTCACCCTCCACCTCTGGTAGCCACAAGTCTGATTTCTTTTACAATGAGTTCCTTCCTTCCTTCCTTCCTTCCTTCCTTCCTTCCTTCCTTCCTTCCTTCCTTCCTTCCTTCCTTCCTTCCTTCCTTCCTCTCTCTCTTCTCTCTCTCTCTCTCTCTTTCTTTCTTTCTCTCTCTCTCTCTCTCTCTCTTTTGATTTCCTTGCTTTTTAAGGCTGAATATTTTTCCATTTTCTACACACACACACACACACACACACACACACACACACGCACGCATCTTCGTTATCTGTTCATCCATGCTCACAGTGGTTTTGATTCCTCTACTGGTACCGTCTCTTTCACTGAGGTCAGTGATGACGGTGTAATACCATGTTTCCACTCCTTTTGGAACTCAAGTCACCCTACCCGTCTTCTCATCTGCTCTTTTCCTTCTAATATTATGACCCTATACGTTTTTCACTCTAGCCACAGTTTGTGCAAGAATGTTTAGCCAGAATTTTCTGAGAATCTGATAATACTGATTGGAATCTATCTGCATAGCTAAAGTTTCCTCCTTCGATAGAAAAAAAGCCATATGTTTATAAAGAAACCCTTTACCTTCATGCCTTCTCCATTCTGTTCAGTCTGGAAAGCCTGGCTATTAGAATTAGTAAGTACATGTTAAGGAATGGTTTCCCAATTGCCCCTTCGAAGAAAGCTGTTATGTTGATTGTGCACCTTGTAACTGAAGTCATCCTAAAACTACAGTCATTTCAATGCCCTTCTCGGTCTAGTCTTTCCAGTAACTTTGAGTTAGGCCACACATGATTGTGAAACGAATGTCTTTTTTTTTTCCCATTTGTTTTCTTTCTATAATAGTTCTGGTGCATGACTATGGCTGTTATTATTATTTTAATTTTAGTCACCAGTTCATTCTTAAACCGTTGCAATTTGATTTTGCCCCCATCATACTTCTGTAGGTGTCAAAGGCCATCAGTAGTCACCTAATACCCGCAGTCCACGGAAAAGTCTTCTTCATGCATTGCCTCATGTTTGTTAAACTTTACTGAAACCATTTTCCTCTCTTCCCTCCTAAAACATTCCTTCTCCTTAGCTTTCCTTAAGGCTGTCTTTTGGGAGTTGTTCTATCCCCCTCCTTTCATGCTTCCTTTATGGCTCTTCCGCCCCCTCCCAACCTTAAATGCCACCTCTTCCTGGAGTTCTGCAGGTGCTTTTCCTGCGGTCTACTGGGTCATTTCACCATCCCTTCAGCTGCAATCGTCTATATCTGCACCGTCCAATAGGGCAACCACTGGATGTATGGTCACTTAAGTTCAGATATAGAACAATGTCTTCATTGCAAAATGTTCTGTTGAATGGCATTGCTCTACATGCTACTGGTTCCCTAATTGCATCTGAAATCCAAACTTTCTTCTGAGGTCCAGACTAACAGTTAACAGGCAGATAGAGAGGTAAGGTGAGAACAAAGTTTAGCATTCAGTTATTTAGGTGTTTGGCTAATAAGAGACATTACAATTTTGAGTTTGGAAATAGTTGATAGCAGGGGCTCCTAACTTGTTCTCTGCCAAGACATATAAGATGAATGACAACCATTTGAGCCTAGAATTTGATAGCATGAAAATATCTGCCTGGCTGGTGTGGCTCAGTGGATTAAGCATCATCTCATGGACTGAGAGGTCCCGGTTTGATTCCCCAGTAGGGAGTGTGTAGGAGGCAGCCGATTGATGTTTCCCTCTCACATTGATGTTTCTATCTCTCACTCCCCTCCTCTCTCTGAAAAAATCAATAAAAAACATATTAAAAAAATTTTGTTTCTTTATTGATTTTAGAGAGAGAGGAAGGGAGAGGAGAGAGAGATAGAAACACCGATAAGAGAGAACATTGATTAGCTGCCTCCTGCATGCCCCCCACTGGGAATTTCGTCCACAACCTGGACATATGCCATGACCAGGAATTGAACTGGCAACCTCTTGGTGCATGGGTCGACGCTCAACCCCTGAGCCATGCTGGCCTGGTCAATAAAAACATATTTTAAAACTATATATCTTGCTGGGAGGTGACTCTACATTGATTTCTAATCATTGCAACTCTTAATGTTATGAAGACAATGACCTGCAGCTTAGAGAAGACAGGCTGCACATGGACAACGCTTTCAGGACCAGTGGAACATCTCCGCCGGGGGCTTCAGCTCCTGCCTTGCCATGCGCTGAGATTCTTATCATCCTTCTTGAAAGCTTCCTAAAACTCATCCTGCCGTCCCGTTGTCTCTGCTCATGACATCACCTCTTCCACGTTCCCCAGGCTGGAACTGCAGAGTCGGCGTCACTTCCTTCCCTTTTCTCCTGCACCATGTTCATTCTCCCACCAGGTCTTACTGGCTCTGTCGCTGGCCCTTGAGTCCCTTCTCCCATTCTTAGTCCCATGGCCGCTTTGCAAGGTCAAGCCTTTATGTTAACTCAGCTGGATGACGGTAATAGCTCCATCCCTTTCCTCGCTGAGCCTCCCACTTCCACTACCTAGACAACAGCTGCAATTATTTCCTCCTTATTTAGAATATTTCCCCGAGTTCCCAGGAGTGACTCAAACTCCTTAGCCTGGCATTTCTCAGTGCCAACACCAAACTCCTGAGCCTGGCATTCTAGTGACCTCAAATTACTTTGCCTCTCCCGTTCACTATCTGTCCCATCCCACTCCCGTCTCTCTCAAACATGTCCCTTCTTCGTGGTAAATTATTAAAAGTCATTTTTTCCATAAAGCTTTTTCCTGAGTTTTTACTTTTCATACCCCGATGGGTGGTGATCTCTGTCCCTTAAGCTATGTCTCTGTCAGGAGTGAGTAACTATGTCCTCAGGCCAGCTCTGGTTCTCCTGTTTTTGAACTGCTTCTGAGCTAAGGATGTTTTTATACATTTTTAAATTGGAAGAAAAAGCAATGAAAAAGAAGAAGACTATTTTGCAATATATGAAAATTATGTGAAATTCCGATTCCAATGTCCATAAATAAAGTCCTATTGGAAAGCAGCCATGTCTATTGATTTACCTATTGATTATGGGTACTTTTAGCTACAATGGCAGAGTTTAGTAGTGGCAACAATGGCTGTATGGCCCACAAAACCTAATTTATTTACTACTGGCCCTTTCAGGAAAAAAAAAATCGACAACCCTTGATCTATACCCATTTTTACATCTGTCTGTGTATATAGTTTTTGAAATACCCA
Source organism: Molossus molossus (assembly GCF_014108415.1). NCBI lineage: Eukaryota > Metazoa > Chordata > Mammalia > Chiroptera > Molossidae > Molossus > Molossus molossus. The sequence goes on from NW_023425353.1 coordinate 41,901,110, forward strand.
AACCACTATCTTTACATGTCTATCATTGCCATTTGGCTATGTTTACCTAATAAATTGTTTGTTTACTTGTCTGTCCAACCACCTGACAAACTGTAAGCTCCTTGAGAGCATACATGTTGCATTTTCGTTCACTTTTGTATCCCTTGCTAACACTGAGCACAAGACCTTGCACAAACAAAGTACTCACTAAATATTTTTTACTGAAGTGATACAATTTTGGTTTGGAATGCAAAATCACTTGGGCTTAACTCTGGTGTGAATTACAGCACATTATAATACAGACCTTTATATATACTCAAATGCACGCAATACACAAATATATGTATAGTTATGTATACCTCCCCCCAAAATGTAAATGTCTACATGGTATTTAAAAACAGAAACTTGAAATTTCTATAGAGATAACACGGATATCATAGCATGGAAATAGATTGAGATGTTTATCAGATATGGACACATATTCCAAATATTTTATATTTGAACTCTTTACCCATGCTCCCAATTGAATTGTAGTATTTTCCTTATCTGATAAATGCTTAGTCCTACTGTAAGTGGTGGAAACAATGATTCATTTGGACTCTCATATTTTCAGCATATTCAATCTTGTCGAAGAGCATGCTTTGGACTATCAGCAAATACATTTGTTCGATGAAGCAATAAGCAAACAGCAAGAGTGTGCTGGTTGAAGGATGGCGTAACGCCTTTCCTCGCTGTCCAGGAAAGTGTCACCGTTCTACCTCTTCTACAGTGTGTGCTTTGACTTTCGCCACATTGGCAACCATTCAGCTAAGTAATTTCTTCTGGGCTCCTTTGGCCCAACTGTATGGATTTTTAAAGAAGACTGGCGGGAGTTAGAGTATCAGTACATGGAACAAAGCCATACTGGCCGACTCCCTGAAAACTTAGACTTGCATCCTTGGCTCCAGGAGAATTGTGGTCTAATCTCTGGAAATCCTTGTAAGAGGAGAGAAAGAAAGAGGCAAGAGAAGAGAAGGAGTTGTAGTCAGAATTCTCTAGTTTGTGGGTAGCTTGGAATGTTAAGGACTGAAGGAGTTTGTCATGTTAAGTATATTTTCGACAGCGTTGGACTTTAAACATGTTAGCTTGGAAATACCCTGAGTTGTCTGTGGCTTTTGTTCTCAACTTTTATTTTCTACAGGGGCCACATGATGAATGGTCATTCACGTGCAGACATTAATCAGACTTTGGCCCCCACCCTTACCAAGGCCAGACATTGGCACTGGACATCACCCCGCCCCCACTCCTATCAATATGTAGGGTGCAGATGGAATCAGCTCTGGATGGCACGCACTTCCCCAGGTTGGTGGGAATTCCACCCTCTTTCATCTGCCTCTACTCATGAGAACATGATAGAATGGTGGAAATAAAAGAGACATTATTAAAAGGATAACTTTGAATTCACAAAGCATTTTCTAATTTTAATTTAGTATTACTTGCAATAAAAAATGTTGACATTTCATAACTGATCTCACATCTATATCTGTCTAGACAATGTAGTTGAGATTTGCTGATCTATAAAATCAATTTAATCTTTTTATCACAATTATCAATATCTTCTAAAATATTTTGGTTATACAAATATTACATTATTAATCCAGAGAAAATGAAAAATAAATTTAAAACACTGGCACATAATTCCAGTAGCAAAGATAATCAGGGTTAAAATGATGAGAATAAAAAATGCTTTTTTAAAAATCAAAGCTCCAAGTGTGTGTATAAATTTGAGCAAAATGGGATTATATTATGCATGTGGCTTTGTATCTTTTTATTTAATACTATACCTTAAACATATTTCCATTTAATTTAATACACATTCAAATTCCAATTTTGACTAACTGCAAGTGTTCCAGTATATGGACGTACCACAGGTTGTTTAGCTAATTTCCTCTGATTGCACATTATAGTTATTGCCCAGTCTGTTACACACAAAGCTATAATGAATCCATTACACATCTTTTTCACACTTATCCAGACTATTTTCTTAGGCTAAATCCTTGGAAATAAATTTGCTGATTGAAATAGTAGGCAAAATCCCCAAGTATTTGAAAGCATTGTCAAATTGCCCTTTAGAAAATGTAAATCTATTTATACTCCCAGCAGTAGTGAGAGCCCTAACCCCATTCCCCACCCCTGCCCAGATGTTATTATTGTAATTTTTTTTCTAGTTAGAAAAAGAAAGGAATACCATCTTGCTATTGTCTTTTACATTTCTAATATTATGCATGAGGTCAAATCGTTTGTGTGTATGTAATAGTGACAATTTTTTGTATGTGGGTGAATTGTGTAATTGTTAAAAGCATATGTAGGTTTTGGAATTAGGATGTGTAGGTGAATTTCTGGTTGCAGTATCTACTAATTCTGTGGCCTTTGGCAAGTTCCTTACACACCCCATATTGCAGCTTTTTCATTTACAAAGTGGGGAAACCAGTAGTGCTTTCTGCACCAGCTTGCTGTGGGAAATAAATGAGATATTTTATATAAAATACCTCAGCATAGTTCCTGGAAAATAGTAAGCACTGGTGAAATATTAGAGGTGGCTGGAGAAAAGATTTTCTAAGCAATAATAGCATCTATTAGTAGCTCCCTAGGTGATGTTGGTAAGACAAGGAGTCAAGGGCTGTATGTAAGGACTCACCCCGGCGTGGCCTACTTTGACCATGAATCTGGAGTGTTAAGAAGTTCAAGTGTAAATACAACTACAAATTGGCCTCACAACCATACCAGAGCCCCAGCAGAACCCTGGAGCGAGAGAGACTCAGGGCCCTTTTCTTTCGTATTTCAGAGATTAGATAGGAATTGAATTTCCTGAGATCCTGCGTATGGCTTTGTTCTGTGTGCTCCTGTAGCCCTTGCCCATACCTGAATTGTGCCCCTCCCCCCCCACCCCCCAGTTAGGAAAGAAACCCTGGCCAGAGGAGAAATTGCATTTGAAGGAGACAAACCCTCTGCTAGAGCCAGAGTCTATCATAACGTAAGGAATCTGTGGGCTTGGGTGCAAAGAGACTGAAGGGAGCCCTAGCCTTGCCTACGGCCACCGAGCCCATGTGGCCATGGATATTTTAAAGTCATTTCTTAATCCTGTGAGAACTTTTCATCCATCTGTGTGATTTTTGATTTAAGTGACCAGCTGCTTTAAAATCGACTGAGCATATGACACGGGCACTCGGTACATCTTGAGAAGCAGAAATGAACTTATTCACTGAAAACTGCACTTCTCTCATTCCCGCACGTCCACCCCTGAATCACCCTTCACCAGATTGTCTAATGGTAGCAGGAGAGACTCCTTCAACTCTACCCTTAATCCAGACAAACAGCACCTTCCCCGCCCTGAGCCGGCTGCTTCGGGCTGCCTGTGGTGGCCGGCAGAGTGCCACTGGGACCCGGCGTTCCCCAGGCTGAGGAGAATAAAAGAGTAAGACGCTTCAGGGGTACCATGTCCTGCAGTGCAGGTGAGACGGGACATCGAGAGGTTCGAACCTGGTGCCCACCAAAATGCAATCAATAAGCCAGCCAGCCTAGTTAAGAAACGAGTCATTTTGGAGATTCAGGAACACTTCAGACCGGAGCAGGTTATCCAGCACAGGTGTTTTGATCATTGGAATATATCGAAAACCTCACACTGGGCGGCCTTCAGACTCACAGTGCTGCTTCCTGCCTGGGCCCAGTCCCGCCCTCGAAGACAAGGGGACCTGCGAGCCGGCAGTCATTTCAAAGCCGGGCCTCAGACTGAAATCGGAGAGTGTCTGAGTTCTGGCAGCCGCTCCACCTTTGTCTGGGTTGAGCTCGAAGCCTGTGCTTTCTGGAGGCGGTTCTTTGTATCTGCATTTACAATTAGCACGTTGAAAGAGAGGGCTGGAGGGAGGACCGTACACTGTGTGAGAATCAGAGAGACCCCCCGCATGCTCCTCATTGCATTTTTTTCCCAAGGAATCTCGGGAACACATAAAGCACAGGTGGCAACGTGTCGGAGGGGAGGGCAAGTGTAAGGGGGGTGATAATTGATGGGGGCCCCGAGTCCAGACCGCAGCTGTCCCCAGGTGCGCCCAACTGCATCTGTTCTTCTGCAAGGTACTACTCAGTAGCAGGTTTTGGATTATTTAAGCTGGGGAAACGTATCAGGAAAGTTAACAATGCTCTTGCAGAAGGTGAGGAGGTGCGATGCCACGTCTGAGGAAAGAAGCCACAGGAAGGGGATAAATTGCATCGGGGGGTTGGCACCCGGTATCAGAGACACCTCCCTTCGTATCCCCTGTGAATGCGGTGGTTCTGAGCAAGGCGGGCAGGTGGAGCTGGAGAACTCATGGGCCCCACACTGCCCCACTCTTCTGAGCAAGTGATGCATTTTGATCATGCGTGGATTTGTGTGAAACGTGAAGGGGATTAATGAAGCTAAGATGAAGCTGTATTTTTTTTTGTCTTTTTTTCTTTCATCTTTATTGAAACTACAGGAAGGAAACAGAACTATCAGCGGCTACCAGGAATGTTATTCCAAGCCAGTGTTCCCCCCAACTCTCCCTGATGCAGTGGTATTGGTAAAAGAAATAAATTCATTTACTGGATGTGATACTTAATGCAGGCCCGAGTCTGGAGTCCCACTGTCTGTCCTCAGTCAGTGAGGAGGAAGGCCAAATTGACAACATTGGGATGATGGGAAACCCAGGCTATTTGTCATCCACAATTCAAATCATGTGATGTATTTGGAGATTTCTCCTGACACAGTTCACATTGGAAAAGTCTCGAAAGGTCGTCGCAAAGTACCAGTAAAATCTGACAGTGAGAGAAACTGGTTCTTTCTTTCTTTCTTCTTCTTTTTTTAAATATAACTTTTCAAAGGTGGTGTTAAGGGTTTACCTGTTTTGATTTATGGGAATATAAAGACACTGTAAGAGAAGTTCGGTCAGAGTGTAGTTGGAATTTTTCTTACTGTCTCATAATGTTTCCTACATTAAGTGACTTTGGCAGGTAATTTCTTCCGTGGCGTAGTGGCTAGCAGGGTAGCCATTCAGGGGGGTGGCACTGAAGACGAGGCCTGGCAGATCCATGTAAAGGGTCTTCTCTGTGCCTCAAAGATGTGTGACGAAGAATGAAGTGTCCTGGATGCTGAACACTGACTACAAAGGGCGAATTCCCCACGAGGAATACTAATAACTGCTTACCGTCATATGTGAGCTTGGATGACTTATCCTTCTACATTAGCAAAAACATATCAACTGGTATATCTAGTATACCCAATATATACTTTTTAAACTGTATAGAGAAAAATATAAGTCTTCTATTTTAAGAGGAATGAGAACAAAGCAAGTGAAATCAGTCTATGCAGTGCTTTGAAATAAATAGATTTACTTTAGGTAAAGAAACAACATTTTTGTTGGCTTCTTTGTTTCCAGTGATATAACCAAGGCAGTTTTGAACATTTGGTATCAGTGTTTGAAAGGTGTCCTTTTAGAGTTTCTTTTATCCTCACCCAAGGACATTTTTGCATTTATCTTCAGATAGAGAGGAAGGGAGAGAGGGAGAAAGAGAGAGAGAGAGAGAGAGAGAGAGAGAGAGAGAGAGAGAGAGAGAGACATCGATGTGAGAGAGACACACCAAATGGCCACCACCCATACAACCCCAACTGGTGCGGGGGACAAACTGCAACTGAGGTACGTGCCCTTAGTGGGAACCGAACCTGGGTCTCTCTGGTCAGCACGCCAACACTCTAACCACTGAGCAAAACTGGCCAGGGCTTCTTTTTATTCTTTTAGATTTTTTAAAAAATTGATTTTTAGAGAGAGAGGAAGGGAGAGGGAGAGAGAGCGAGAAATATCCATGTGAAAGTGCAGCATCAATTGGCTGTCTTCTGCACACCCCCATGGTGGGGTGGGGGGGATGAACCCACAACCTGGGCATGTGCTCTGGCAGGGAATCAAACCAGCAACCTTTCCCAGCATGAGATGATGCCCAACCAACTGAGCCACATTGGCTGGGGCAAAAGGTCTTTTTGATTGACACTTTGGTAAAGTCACTGAGTCTATTAGATACCATGCTTTTGGCTGCAAGTAACAGAATATGCTATTAAGCGTGCATTAAACAATAAGAAGAATTTATATAAAGGATCACTGGAAGTAGAAAATTCCCATATTTGTTAAATCAGTAGCCCGGAGATGATTTAATGATGGGCTTCTCTCTATGTGTCCATTCTCCCTTCCTCAGTCTGCTGGCATTTTTCCTCAGTTTGTTTCCTGGAAACAGGATGGGCTCAGTGGTCCTACATGTCATGTCCTCACACAACCATATGGAGAAATAGGAAAAGAATTCTCCTTAAGTGTCTCCTTTTTCCAAGGAGGAAAAATTGTTTTCAGAAGCTCTTGGGTAAACTTCCTGTTAAGTCTTATTGGCCAGGCCTGCATCACATGTCATTGCTTTAGCCAATCACTTGTAAGAAAAATGAACTTGCCAAGAATAGCTTAGATTAATCGAGACGTTGTGCATGTGAAATTTCGGACAACTGGTTTCATGTCTACATGCAAAATTCACATTTCCTGATCCTATGAGAATAATTTAAAAAATTTGAAACTAAGATATTTTTTAAAAGTAGAAAATAGTCTAGTCATGCACACATTAGGTTATCAATGCATTAAACTGTGAGCTCCATAGGGGTAAGAACTTTCTATCTTGTTCTGTGATGTATCCCAGTGTGTGAAATAATGACTGACATACTAAATGCTCAATTAATATTTGTTGATGGAATCAATCCTTGCTTGTTGTCTATTCCAGAACTCCACAGTATCCCTCATTTATGTCCTGATTCTCTCATCCATGAACTTCCCTCCAACCCTGATCCATCATGGAGTCCCACCACATTTTTCAATCAACACCTGAGCCTTGCCCCATTCCTCACTTCGTTGCTGATATTCTGCTACCTATTTCTACCCAACGCCAACATAACCCCCACCCCCTCTCTGAGGTCTTTCTAGTTATCTCTATGAGTCACTGACAGTATCTTAGGTGTTTATAAACTCTTCTTCCCCATGTTAAACTCTACTTGCCTTGATGGTATGTTACCTGGGGAGCCACTTGGGAGGGATGTCTCACTCTGGCCACCGAGGCCAGTACCCCCCTCCCCAGTAAAATCCCTGATGCCTGTGCTGAAGGGGCAGCATCCCAGCCCGCAGATCTGCAAGCCCTCCCTCAGACTTTCCACGGGGTCTGGAGCCCATCACATAGTGCTCTTGACATAAAAAACAAGACACCTCTCTTTCAAATGGTGGCACAGTTTCTCACATAACCACCAAAGAGGGCTTCTTATCCTCATTGTCTCCCAGAGTTCTCCGCTTTATTCTACAAGACTCAAGCTCCGGCATAAGTCCTTGGGGCCAAACTGGGGAGCAGACACCACATAATCAACTGTTTTTGCTGTCTCTCATTCCTGTTACCTTTTGTATCAGATGTCACTATTTTCCAACCTTTCCTTTCCTCATTTCCTAAGACACAACTGCATGCATTTTATGTAGACTCAGCTGGGAACAAAACACATTTATAACTCTTCCCTTTTTTCCCTTCCTTAAACAACTTAAAGTGTCTATTGCAAAAGCACAGAGGTCTGGAACAGGTAGATGGTAACAGAACCTCCGACAGGAAGGATTTGATCCCTTGCTGTTCAGACATTCCTCACTGGACAGTTGTGTGATTTGTCTATTTGTGAGAAATGCTTGAGGACCACTCTGGGTGCACTACACACAACCTCTCAGTATCCACCTCTACAAGCTCCCAAACTGCTTCTGCAAGTCCCTTCATCTTTCCAAAGGTTCTTCTTCCGATCCCTGGAAGATGGGTGGCCCAGCCTCAGTGCCAAGTGAAAAGTGAATGTCCCTAGAAGCAGCTCTCAAGAGGCACAGGAGAAGTAGACATAAATATCTGACCTCCATGGCCACTCAGTTGGGAGGATTCTGGGGTGTGTTCTACACTATCTCCCACAATTCTCCAGGAGCACCATGTCTCAATTGCACATGGTGATTATCTGCTTAGTAAATGCACAACTGCCTGGCTGGTGTGGTTCAGTGGTTGATCGTGCACCCATACACCAAGAGGTCGCTGGTTCAGGGCACATGCCCAGGTTGTGGGCCACATACATACACAATTTATTGGTTTTTTCTCCTTCTTCTTCACTTCCCATCCCCTTACAAAAGTTTCCTGAGGTGATGTTCTATATATTGTTCTTGCACTCAAATCCTTATGTCAGGGGCTGCTTCTGGGGCAACCAAATCCAGACAGATGCTAAACCGTATTAAGTCTATGAGGATTACTTTAAAAAAATCTCTCTCCCAAATGTACTTGGATTGATACTGGCGTTGTATCCCTGTTATGGACTGTGTTTATGGAGTATAGTTCGGAGGAGTATACTTTCTCTATATTAGTTTCAGTAAAGGGCACGAGATATTTGGAAACGAAAAAACAAGACAATGTGAACGTGACTGTTTCCAAGAATAATGAGTTTTTAGTGACATTTTCTCCCTTGTTTATAAGACGTATTCCTACAATATAAATGTACAGGAGGTTTTCTTTAAAAATTTTTGACTTTCTTCTGGAGTGCTTCTGTTGTTGACAGTAACTCCAACTGCCTCTTGTTTGGTACTGAAGTTCATACAACAGACTATGAGCCAAAGTTAGTGATTTACTGTTTTGAAAGAATCTCCCAAAATACACTTGTTTGTAATATGTCTTGCTTTTGTGTCTCAGGTGTAAAATAATTGGCATTTTATGCCCAATTTGCCTTTTGCACGCGATACGCTGTGTGCAGCGGGACTTCAGTGTCTCGGTAGAAGTCACGTTCAGGGAAGTGGTTTAATGTGTCACCGTGATCACAGTCCACCCGGGGCACAGACTTTGTGTTTCCCATCGCTGTTTTCATCCAGGTCACCGTGAAAATGCCAAATTCCCTCCTGCAGTAGGCTGATCCATTTTGAATATAACAATTCATCAATAGTATGTTATCTTCTCTGATGGTAACCTCGACTGCATTTCCCCTTTGGCAGGTCTATAATGACATTATTAAATAATTCCAAGTGGTTTGAATAAGTTACCCTAACTCTCTGGCTCTTTCTTTGGTTTAAGTTGGAGCCCAAAGCAGTGTATTGTGACACACTCAGTTTAATAGGTGTCCCAGCTGTAGACTCCACCCCTGAGCATTACTGGCCACGGGAAGGAACTACGAGCTGGAGCTGGGCTGAAACCACAGCCTCAAATATCCAGACCTCTGACTTGTGAAAAGTCCAGCCTCTCCTTTGGGAGCATTGATAGTTATCCTTGTGTCAGGTGTGGAATTCATAATTTCTCTGAATCTGATAATTTTAGTGGCTTCTCTGGCCCTGCTTCTTGGGCTATTACTATTGTGCACTTAACCCGTGCAGGCATTGGACTCGGCACTCGTCCTGGGTTCCAAAACTCCTTGTGCTCCATCCGGATCACAGTTCCTTCGAACACTCCCTTCAGTGTGTGCGGCTGATTTTACTGATGTTTCAAGGCCACGGAGGGCATTTACATCGCAGAGCACACAATCACCTTCTATTGGCATTTTAGACGCCCTTATCCAAAGTACAATTTAGATGATCCCTTCCCCAGGGTAGTTCACTGACCACACCTCCCTACAGGGTGCTCTGTAATCACTCTGCTGGTCATTCCTGCCCCTCTTTCCCTTTCTTATCAGTCTCAGCAAAACAAGCTCACATCTATTTCATTGAGAAAGTCAGCTGCACTTCTGGCCTCTCTTTTTTCCTGGGGGTCTGTCCTTTCACACCTACATGGCCCATCAGGAGGTTCGCTAAGCAGGGACAGCCTCCCCCCACCCCCCCCAGGAGCTCTGATGCCAATTCTTAAGACCATTGATTTCTCTTTTTCCCTGCTCTGTTTACTCTCTCGGGAGCTTTGAAACTGCTTTTCTCACGTGCTGCCCTGCTCCAAACCAGTCTCTGTTGTTTCTAAACGTAAACTTGATCTTGTCATCGATCCTGTGTTGAAAATGCCCCATGGTTCTTGTTGCTCTATTGCTCAAAGCGTCCTTCCTGGTGACTTCTGTGAGAGAGGAGAGGCAGCCAGGGCAGGAACTTCTCCCAGAACAGTCTCCCGAAAGAGCAAAAGCCTTACTCTGTGGGAAGAGAACAACGGGCGTGTCTTTAGTGGAACAGTGGTGAAAACTCATTGCAACCGAGGGAAGGGCACGCACACCACCGGAAGCCCAGCACGCACAAGCACCAGACCCAGGGACACTGGCTGCCTAGAATCGAGGATTAATCAGAGCATCAGAAAATGCTCTGCCCTCTCCACCCCTCACCAGCAGGCTTACAAATGTCAAGTAATCATAACAGCGAAATAAAACAGAGAGAGCTGCAAGAGACAGTTTCTCTTTGGAGAGCAGCACAAAGGGAAAACACAAATCTGAGGGAGGTGGACCTTGAGGAAATAACTTCAGGCAAGCCAGTCCCAGAGTGGAGAGAAGGTATTACTAGCTGCAGCTAAAGCCTGAGGTACAATGAGCGTAACCATAGCAATAACAAACCCTGCACCAGCTTACTCCTGAGTAGGTCACACAAACCTCTGACAGTAAAGGCCTAGCGAAAGCAACAATGTGCTCATCTCCAAGCATCAAAATATTTACCCCAGTATTTACTGTTTTACACAGAGGAGTAGCTTTTGAGAAAAATTGTGAGATGTGCGAAGGCAGGTGAAATACACTCAGAAGAGACAAGGCAATCGTCAGAACCAGACCCAGACATCCAGACATGCCACAGTCTGCTACTGGCAAAAAGACAAACATATAGACCAGGGAACTAAATATGAAGCTCAGAGGTAAACTCACTTAAATATGGTCAACATGATTTTGGACAAAAATCCAAAGGCAATTTAATGAAAAGGAGATGGCCTTTTCATGAAATGGCGAGGAAAACCTGGATACACATACACAAGCTTCACACATATCTCAACCATTATACAAAAATAACTAGAAATGCCCTGGCCTGTTTGGCTCAGTGGTTGGAGCATCAGCCTGTGGACCAGAGAGTCCCGGGTTCGGTTCCCGCTAGGAGCACGTACCAAAACAAACAAACAAACAAACAAACAAACAAACAAAAAAACTAGAAATGGATCATTGACTTAAATGTAGGACATAAAACTATAAACTTCTAGAAGAAAATTAATGTAACTTTGGGTTTGGCACAGAGTTTTTTAGTTAAGAAACCAAAAGCACAATCTAAAAAAGAAAAAAATGGATAACCTGAGGTTTATAAAAATTATAAACTTTTACTCTGTGAAAGAAACTTGTTAAGAGAATGAAAAGAAAGGCCATGGAATGGAGTGACATATTTGCAAATTATATCCTGAATATGTAAAGATAACTTAAAACTCAACAATATAAAAACACATAACCCATTTAAAAAAATGGGCAAAGATTTAAACTAGCACTTTACAAAGAGGAATCACAGAGGGCAAATTAGCATATGATAACACGTTCAACATTGTTAGTTTTTAGGGAGATGCAAGTTAAGATCACAATGAGATAACACTACAGTAGAAAAGCTAAACCAAAACAGAACCAACAATTCCAAATGCTGCTGCTGCTGCTGAGCAAGTGAAACTCTAGTTCTAGTGGAATGTGAAATGGTACAGCTCCTTTGGAAAACAATTTGGAACTTTCTTATAAAGTTAAATGTGCATTTCTCATATGACTTACCAATCCCATTTTTAGGTATTTAACCAATCACGTAAAAACATTTATGTGAATGTTTAGAAAAGCTTTATGTGCAATCACTTAAAACTGAAAACAGTTCAGGTGAAATTCAATAGGAAAATGAATGAATACACTGTAGTGTTTCCACATAATAAAATACTACTTAGCAATGAAAAGAAAAAAAATTATTCACAAATCATCAAACAACAAGTGTTGGCGAGGGTGTGGAGAAAAGGGGACTCTAGTACACTGCTGGTTGGAATGCAGACTGGTGCAGCCACTGTGGAAATCAATATGGTGTTTTCTCAAAAAATTTAAAATTGAACTGTCATTTGACCTAGTGATCCCACTTCTAGGAATATATCCTAAGAAGCTTGATACACCAATCAGAAAAAATATATGTACCCGTGTTCATAGCAGCATTATTTACAATAGCTAAGATCTGGAAACAGCCCAAGTGTCCATCAGTAGATGAGTGGATAAAAAAGCTGTGGTACATTTACATAATGGAACATTATGCAGCTGTAAAAAAGGAAGATCTCTTATCCTTTGAGATGACATGGAGGGACCTGGAGAGTATTGTGCTAAGTGAAATAAGCCAACCGGAGATAAGACAAATACCACATGATCTCACTTACTTGTGGAATATAATGAACAAAAAAGCTGATGAACAAACTAGATCCAGAGACACAGAAAGGAGTGTGGTTCAGACTGACAAACCTCAGAGAAGAGGGGCAAGGGGGAGAGATGAGATAAATCAAAGAACTTACATGCTTGTATGCATAACAATAGACATAGACAACAGCGCTTGGAGGAGGGAGGCAAGCTAGGGATGAGGGTATCTGGGGGGAAAAGGAAAATCATCTGTAACAAAAATAAATTAATTAAATAAATATTTTCATTAAAAATTATTTTCTGACTTTCATGAGAAAGAGAATAAATATTCAGAATTGTTATTGTGTTTTATAAAAAAAACAATCAAGTCATGCAACAACATACATGAATTTTATACTCATTTTTTCTTTTTAATGAAAGAAGCCAGATATATATGACATTCTGGAAAAGGAAAAGCTAGAGAAATAGAAAGCACGTCGGTCGTGGGGGAGCCAGGGAGGGGCTGACCGAAAGGAGCAGCGTGTCAACATTCTGAGGGTCATTTCTGAATGGCATTGTAATGGTGGATGTATGATCCTAGGCATTTGCCAAAATCCACAGAACTATAGAACACAAAGCATAAATCTTATTTATGCAAATTTAAATAATAACCAGGATGTCAGTGAGAGCCAAGAAGGAATACAGACCGGGACAAACAAATGTATGATGTAATTATGAAAAGTGGTGAGCAGGAAAGAAGTTGACTTATGTAACTTTGGAAGACAGCATTTTAACTATATATTATAAGCCTAAAGACTAAAGCTGTACAGAAACTATTTACTCCATCTGATAAGTCTGTTTCTCACAGTGGTAGGGGTTAGCAATTCGGAAACTACGTTACATGTATACTAGGATTGAACAAATAAATACACATATTATAAAAAACAAATGGCAGAGCCCGGCTGGCGTGGCTCATTGGTTGAACATCGACCCTTGCACCAAGAGGTTGCTGGTTCGACTCCCGGTCAGGGCACATGCCCAGGTTGTGGGCCCGATCCCTAGTGGGGGGCATGCAGGAGGCGGCCAATCGATGTTCTCGCTCATTGATGTTTCCATCTCTCTCTCCCTCCCCTTCCTCTCTCTCTAAAATCAATAAAGCAAAAATAAAATAAAGTAAAATAAAATAAAATAAAACAAAACAAAACAAAACAACAACACAAATGGCAGAGTTTCCATTGCCAGAGAAAAAAGTTTACAAATGAGCAGGGAGAAGTCTAGAAGGAACCCTATGGTTCTAAATGAGATTCAGAGACATCAGTATGAACACATGTTTATTTTAGAATATATACAGTTAGATACAAAAAGAATGATAGATAGATATGTGCGTATGTTCACTGGCTGGAATACATACACACAGTCCCTGAGAGGGCCTCCTACCAGTGACACCCTAGTGGCAAGGAACACACTTAGCATCCAGAACTTGATTTTTAATTACCCTCTCCAGTAAAAGGAATCAGTTCTTTTAAAAGAAAGGGCCAGGTGAGGAAAACACAAGATAAGAGCACATGGTTTCAAAAAGTAATAAAATAAGGGGAGAAAAAGTCAAAAGGATATAGGAATTAGCAACCTTAAAGGTCTCCCAATGGTCAAAGCTATAACAACTTGAGCAAAAAAAAAAAAAAAAAGAATATAGTATTGAATTATAGCCCCAAAGGATAAAATATATATTGATGAGCCCATGCTTATATAAATAAATCAGAGAAATTCTAATTAATAAATATAGACAGAATGAGGAAAGTAGAAAATTGCCACCAGAACATTATAGCAAATTTGCTGCAGGCCTGATATGCTGATGAATGCTAAAATTAGTGGGCGAAAGTTTAAGAAGAAACTTTTGCATCACCACAAATTATCTCTCCTGAAAATGTTTCTTAATTACTATGGTAATTTTAATCATATATCTGTGATTTCTTGGATACATCTCCCTCCAGGATGCGGAGCTTATTTCTTCTCCCCTTGGGTGAGGGTTGGACTTCGCGATGCGCCTCTAATCAATAGGATAGGAAAAGGGAAAAGTAATAATGATACAGTGGAGAAACCTGGCAGAAAACTCTCCTAGCCAAGTCATCAAAGTTAGTGTCACCAAGAACAAAGCATATTGCTGTCATGGCCCTCGGGAGCCCAGGAGCTGAGAAGGCATCCCACCTCCTTGGTATTCTTCCCCAACTTTCACACTCTCAGTCTAACAAAAACACATCAAACAAATCCAAGTTTAGGGACCACTTAAATGATCGAACCAGTATTTTCCAAAGGTCAGTGCCCTGGAAGACAGTGATAAATGGAGGAACTGTCACGGATTCCAAGAGAGTAAGGGGACACAACTAGTAAGTTCAAAGTCGAATCCTGAGTTGGACCTCAGAACAACAACAAAAAAGGACTTTAGTGAAAAGCTGGTGCACTCTGAATAAAGTCTGCAATTTAGTTCACTAGTACCAGTGTTAATTTATTTTGATCACTGTACTGTGATTATGTAAGATGCTAACATTAGGGGAATCTGGGTGAAGGGTATATATGCCACTCTGTGTTATCTTTGCAAATCTTCTGTAAATATAAAATATTCATTTGAAAATAAACAGCTGCTTTTAAAAAAAAGGAATATAACATTTTCTGAAGTTTCGCACCATTGGTATTATCTAATTGTCAGCTCTTTGCTTGTTGGTCCTCAGGAAGGTCCTCAGAATGGCTACAATGGACTCTTTCATTTTTTTCAGAGAACACTGATCCAGTTTTTTGAATAATCTTAGCAGTGAAGGTAATAATTACGATTGTTGCTTACGTTTATTGTGTGTTTATTACATACCAGTCATTCTATTACATAGATATCCACTCATACTTACACCAATCCTATAAGGACATTCTATCCAATTTTGTAGATGTGGAAACTGAGGCAAAGAGAAGTCACACTTAAGGTCATATGATGGTTAGGTGTTGAGCAAAACAGACTCCAAACCATTTAGGATGCGGGTCTCCACAACCAGTGCCAGTCGTGATAGTGGTGAATGATTAATGGGAGCCATGGCATGGACTAAGCACGAGTGCTGTTCTATTGGACCGCCCTTGAGGTAATCATTTTTACTGTCTTCACTGATGGGGAACGTGGATCCTGGAAGGTGACACCGGGCGAGGACCCAGCTCCAGCAAGCCTGAGGGTTGCCTGTACTCCAATCTAGTCCACCTCACTAATTTTACAAAGACGGGCCTCTTCCCCCCACTGCTGCCGAACTCAGGGGCTCCATCATGTACATTTTTTTTTTAAATGATAAAATTGTGTTCTGCTATTTACCCTGATTTCAGATCACTTTAAGATCAAAGTGATATAAAGTGTTCCTCGTAAGTGTGGCAAGTCCCCAGTTGCCGCCGTGGGAGCACCACAAGATCAGGGTCCCCTGATGTCTGGGAAGTGTCTCGCACTATTTCCCAACATGACACCGTCGGAAAACTCCCCAGCTACCCGCCTGTGTGGCAGGCCGCTTGTATCGGTGCAGACAGTTAACACTCTGTGTCACAGGGCTTGACTTTCAAGAGCCAAACAACACAGCCTCTTGCAGAGACATCTCTTCCTACTCTGAAGTGGGCGGGGAGGGAAGAGCACCACCGAATGCTCCGAGGAAACGTAAAAGAGCAGAGCTACCACCATCGAGCAGGACTCTCCCGAGGACTCACCTGAGGGTGCGGCTCAGACGGCCTCTGGCGCCTGCCGCCTTGCAGGCTCTCTGCTGTCCAAAGTGGAGTCCTCGGACCCGGCGTCAGGGAGCCATCTGCGCAGGAAGGTCGTGCTCTCCTCACACCTGGCTGTTGTTATGGCTCTCGCTCAACACACCTGGAGTCCCTCATCTTCATCTCAGTAGGGGCGACTCTGCTGGGAAAGAATTCGCCCATTGCCGAGTGCAAGAAAATAATGGTACCAGGTAACTCGGCCTCGAGGTCCCACCAGGCCAAGGACACTGGAGGGATGATGAGACCAGGCTGGAAAGCAAAGCATCATGGGTATAGGGGGAAAAGAAATGTCCTTGCAAGTGGGACTATTAGCTATTGTTCAGAACGAGGGCTGGATGAGAGCTTTTTTATTCTAATTTTTAAAGTGAATACCCTCATTTATGAATAAAGAGAAGAAGAATGTTTAGATGAAGGCAACCACATATAGCAGCAGTATCTGTTTAGTTATTTCACAAATATTTACTAAACACTCACCATGTACTAGGCATTATGCCAGATGCAGGAGTAGAGAATTATAAGACCGTCTCTGAATCTGAGGAGCTCCTAGTCCAGAGGGAAGATGGACTTGAAAACAAATAATTGCAGTACGGCATGTCCCAGTATAAAGATGGGTACCAGCTTATCAGAAAGACCCAAAGAAGGTGGGATTTCCTGTGCTTGGGTGGGCCCAAGATTTTGTATACACATTTTTTTCTTGTGGACATAAAATAGTTGTTAGTGTTCCACAATACTTGATAAGATAGATTTACACACATCTGTTAGGAGGGTGTCATCTGTTGTCAGATGTGAAAATCATTTGAAGTTCAATTAAAGTTAACCTCATCTCCACTGCTTATTTCTGACTATTCAGCACAATTAAGTCCTCTCTTTTGCACCATCACCTTCTCAGACAGTAAAAGGCTGATGTACGCCTACCCTAGTTTTCTGGGCTTACCCCTAAATAGCTTCATACATTTCCACCTGCACCAAAGTGCTCATGTTCCTCAAATGTATTTCCTTCTGTCCCATCTCTGTACTTTTACATATACTACATCTTACACCTGGATTGTCTTCATAAATGCTAAACAAAATTTAATCCAATTTTAAGTGTCCACTCAATAGTGCCTCTTCTAAGAGCAACCTATCTGGAAGTAGCCTTCCCTTTTGAATGTCTAGAATGCAATGGTTATGGCTCCTTTGTCTTACTTACCACATGCTTCTTTAGGTTGCCGTTATTTCTGCCTCTAAATGATACATGATTTCATGCTAGGTACCCTGTGACTTTTTCAGGATCCAGCACATTAGATGGGACATTCAATGGATTCAGCACACTTGCAAATAAATGCACCTGTGGAAATAGATGATGAGAAGGTGCTAGAAAACTTGCACTTGAAGTCTAAGCAAGTAAAAAATGCTCCACAAAGAGACAAGATACATTCCAGAATTACCCAGCAAAGAAAAAAGAGTGGCGATATCAGTGGCCTTCTCAAACATCTGGTGGGGCTCAGTGAGGGTCAGGTTCACGGGCATGCTACCTGTGCAGTTACACAGAGCTCCGACGTGGTTTAATGCTCTGCTGTTGCCATTTTGACATTCTGAATACTTTGCTAAGAAGAGGCCCTGCACTTTTATTTTCCTCTGGGTCTTGCAGATTATATAGTTGGTCTTGGACCCCATTTAGGAAGCAGTTTCGAGATTCAGAAGAACAAGAACTAGTGCATACCAGTCATTGTTAATGACCGAGAGGAGCCAAAATAGCGTGTATGATGTCTCTGTAGAAGTCACAAGGATACGATTTCCTTTCTTCTCTGGGGTGTCCTCCCCCACCCCAGGAACAATACTATGCCTCTAATTAGCTGGGGGCAAGTGGATGTAAAGTGGTATATTAGCTTACAAGGGCTGCTATACCGAAGTGCCACAAACTAGGTAACTTGAACAACAGAAAGGGATTGTTTTACAGATCTCCAGGCTGGAAGTCCGAGATCAAGGCCAGCTTGGGTCCTTCTGAAGGCAGCAAGAGAGAATTTGTTTCATGCCACGCTCTCCTAGCTTTTAGTAGCCTTGAACATTTCTTGACTTGTAGATGGTGTTCCTCCTCTCTCTTTAAATCTGGTATGTGTCTGTCTCTGTGTCCAAATTTCCCCTTTCTATAAGGACACCAGTCGTAATGGATTAAGGCCCACCCAAATGACCTCATTGAACTTGATTCCCCCGTAAAGATCCAATTTCCAAATAAAGTCACGTTCTGACATGCTGGGGGTTGGACTTACTATATCTTCTTTGGGGAGGTGGAGAACCCAGTTCAACCCATAACAGGTGTATCTCTGTCATACATAATTATTATCATTTTTATATTAAATCCTCTTTTAATTAAGATTAAATTAGATTGAATTCAATCTCTCATTTTTCTGTGGTATTATAAAAGGAACTATGATTTCCTTACTTCTTTCTCTTAGGAGTCTACCATTCAGAGGAAATTAAAACCACCTTTCTCTCAGCATGTACAAGGAGTCTTTAGGGTGTTTCCCACCCCCACCCTCATCCTCATACTAAAAGGTAACAGATATCACGTTGACTCTCTGGCTCACATGGTTTAGCCACATAAGAGGCACAGCCTTCTAAACCTGCAAGAACTCTACAGGTAACTTAATACAACACCTTTATTTTACTAATGAAGAAATCCAAGTTAAAGAGGTTAAAATAATTTGCTGCAAAGCACTCAGCTAATTAAGGGTAGAAATGGAGTCAAAGCCATGTTATTTAACTCTAAATATAGGAACTTTTTCATACATCACTGTCAGTGCCTCTGTGTTTGGTGTCAGGTCAGAAATCATTGCCAAGAGCAGTGTGCAGGGGCTAACCCTTTATGTTTTTCTTTTAGGACCTTCAAGGTTTAAGGCATTATGTTTTTATCTATACAAAGAAATATTCTAAAGTTAGGTAGAAAAGTTCTCAGATCCACACCCCTTGTATGCCCTCACCAATTCTCACAAAGTAGGTTGTGAATGCTTAAATGCAGACAGGAGCCAGACAGATCATGGAACAAAATCAACTGGGTTTGGTGGCAGTAAGAGGGAGCTACAGCAACCTGGAGAACACAGGCCCTTTCTATGACCGAGGGAGAGGGAACAGCCCTCTCTTAGCCCAGCCACTCACTGCCCTGTGGAATTACGTGCTCACTTTTCCAGATCTTCTATTATGTAAAGGAAGTCTACGAATCTAAACTTTATTTACACATTTCCAACTTTACAGTGTGGGGAAAAAAAATCAAATTTTGAGAAGCACTGTGTAAGTCAACATCTGTCAGGGGGCCTGGCCAGTTGGAAGCTTCTGATTCATATCTTCTCTCTTCTTACTCATCCAATAATTCTTTCACCACTTGGATGCTGCTAAATGTAAGAGCACAGAAGCATTCTCAGAAACAAAACAGAGTCACCTTCAGCAACAGGTATTCAAAGCTTTCTGTTGAATTTCTCTGAGCTGTCTTTAAAGGTTTTCATACGCCGAGTAGATATGCCACTGTTAATCTTCAGGGTTTGTGAGTAACAGCAGCAAAGTGTTATAATTAGTAATCATTGGAGTTAAATGATTTGTCACCTTGGTGTTTGAATTTCATAAAGTGTCAGAAAGGTTTTGGGAGAAGGACATAACTCCCTTAGTCTGGGGGACGGTCCAAGAATTCAACTTCTCAGAGGTGAACTTTCAGTTCAGATATTTATGGGCGGAGAGACAGTCTAACGCTTGGTGGAATGTTTTCTACGCAGGTGGTTTACCCTAAAACGAGCCAAGCCCGGACCTATTAATTCTCCAGGTCAAGGTGAAATTTTTGTGTTTCCTTTTTGACCTTTAATTTGACTGATAGAGATAAGTGAATAAATCTGTTTATTCCTTTAAAGAGCACGTCAGCCCCCCCATTTCAACACCAATGCCTGTCAGTTTGCATTCATTCAATGACCCCCTCCCACTGGCTCTTCCGCTGTGCAAAGCTGGCCTCCTGCGCCGGTCTGTTGGCGTTATTAAGGTGGGTGGGGGTGTTTTCCCGAGGGAAAGAGTGACTTCCCCCCTCCGAAGCACTTGATGTAAAGGTGGCCCGCCCGAGACAGGCTGTCGATCCTTTTCCTTTCTGTTTCCCTATTAGTCGCACCGGCTCTCGGGCGGTGGTTTTCATTCTCCAGAGCGCAGAAATTGTGTGCGAGACAATGGGCTTGTTTCTAATTTGGTGTTTCCGAAAGCTTGGCAAAATAGAAATAAGACTGTATTCAAAAGTTGAAAAAGAGCGTGTAAATAGCAATAACTGAAATTTGTGATTAAACAATTAACGAAAAAGAGCCCTATGAAGTCATTAAAAGTATAAAGAGGAGGCGCTTCCCGCTTTGTCATTACCGGGTGTGAACTGTTATTATTTAGCATTGATTGAGCACCAGCCTTGCGGGAGCCGTTCTGTGAACAGTGGAGTGGGAAACAGTCCCTTCCCAGCGGCATTCTCATTAGAGCCAGCAAGAAAGCCCGAGGAAGTTTTAGGCAGCATTCTACAGAGGTACAGAAATAAGTGAAGGGAATGTAGGCAGCATGACTATTGCAGACTATGGTAAAGAGATCATAGGCTTTGGAGCAAAACCAACAAAATTGAGTTTGAAGCTTGTCTTCCTCTAGTTATCTCTGGGATCTTGGGCCAGTCATTTTATTTTTCTGGGCCTTAGTTTTTTCATCTATTACAAGGGGATACTATTATCTCTCTTACAAAGTTTTTGTGGGAAATAATGGTGGTTCATGGAAAGTCAAAGAACAGACTAAATACTCAGGAAAAGACAGACATCTTATTCTGATTATTGCTACTAGCAGCCTCAATTTGTAACCATCTCCCTGTTTTATAAAATTGATTAATTCTAGAGATATTTAAATGTCATAAAGAATATGAGAAAGAGGAATTTAAAGGGATCAGGAAGAAGTGTACCAGTCAGTTAGGAGTATGTTATTTCATTTGGCCTTAAGCCAAGCAAATGTTCAGCTGCCAGTTAAAAATGTACCACCTGCCTTCACCCTCTCTTTAATATATTCTTTAAAGTAGCACGGTGGAAGATATCCAGCTATAATCAGAGCATGCCTTTTAATTTTCATTTTTAAGCATTCAAATTCTAGAAGGAATCCCAGTTTTGGATCTACGAACAATGAAGGACTTACGAACCCAATGTGTTTAAAGGAAACACCGCTCGAGACAAATGCATTTGTAATATATTTTGCTTCCGATTTGTCTCTGTTCATATCGAGTGATATTATTTTCCCCTATACCAGATGCAAGTAGAGGATCATGTAAGGATGGCTTAGGAGAGACAAGGATACTTTCACCTGTGAGAGACAGAACAAGTCAGAGGAGAACAGAGAACAAAAGCACTCTTTGACAGCAGGGAATATATTGGATGACCTAATGCAAATATTACAGACTTTTCAAAGTGCTTGATGTTACAAGTATCATTTTGTAGTGTGTGCCTCTCTCAGCACATTTGCTATTTTATTTTAATACACACGATTAGCACTAGAAGTGGAGAGTGTTATGGATAAGAAATTATATAAACATGGAAAATGTAGCCCTAGTGATCAGGACAGAGCTGAGAGAGCAGGTCTTGCCAGGTATCTGCAGAAGGGCTTAACACCCGTCTGGTCAAAGGCACGCAGCAGGCAGCGCCATAGAGTTCGAACAGGCAGGCAGATTGAATGTGGCCACTGCTTACAGAGAAATAAAAATTTTAAAAAGAATTAAAAATGTCTAGTCCAGTGCTTGGCACATAGCAGACACTCAATAGATGGGACCGTTTTTATTAGTCTCTTTTCTTTCAGGAAGTAGGACATTATTGCTGGTTCGAGAAATATTAGAGACTGTTTATCGAGCACCTATGATGCCCCATGAATATTCTGATGAAAATCCCTTTTA
Source organism: Molossus molossus (assembly GCF_014108415.1). Lineage (NCBI taxonomy): Eukaryota > Metazoa > Chordata > Mammalia > Chiroptera > Molossidae > Molossus > Molossus molossus. The sequence continues at coordinate 41,923,114 of NW_023425353.1, forward strand.
CTTTCATCATAGCACTTTAAAAAATAATTTCTTCCTATGGACTCATCTTCCTTGCATTTCACACTAAAGGAGGTTTTCGGATCTCTCCTATGGCCTGCACCATTCACCTTCCAGAGTCAAAAGTCTATGTGGGGCATGTCAGGCTGTCAAAATAAAAATAAACAACCAAAACAGAACAACAACAACAAAACCCCCCTAACACCCAACAAGGCCCTACCTTAAGGCAAAGCCTTAGTAAGGGAGAGACCTTGAAGGGCTTCCGACTTGAATATTGTCACCATGGCCTTTGCATGTCCTTTTCCCTGACAGCTGTTCCTTTCTGCTCCCGTCTTGATAAAATCCAGATTGCCCAACAATGAAGCATGACCTGAGAAATCTGTGTTTGTAACAAGCTTCTAGGTGGCACAGAGGTTGCTTGTTCAGAGGCCGCACTTTGAATAGAAGAGACTAGGAGATTCTCTCGCTAGGCTACCTCCTCAAATCACAGCTTCTTCAGATTGCATGGCTCAGAGGAATAATCAGTGGTCCTGATAGATATTGAGCCCCTGTTATTTGTATCATGAATCATAACATAGCCATTTTAAATAGATAGCTGTAAAAACGAGAAGTTCTTTTGAATAGTTGAAAGTTTTACATTACCTTTTGTTTTGTTGACTTTCCTCAATCATTGTTCAAATTTAAGTTTAAGGTGTCAATAACAAAGTTTTATAACTCAGCCATTAGTTGTTACAAATAGATTTTCTATTCTAGGTTTATGAACCATATTGTTAATTGACAATTAAGAATGATGTACATCTATTGGGCTAGTTTTAATTAATTCTTTCCCTTGGCTGATCCGTAAGTTTTAGGAATGAGCACAGCTGTTTATTGGGAGGGCCAAAGAATGTGTTTATAGGTCTGATAATGAACTAGAAGGTCATCGTGCCCAAAGGATATTTGTGCCCATTTGGGGGAGAATTGTAAAGGAGTGTATTATTGTGGGATGGATAATGGTGGGTTCCTTCTACACTTAGCAATTTCATAGCAATGATACAGCTGTGTACTATGGGAAACCACCCAAACACTTGGCAGAAGTAGAATACCAATGGTTCATTTCTAATTAAACTTGTTTATTTTATTTTTTTCTTGTTGTGTGTATGGCCTTATTTCAGGTTTGAGTTCTTTCTGTGATACAAAGACTGAATGCAGGCAGAATACGAAGTCTGCAAAGAAAGGCTATGTTTAACGTTCTAGACTCATTTTTTTCTGAAGTTTTGCCTTCTTCCTCTTCATTCATAATTTCATATCATATCAGGAACTTATTGCCTCTTCTCTCCCTCCTATCTTTTATGTTTGATTCCTGGGAAATAATCAAATATCAGCTTATTTATATAAACATAAATTAATGTTTCTTTTCCAAAGCATATTTACATTTAAATTCTTATTTTGATTTTAAGTTGGAAAATAATGTCCAAATTATTGGGAAATCTGACATAAATTAGCAGAGAGGACCAGAGGGACATTATAGGGCTTCTGGTTTGAGCACAAGGTGATAGTGGGGGATGGATTTGTTTGAAGACGAAAATAGCCTTTCCAGTTGGCGTGGGAGTTCTTTGGGATTTAACTAACTTTATAATTAGTAGACAACTGATCAATACCACGTGTTCCAGTTTGCCAAGAACTCTTCTTCCCCTCCACCCAGTGAATGACTTAAACTTGAGAAGAATAATTCAGATTTCAAAATAAAGAAGGGTCATACCACATTGTACCTTGCAAAAATCGCTTCCAATTTTGCTATTTTCTCTTACCACATTTTATGTTCAGGTTTTTGTTTTGTTTTGTTTTGAGAAAATTGGTTGCAGGAGTGGGAAAAAAGACTAATGTGAAGAAAATCAAATATATGGCAGTTTTGTGCCCATCCAACTTATTCTTTCAACAAATAGTTATAAAGTATCTAGAACTAGGTAGTGCGGGAGCTCCAAAGAATAATTTTTTTCTTTTTTGAGGAGAAAACACTAATTTTCGACTCATCTTAAAAGAATAAATTCTTCATTAAAAGAGAAAATAAATTGAAAACACACAACCACCGCCCATGGGACGACGTCTGGGTGGCGTGTTGCATAACCTCACAACGTGACTGTGCAGTCCCTCTGCGGATGGTCAGCCGGAGCAGTGGCGTGGGGGATCGTCGCCAGCCCGCTGGGCAGCCCTGCGGCGCGTAAGGGCGACAGGAAAGAATGGTCTCTACAATACTTCTCGAGATGCTCCCCCCTTTATTATTATGATACCCACCACATCCCATCTCATTCTTACAACAAACCAACCGCCAAAAAATTCCAAACTGACCCGAATGCTCTAAAATGTTTTCTCTGTAAAGTTCATTTTTCATGAATTTTGCACAATGAAGAGGGGTTTCGGAGTCATTTCTAGTGACCGTAAATCCCTGTTACTATGAAAAGGGCTTTTAAAAGGCAGGTCTTATCTCCCTGTTTAGATGAAACCTATTCAACTTCCCTCTTCAAACAAAAAAAACTCTCCAGAGTCAAATGTTTGACTTTTTTTTTTTTTTTTAATGAAAACATGATTTTGAAGAAAAAGCACAAATAGAGCAAGTGAGGCAAAAGTCTGAGTAGATTGTTTGATGACAGAAAACCAAAATAGTTACTGCCTTTTCCTTTCTTCTGTTTTTTAAAGAAAGCAGCTCACAGCTACAGGTGGGCTGCTCCGCTCAGACCAGAGCAGACACAGCCATCAAAGGATCGTGAGTAATTAGCCACGTGAAGGCAGCCATCACGTTCTGAGATCTGTACATATCTATCCAAGCAGAGGGGAAATCGTGTAATTAATTTTGAAGCTGTTATGATGTTTCAATTGATTTGGATCAGGAAAAGGAGAACAATTAAGAAGAATCAGAAAACAATATCCCTTTTAGTATTCTAAAGGGAAGAGAAAAATTAAATAGGAGTTTAATTGAAAAATTCTGATCTGTATGAGGGAAATGGAAAGTTGTGTGGAAAGGAATCCTGACTTCTAATGGGAGCATGGATATTGGACCAGCATCTTGGGCAATAAAAGACTGAATTCTAGTGACCATTGAGCCTTCAGTAGAGTGGGAAAGTTAGACGCCAAAATATTAAAATGGTTTCAGGTGACTCTGAACCCAAAACCTGCCTGAATAAAATCCTTCCAGAATTATTCTACTGAAAAACATTATTTTATATTAATTCCTAATAGCAAGTACAGAATATTGTCACTATTTTAGTTATACCTTGAACTTTTAAGGTCTATTTTACTTTCTTTATGTGGTTCTTTAAGGATTGGGATAAGGATGTACATATTTATAGCCCAGATCTTTCTGAATGCCATTAGTAACTTATTTGCTGAATAGAAAAAAAAATATTGACACATTTTCAGGCTAATATATAAGGTAAAGTGTTTTTAAGTATTAATATATTTTAAAGTTTTCAAAGCAACCTTGCAGATAATAGCTAAGAATCACAAGGTGGAAAAAAATTGCATTGTCTCTGTATACATTTGTCAGGTACTCAATACTTAATTAATAGATTTTTAAAAATTAAATGCTTATATGTTTATAATCTTGGTGCCTACTGCTGCTTCAACCACTCTTGCAGAAAAATTGTGAAGTTTTCCTGTGTCCTCTGTACTCATAATTTCCTTGTGAGCATAGTTTTTTCAGGAAAACTATTATCTTGGAACCCCTAAAACATGTCTTTTGAAACTCTACTTAAATTAAGAATGGTGAAGGCAACATAGACAAAAAATATGTATCAACCACAGGTTCTATTGCTTAACAGTTTGATTTAAATATAATGACATGCCTATGAATTGTGGCAGAATTTTTGTCTCAAAAAAGACTAAAATAAGGATTGAATATATTTTGTTCAAATTGTACAATTCATTGTTTTATGCAGAGTATAGTTACATGATATTAAATTTCCTCATGAGCCAGTTTATTAGAATGAGTCTTTGCTAGTCATCTTAGAAAACTGGAATCAAAAGAAAAGAAACGGACAATGTTATGTCTTATGGTGATAACCGTTTCTGGTCTCTGGCTACATGAATTTATGGCCAGGAGGTAGAATTCTCCTGTTTTCTGAGCTTGCTAATTTGGTTTTCTTAAATTCAAAGATTCACTATTTTGAAAGAGAACATTCCCGACAGGCTAGGCAAGATCAAGAGTTGCCTCTACCATCAAAATTCTATTGATAAGATAAATGTATAGGGCAAAGCATTTAATGGTTGGTATAGGAAACACCCTATTAGAATATGCAAAATTATATCTATTTCATGACCACATGTTAGAATGTGCTAGATAAAAGATGCAGTCTTTTTCATCCCCTAATAAAATATGCATATACTTTGGGCTGATTGAGACTCTTTGCCTGATAGTGCATTTTTCTCAGCTCCTTCCCAAACCTTTTTTTCTCCCTCTAAAGCCCAAAAGGAAAGTCAGCTAAGAAAAGCTCGTGGTGCATTCTGGGGGCATTTCATGCGCTTTCACATACTCTAACCAGCTCTGACTAAAGGATGAAAAGAACATGGGCAAGCAATGCCACTCAGTATGGACAAGCAAGATCTGATTGAAATACTTAGAAAACTCAAACTGTTCTTGCATTTTTGTTCCAGTCACTCATCAACGTCTTTTCTATCTGAGCATCGCGCTCTCTTCACATCTTTTCAAACTACCCCCCAGAGGGATGATTTTTATGGCCTTCTTTAAAAGCAGAGTGTCATGTTGGGGAGCTGACATGCACTGTGTAGCCTACAGAACTTGCTCCTTAGACCCTTTCTTCTCTACCAAGCAGCTGTTCGGGGAAGGATGTTTGCATTTCAACGTGGTGTTAGTAAGTCAAGGCTGCATGAAGCCTACATCGCAATCTTTTCATAAAACAGTGCCATTTTGAGAAGGGCAAGTAATTATATACTAAAAGAGACTCCAGGTATAAGATGCTGGGACACCAGTGTTCCTTTACTCCAGTCATTTCCTGGTTCCCTGCCCCTTCACAGAGTAACCCTGTGAACATACTGCAGAGGCCTTCTTACCTGGTCGCTAAGGCCTCTGTCTCCTTGGCAACTAAACTTTTCAAAGATTACAAGGAAAATGTTTTCTTCAGCCCTGGAGCTGTTTCAGTGCCTTCAAATGTCAGAAGAGAAGATTCTTCAGCCTCATGGGTGCTGGGGACAAGGGGACAAGAGACAATATTTAAAAGCACGTTTAGTTAATTCTTCACCAGGCAGCAACCTTCAAAATGTGTTCAAATGTAAAAAATAATGTATACAAATTGTGGAAGAGGTTTTGAACTTAGGCAGAGGGAGACTTCCCTCTTTGGTGGTGCCAACAGCTTTGGGTATGGGACATCCTGCCTTGCTCTCCTCACTCATTTTCAGGGCAATGGGGATCTGCTTTTATAACCGCCGGGGGAGAAAAGGAAGTTGGGTCACAAAAGCCCTCACTGATTTTTATCCTCAGTGCAAAGAAAATGCAGTTTTGAATATTTCCCTGTTACTTATTAGATCTCCATGAACTGCCACCTACCTAATATGTTCGTGTGTTTGTTTTTTGTTTTTCAATAATCCCTAACCTGGACATTGTCTTAAAGTAGCTTGCTCTAATGGAGATGTTTTACAAACTCTTCTCTAATCTCCAAACCCCAAACCATTTTCCCCCATACATAACTGCTGGTGTAAGGGTGGGGGCTTACTATCTTTTCATGGCAGTGAAGAAATATGTTCTCAGGTCTTTTCTTCATCTTATGCTCTTCTTGGAATGGTGGCCTTGGAGGTGTGACTGGTTTCGTCCCTGCAGACGTGACCTGCTGAAGGCTGCACCTGCTGGGCTTTGGAGTCTTCACTCTTTCTTGGTACAGTCAGAGCGTAGAGGGCCCCTTATGTTGGCCTGGCACCATTCGGAGTCTCCTTGCTGTTGTACATGCCCGTGAGGGACAGCAACAGGTTGATACTTGAGGTCCAAACCTGCTTTGCAGCCCCCCCAACACACACACACACACACACACACACACACACACACACACACACACACTCTTTTCTCCCAGGACTCTTTTCTCCTGCTGTGGTGACCCAGCCAGACCCTAAACTGATACCCATGTCCCACTGGGACCCATGTAGACACATCTAGGTCCCATTCAGGCCTGTAAAAATCAGGTTGGACTTGGGAGAACGGAACTCTTACCCTCCTTCTACTTAAACTATCCTGTACCACTCAGACCACTTTCACATGCTGACTTCAGACTGGTGAGCCTCATCCTAGGGTCCCACATGTGAATTGGGATGAAGCCCCTGCTGTCCACGTTCACTTCAACTTGGTTTATCATACTAGATCTCCCTCAACTCTCACTGACCCCCTCTTATGGATGGAAAACCAGAAAACAATCCTTTAATTTTATGCTTCTTCCATTTTGCTTTACATAATTCCTTATGGCTTCGAGAATTAGGATTCTCTTTCATTTACCCGTTTTGTCTGTTCAGACATTTTCCTATCTTGCACTTTTCTCCAACTACACTCTTGTGCTTGATTCTTAATGGTAGACAAATTGTGGGAGAGTGGGGAGGGGTAAAAAGATAAAAAAAATCCCAGTCAAGGGCATAGAACAGGAGGGTTTTCAATGATCATGCCTACTGACCATTGTGGACCACCAAGATTACTGCCCGTGAGCATCCTGGGGGAGAAAGCAATGCAGGAGGGGCATGGGTACCTTAAACAGTGGTAAAGAGAAGCAGGGATAAATAGGGTTGGAGGAGTTTCACAGAACAGAAAATGGAAAAGAGAAATTTTAGGGTTTCCTTAGGGACATCTTGGAATACGTCAAGCGGAGAAAAAAGAATGTGAGACGGAAGATAAGTTCAGAGATAAGAGAAGCTGGATCACATATCAAGTTGGAAACAAGAGACTGACACAGATCAGGAAGGCGCAGGAAAGTCAGAAGGGGGTGGTGTGTAAGAATAGACTAGGTTGTCAGGTGGGGGTCAAGACATGAGGAGTGACATTCTTTAAAATTAGGTGTATGGAATAGAATTCCTTAACGTAAAACTTACTTAAGGAGGATGACTTTTTAACAAATTTAGACAGAATATACCAAATCAAAAAAATATCTCACTATTACAAATGAGTTCTTACTACCATCATCATTATTATTATTTTTGTCTCAGTTTGGGTCCCATGCAAGCTGGCTCATGTTTGTTATCTCAGATTCCAAGTCCATCAGCAGAAGACAAACCATCTTATCATCAACAACATCAGAGCTTCATGATTGATACTTATTAGGCTCTTAGTATATATTTGCCAAGTGAATGAATTGATGAATGACTAAATTATCTCACCGAGTTCTTAAGGAATAAATGGCTCTAGCCCACCTAAATTTATCCTTAAATATTATTCAAGTGTATACTCTAATTCATTCTCAGTTAAGAATGGGGTTGATAAGTACCAGGTCATTTAGGTAAATTAGTCACAGAAAGAAAAAAAAATCAAAAGGCAGAAAGTATTCTAAAAGTGACTTGTTAAGACACCCCTGTGAGATTCTCTATTACCTTGCCAGGAAAATAACAGCCCATCATCAATACAGGTAATTGCTGAAGCACATTGATAGGAAAGGCATCTTAATTAAAGATTCTATTGGAAACATATGTGAACCAATCCAATTTCTAGGCCACAGGGCAATAATAACCTTCCTATCTAATATGTTTCTTATTTTTATGAGCATTTATTGTTTGGAGCAATACTGTCTAATTGGACCAAGCACGAGGGAAAAGAACATAAATGCTATTTGCTGTGTTTGATACAGCTTTGAATGGGAATGCGACCGCAGAGCACGGGGTAAGCAAAGCCACCGTGCAGCTTGACTTCCAATGGGTCTTAACCACAAGGAGAAGTCCTGGCTAAGTCCACTGGATGTAGATGTGGGAGCTGGTGATATATCTGCACTCAGGTATTGGTGCTCACTCAGATTTCCCTTGTTATTCAAACTGTTTCTCAGACTGAGGGGATTTTTCTCTCAATGTCCCTGAATCCCATAAGAGTGCAAAGTACTAAGTGTCCATCAATCCTCAACAGATGAATGGATGAAGAAAATGTGGTATGCGCAGGCATGCATGAAGAAATATTATTCAGCTATAAAAAAGAAGGAGCCCTGGCCGGTTTAGCTCAGCGGTTAGAGCGTCGGCCTGCGGTTCAGAGAGGCCCAGGTTCAGTTCCCGCTAAGGGCACGTACCTCGGTTGCAGTTTGTCCCCGGCCCTGGATGGTCGTGCGGGTGGCAGCCACTCGATGTGTCCCTTTCACATCGATGTTTCTCTCTCTCTCTCTTCCTCTCTCTTCCTCCCACTCTACCTGAACAAAAAATGGAAAAATGTCCTTGGGTGAGGATAAAATAAATAAATAAAAATAAAATAAAATAAAATAAAAAAGAAGGAAATCCTGCCATTTGCAACAACATGGATGTAACTTGAGGCCATTATGCTAAGTAAAATCAGCCAGAGAAGGACAAATACTGTATGTGGAATCTGAAGAGGCTGGACTCTGGTCACAGGGTGATCTGACCATAAATTCCTAACTGGGAAGGTCATGGTGGGTAGTCCTCAAGCATTTAACTTTTTGTAAAAGGTTTTTCTTTGCCTTTAGCAAGCCCTGTCCATTGTTTCTGTGCATCGAGGTTACCACACCTTTGAAAAAACTGTAACCACCTTCAAGACAGCACGTAACCTTGTTAACTGCCAAGTAATCCAATCCCCACCTTGCTTTTCCCATCTCTACATGGTCTTCCTTATGTTCCCTCTTCAATTTCAAGTGCATAAAAGAAGCTGCACAATTCTTAGTCCTTGGAGTGTTTGAGATCTTGCTCCTTGGCACATGTCAGCAGTTTGGCTCAAATAAACTCTTAGAAAAATTTGAAAAAATTAAAAAGCTGAACTCATAGAAATAGAGAGCAGAATTGTAGTTGCTGGCAGCTGGAGGGTGGGGGAAGGAAATGTTGGTCAAAGGGCACAAACCTCCAGCTAAAAGATGGCTAAGCTCCGGGGATCTAATGCATGGTGACTATGTTGACTATAATGAACAATATTGTATAATATACCTGAACGTTAAGAGAGTAGATTTTAAATGTCGTTACCACTCACCAAAAATGGTAATTATGTGAGAGGATGGAGATGTGAAACTTATTGTAGTAATCATTTTGTAATATGTGTTATCAAACCATCACATTGTACACTTTAAATTTACATGTCATATATCAATAATATCTCAATAAAGCTGGAAAAATTCAATAAAAATCTGGTATGATATGTGGAGAACAAGATGGGGAAAAGAACAAGATAAAAAGGAAAAACTTAAGGAGGAAACTGAAATTGCTATTAGAAGTAATAACTTATGAATCCTGAACAATGTACCACATTTTTCTGCTTGCAATAAAAGATTAAGCCTTAAAATAAAAATGGCTGCATATAAAATGTTCTAACTTTTGGCTCATATCAGTGTGTGCATGAATTAAGATTTTCTAAATTCTTTGATGGGTTTATGTTTTTGAAATGAAGGAAAAATAGATTTCTCAATTCAAAACCATTATTGGTTGCATAGAGTAGTTGCTGTATTTTCAATAAACAGTTCTGACTATGATTCAGTGTATTTTTAGGGGGTTTCCAAGAGCCAGGATAATAGATACTTTATGGTTTGTCCTTTTATACTGATTATTGATAGATAAAGTTTTCATCTACCTCTTTTTTTGTTGTTGTTTTCATTGTATTCTTTGGTAACATTTTACTAAAAACATCTTGCTTTTAAATGATTTAGTAAACTATGGACTTTTATTGATTTGATATATGTACAACTATTGCCTATGCTATAATAGCACTACAATCAAACCAATGAACATTTTATCAAGAAATATGTTTCAGCAAAATAATTCAACTTGCCGGTGGTTTAACATTGTACATCAGGGTTGACACTGTTTGCTTTTATTAATAGAAAACACAGTTGTGAACATAATACCGCTTCCCATTGAACTCTTTCAACCATTGTTGCTGTTTTTCTTAGCCATCTTTCCCATGTGGCTAAATTTTTCCTTTTTTTTTTTACCCTCATTTATTCTTTGCCACCTTTGTTGACATCTGGAATATTATTTATTTAGTTCTCTGCTTGTTTGTTCTAGCTCAGGTGACCTAGAAGGCAGGACCCAAGTTGCAAACTGGGATTAATCTCTGCACTTTTTTTATTAGTGGCCTGGTCTTTGCACCGAGGCTTGAAGACAGGAGGGTAGAAGCCAAAAGACTCACACAATCTATGCAAGTGACCTTTCAAACAAAGACTTATTGAGTCCCCTCGGTCACGTGAGAATTGTGATCAGGTGGCTCCGACCACAAGATGTCACGAGTGGAGAGGAGACGTGAGTCTTCACGATAGAACCTGGCAGATGATTCCTTGAGCAGTAGTTAAGAGACACTTGTTATCTGTGCCGAACTTGAACACTCTCTGTCATGAGATATTCTGATGTCGAATTCCTTTTGACTATTTCTGATAATTCTTGATATTTACCAGACCAGAGATGTTTTAGGGCATGGGAGAGTTGGGGCAAGAAAGCTGACACCCGAACAAGGGAGTCCTTTGTAATGGAACTAAAATATTAAAATGACAACTCCAAATAGTAAATTGAAGCCTCTAAATTATGTTTGTTTAGCAGTGGATTGTGTGTTTCTAAACCTAGTGGGAAAATCTGAAGTCACTACTTTTACGTTTGGTTGATCTCTTCAGATCTGGGGTAGGAAATGAACTGTCAATATACATTGGTGTAAGGAGTAGAAATGGGGACTCTGTTGACTGAATCTACTTTCTAAGACGATGATTCTTCATTATTTCCAGGAAGACGGGTCAGTTATTTAACTTGTGTTTACTTAACATTTGGCATTAGTTTCTTAGTTTTTTTTTTTTTTCTTTTTAAGGAGGAAGGGCTTGGGTACACAGAGTTGGATACATCAAAACCCTTAGTTTATTATATATTTTTATAATTGGCCTTTGTGTGTCTAGATTTGATTTAGTCATTAGTTGATTCATTATTTCAAATATATAAGCAGTCCTTGCACAAGTTCCAAACAAAACAAAGCTAACCCTTGATGATAACTTACATCGAATGATGTCCCCTCCCAAACAGCTTATGTGATTTTTATTCGGAGAGGAAATCTGCAGCCAGACAAGATAAATGATTTGTCCAAGGTCACACACTGTGTAAGGGTGGAGATGGATTCAAATATAAGGGTGAACCTCATAACCATGAGCGATACGTTTAGAAAAATGGTAATATGTTAGTGATACTTCAAATAAGAAAAAGAAAGGAAAAGAGAAGAGAAATTATTGGAAGAGATGACACTGTATATTGTTCAGTAGGTGACTTACCTATGACACAATAGCTAAAACGAAAAACCACATTGGGGAACATTCTGTGAGGGATATGCAGGTTTTCATGGACACATAGCCTTAGTTACCTATAAAGGAAAGATCTATGTAGTCTAGAAAAAGGCAATGATGTATAAACCTGAACACCCAAAAAGCCATGCATGCATATGCTAGTTACATTTGCTGAGTAGTCTTTAAACCATTAATCTAATATGCCTTATTTGTGCAGGGTAAACCTTCCATTATTATGTGCCACATATGATTTATAAAATGATCACCAAGTGCCCCTTTTGCATGTCTGTTCAGACAACATCACATTCCTTAATATAGTCACCTTGGAAGACCTGGCGCTTGCTCCAACCATGCTGCCAATTTCTTGAAATGTTTTCGGAGCTTCTTTTAATTGGATTTTCACTTGCTGCCATCATATGAGTTGCCTAATAAAACCAATTTCATTATTTTAATGTTCCATCTCCCCGCACCACTACCATTCAGAAGAGCATCATTTATTATTCTAATCCATCAGGATTTTGAGCTGCAAGCAACAGAAACTCTTACTGATGTAAGCATAAAAGGCATTTAGGGCTAGAAAATTGAGTGGCTCATAGAATTTCTGGGACTACTAGAGAGCTAAGCCTTGTAAACAGGCAGCCGGTAAAGACATCCATAGTGCCACAGTTTCCACCTCTGACACCATCAGCAGTGAACGATGGCTGCTGCCCGTGGCATTATGTATGTTGCTGCCATTGCCCCTGTGGCCTGAAATAATTCTCCTCTGTTCCTTGTTCCTTGATCTGCCAGCTCCAGATTCAAAATCCTGGTTGGGTCCATCTGATTGACTTACCTGCACCATGGTCCTATGATTTTCTGGAGGGCTGGGGAAAGGAGGGTCTAGCTTTATTACCTTCTTTAGTTTTCAGTGACTTGTCATATGGCAGAGGTGGAGAGAGGCTAACTCCTATTTGTGTTCTTCGTCCACAGGGTCGAGTTGTTTCTGATGGTTTCCTGGCCAGAGTCTTGTCAAGGCCTCTGGTGACTCCAGGCCAAAGATTTTCCCCAAAGAACAATCCTACCTATGCAGAAAGTTTCAGCCTGCAGAAGATTCTTCTTCAAATTCTAATACCACTGGCTCCACTTAATGTGTCTCACTGGCAGGGGAAATGAGATTTTTCTCTAAGGTAATTCTAATTAAATCCACTAGCTGCATTTTACATACCCTCAGGAGAATACAGAGAATACACTCTCTGGGTACTTTCCGAGGTGTAATCTTCCAGTTGAGCGGCTGTGCTGGGGACGGTGAATCTGCTCTGAGGCTGGGCATTTGGGCTGCTCTGGGGGGTGTTAGTACCCTGGTAAAATAATCTCGAGTAAGTCAGACTCTTCTGATTGACCATGATGAGATTTTACTGAGCACCAGAAGCCAAAGAATGTGTTTTATATGGTCTTTTATGGAAAGAGGCTGAACTATATCCTTCTAAGTCAAGGATGGGATCATGTGGTGGACAGATCAGGGAATCTGGTTTCATTCATCTCTATACCTTCCCCAAGTCCTGAAAATATTTGTTTGAAAACTTTAGTTTATATACTGTCCTAACCTTCTTGGAAAAGCAACTTTCAAAATTCACAGAGCTCTGTTACCCAAGCTTTCTTAGATCTTAAAACACTGTCCCCTATCTCCTGCTACCTTCAGGCATTAGTGAATGGTGAACAGACGGGCAACATTTTTCTCTTCCATAGAAACAGATCAAAGATCAAGATTAAGGGAGCCTTTAGGTCATAGGTTTCTCCTGCAGAAAAAGCATCTCATGAGAAATGAGAAGAGAAAAATATTATGCCAGTGGTATGGACTGAGATGGGAACTTCAAGGTCCACAGCTTTGGCAAATCCACATTTTCCCTGCAGTCGCAAAGATCATCTAGATGTTACCCCTTTAGCAAAATCTGGACAGACTAGGGTGGGGATAAAGAGTGAGCAAGGTACATGACTAGTGGGCAAAGAAGAGTGAGGTCAAGTTTTTACAAGCTCTGAAAATCACAGCTCTTCCATTAATAGTATGTTTTCCAGTTTTATAGAGCTATTATCGACAAATAAAATTATAATATAAAGTATACAATGTGATACTTTGAGACACATAGTCAAAGGGTTTTCCCTTCTGAGTTAATAAACACATCGATCACCTCACATATTTACCTTCCCCACTTTTTTGGTAAGAATATTTAAGTTCTACTTCTTAGTAAATTTCTATTAAAACACAGTATTGTCAACTATAGTCACCATGTTATAAATTAGATCCTCAGACCTTATTTATCTTATAACTGAAAGCTTATATTCTTCCTCTAGCCTCTCCCTACTTCTCCCAATACCCATTCCTGGCGACCGTTATTCTACTCTCTGATTCTGTGAGCCTGACTTTTTAAATTTTCCTTCCTTCCTTCCTTCCTTCCTTCCTTCCCTCCCTCTCTCCGTACTTCCTTCCTTCCTTCCTTCCTTCCTTCCTTCCTTCCTTCCTTCCTTCCTTCCTTCCTTCCTTCCTCCATTCCTCCCCCTCTCTTCCTCTCTCTTTTTCTTTCTCTCTTCCCCTTCCTTCCTTCCTTCCTTCCTTCCTTCCTTCCTTCCTTCCTTCCTTCCTTCCTTCCTTCCTTCCTTCCTTCCTTCCTTCCTTCCTTCCTTCCTTCCTTCCTTTTTTGGTTAGAGTGTCATCCTGTACACCAAAGGGTGGCAGGTTTGATTCTGGTCAGAGCATGCTCAGGTTGTGGATTCAATCCCTGGTTGGGGTACATGCGGGAGGCAACTAATAAGTGTTTCCCTCTCACATCAATGTTTCTTTCTCTCTAAAATAAAGATTCCACATGTGATACCATTTAGCATTTGTCTTCTTCTGTCTTGCTTATTTCACTTAGCACAATTATCTCCAGATTCATCCACATTGTTACAAAGGGAATAATTTCATTTTTACGGCTGACTAATACTCCATCATCTCTCTCTTTCTCTTTCTCTCTCTCTTTCTCTCTCTCTCTCTCTCATTTCTCTTTCACCCAGTGATTAAATTAACTATTGTGATGTCACAAGCAAACCACCCCAACAATTAGTATCTTAAAATAGTAATGATTAATTATCTCTTGAAATTCTGAGTTTGGGCTGGGTATTTTGCCAATCTTACACAGGTTATTCTCACATTGGTTGCATTCATCTGATGGGTCAATTGAAGCTGGAGGGTCTCAAATGGCTTCAGTCATATGTCTTGGGCCTTGGTTGGCTAGAAAGTTGGGATGTATCTCGCTACATTGTTTTTTATCATTCAGTCATCTAACCCAAGCTTCTTTACATGTTGGCTATGTTTCAAGATGGTGGGATGGAGACTGCAAAGTCTCTTAAAGTCTAGGCTCTAGAATTTCTGTATGTTGTTTCCTCCACATTCTATTGGCTGGAGAAAATCACTAAGGCAGTCAGATTCAAGGGAGAAGTAGATTCTATTTCTTGATTGGAAGAGCAGCAGCATCACATTATAAAGGGATGGATGTAGGAAGACATGATTCATTGAGGGCCACTAGGAATGGTTTTCCTCTTCACTTGGCTAATTTGTATTTGTCATATGGGTCTCAGCTTGTAGGAGCTTTCTTTTTGTGCTCCAATGATCTTCTGAGCTATTATCTTTGAAATCACTGGCTTCCATGTGTCTCGTCTAGTTTGTGAGTCTATCATTTTATCTTTAGGGCATGGCACAGAGACTGGTTACCTGGGAGGAGTTCACTAAATAAGTGGATGAGACTCAAAGAATTAAGGATCTTATCCAAAACTATACTGAAAATAAGCTCTAGTGTACTACCTGGAGGTCTTCCCTCAGGAGAGGAAGACATTATGTTAATGTTTAATAATAATGGTTAATACAATGGAATAAACTTCTCAGCTTGGCTTTTAAGAATCAATTAGTAATTTTAAAAGAAGTCTTTCTTGCCTGGCTGGTGTGGCTCAGTGGCTGAGTGTTGACCCATACACCAAGAGGTTACCAGTTTGAATCCCGGTCAGGGCACATGCCCAGGTTGTGGGTCATATCCCTAGTGGGGGGCATGCAGGAGGGAGCCAATCAATGTTCTCTCTCATCAATGTTTCTATCTCTCTCCCTCTCCCTTTCTCTCTCTCTCAAATCAATAAAGAAAAATGAAATGAAATAAAATAAAATAAAATAAAAAGAAATCTTTCTCATTGTCATGTTTGTCCTGGGGAAGAGATTGCCTATTCTGGGGATGAGAGCTGGAGTAGAGTTTTACCACTCAAAGTGTGGCCTAGGGACCAGGAGCATCAGTATCACCTGAGAGCTGGCTAGCAACACAAAAGCCCAGGTCTGACCCCAGATCTACCACATCAGTATCTACTTATTCACATGAATCCCAGGAAATTCCTATGCACTTTAAAAGTTCAGGAGCACTGGATTAGAATATATTCCGGAGTGCTCTTTCACACTTACTACAATAGTGACTATTAAGAGGCAGCCTCCGAAGTAGCCTTACTCTCCTAACTAGGTAAGATAATATTTAATGAACAGTCACCAGATTTCCTGGGTGACTTGAGTTTGACTCTCTTGTGTTTTCTTAGTATATATAAAACCAAAGCATTGATGCTGGGCTTTTTCCTGAAGTTTCTCAGTGGAGCCCTGACAGGAGTATTTGCTGCTAAAACAGCAACATAATATTTGAGCTGCTTTAGCGTATACTGTACTTTTAATTGTTTCAATAGTAACAAAAGAATAAGTGTGTACCATGTAGGTGATACCTCGTAGTTCCTAGAATTTGTGTTGTTATGTTTCCTACCTTTCAACTGCATATAGAAGTGTTTTCCATTTAACTTTCTTTTTCTTTCTTTTTTTCAATTAAAAAGAAAAAGAAGGAGGCAGGTGAGTGTGTTATTCATAATAAATGGAGAAGAAAAACACAAAACCATAGCTATGTGAAGATATGAAAAGAGATATAAACAAAGCTTTTCTAAATTCAACCAGAATTTTATTAAATATTCAAAAGTAATCATTTTCCATGTAACACACATAATTCAAACCAAGAGAACCAAGAGTGTCAGGTGACAATCCATTAAGTTGTTGTGTATACTTGTTATTTGTATTATATATTATTCCATAGTATAATAATTACTATTATTGTTTAAATAAAAAGAACACATTGTGATGTCAAAGGTGTATTAGAATTTCTACTATAAACAATTTACACTATTTTAAGGGGGTGTGTATATGTGTTTACATGCATTTCTATGTTTGTAGGCTGAGCTTCCTTTGAATCCAATCTTTGTGAATAATCTCTTTAGGAACACCATCAGCTTCACGAAGACTTGGGTTTTCCAAAGTAGAAAGGGTACTATCTCTTACTGGGAAATTCCCCAGTCTGGGGACGGTCCCTTACCCACTTAAAGGCTTTGCTAATTCAACAAGGAATATTGAAAGTGCCATCAAAGCCTACACAAACCCCTTATTTGCATATCTTTCTTGATGGCATCCTGCCAATTTGCTGGAGTTGCCCAAATGTTCAGCAGCCTAGTTACTCAGCATATTAAGGGTTAAATTACTGATACAGGAGCTGGTATCTAGTTGGGGAAAGATCGAAGTCAGAATTAAAAATGCCAGGCTCAGGCTGTATGTCTGTCCCTTTTCTGTTACTGGTCAAGCAACCCTTGAAATGCAGGCAATCTAGGGCATGATTCTCACAGCTGAGCCAGTAATAGAATCCTCGGGAGAGCTAATTATACAGATATTGCTGGGTCCCACTCCCTGGGTTTCTGATTCTGTAGGTCTTGTGTGGGCTTGAGAACGTGTCCTTCTAGCAACCAGATGATACTGGTGCTATTGGTCTGGAGTCCACATTTTGAAAACAACTTGCCTAGGGTTTGGTTTATTGACATCGGCCCAAAAGTTAAGAAACTCTTCTGAGATCATTGCTAGGACACTCCAGAGGTCTTCTTTCTTTCTGATAAGCAAGGTGATGTGATATTAAGAGCATGGTTTTTGAAATTAAGTTGTTCAAGTTCAACTCCCAATTCCAATATTTGCTTGGCTAAGTGGTTAAGAGCAAGGTACCTAATTTATTTTGTCTCAATGTTCTTGTCTGTCAAATGGGAACAATAATACCTAAATCATACAGATTTTATGTAGATGAAGTGACAGTAATATATTAAAAGCATAATGCTTTGCATTTATGAAATGCTCCATAAAAATTCTTAGTTATTATTAATTACTATTATTTACTCCTACATAAATGGATTGTTCCTGAAACTTCACTCAGGACCTCTCAGGGCAGGAATGTACCTGTTATTTTAAAAGGTATATCATGTATAAACTTAGTGTCCAGACCAATAGCATACATAAGTTCAACTCACTTCAATCCAATACATATTTATATCTTTTTTTTTTTTTGTAGTATGTACCCCTAGCGGGAACTGAACCCGGGACTCTCTGGTCTGCAGGACGACGCTCAACTACTGAGCCAAACTGGCCAGGGCCCAATACATATTTATAGAGTGTCCACTTTGTGTTGGAGATTATGCTAAATATTGGGCAAATATCTAAATATGTTTGGCATTCATTGTATTAGTTATCTGTTGCTGCATTACAAATTGCCCACAAAACTCGGTGGCTTAAATAAACATTTATTATCTCACAGCTTCCGTGGGTCAGAAATTCACGAGTGGGTTTGCTGGTGGCACTTCAGGCTCAGGATCTCTCATGAGTCTGTAGTCAGAATGTCTTCTGTGGCTACAATTCTCCAAAGGCATAAATGAAGCTAGGGGATCCACTGATACTCCTGAGACGTTAGTGCTGGTTATTGACAGAAGGCCTCATTTCTATCCCACATGGACCCCTGCCTAGGGTTGCTTATTGTCCTCATGACATGTTACCCGGCTTCTCTCAGAGCCAATGATCCAACAGAGAGTAGGAAGTAACAATGCTTTTCATGACCTGGACTCAGAAGGCATACCCTACTGCTTCTGCATTCTTGTTGGTTATGCATGTCATCTCTGTTCAGCGTATCCAGTGACATGGTGGGAGGGGAACTACACAAAAGGTGCAAATACCAGGAGCTGAGACTCATTTGTGCCATCTTGGAGATTGGTTACCGTACTGTAAACCTGAAGTGTAGGAGGAGTGATATGTCTACTAGTAAATAACTGTACTCAAAGATGGGGAGGCATAAGGTCATCAAGTGGAGCTGCAGACTCAGCACTGCATGAGAAGAGGTTGGCTCTAGTCAATAAGCAGATGCCTTGTGTAAGAGGAGTGTCCAGTTTGGGCCTTGAAGACAATGTCAGGGAAAAACATACCTGAAAGAGGAGCAACATGAGGTGAGGAAAAAGAAAATAATCTTAGAAAACAGGGGAAGCGATTTGTTTGCATTCCAGGCTAAACCTGTGTGCCTGTCCTCACACAACGGTCCTCTACAAAATAGACAACCTCACTTGCAATCCAGTTTTTTAAACTGAGGACTCAGTATGGATCCTGTATGCTTTAACAGTCCTGTATAATAAAGACATCATGCCTGGAAATGGGCTTCCAACTAGACAATGGGAAAGTTTCTGTCCTCTAAACTTTAATAGCCTTTATGGTTTGTGTTCCCATTAATAGGGTGACCATTTGTCCAGGTTTGTTGAAGACACTCTTAGTTTATGCTTGTTGCCCTTGTGTAATTAATTAATAGTACCTTCTTTTGCTTTAAAAATGTCCTGGCTTGCACAATAGATTATATTTTCACTTGATCAACAGAGGAACTGGGTAGGATGAGTTTTCCCAACATAGAACTAAATTCTATGTATCCTGAAGACAGACACTGCAAATTAACTTTCTTGTATTCTCCAATACTAGACCAATTCCTTGGTTAGATAGGGTGCTAAAATAAAGATTTATTATTGATTGGAATCATATACTATCCAGAGGAGATTACATATAAGCCTTATATGCATTATTAACCATTCCAAAAGTTAGCCAGCTATTGTAAGTGTCCATGGAGAGAAGAAAATGTGAAGAGAAAACAGTAGAAAGCCGGTGGTGGAGAAATGATTCACTAAGCATGTAAGGGGTTAAAGTAGTTCTTCAAGCTCTGGGTGTGAACTACATATTGTCTTAATAATACCTCTAATACCTGTGCATTTATATGAGCAGAACAAGTGAAAACCTGCCTTGCAGAAATTAGATTAAACAGTAGAAGGAGACAGTCATTTTAATAAGGAGCTTCTATATAAAAACCCTTGATACTTCATTATCTATTTATTCCTCTCAGTCACTCAATTTTATTTTATCCTGCATAATTAAAAAGGAGACAAACCAAATCTTTAAAAAATGATCCAATGCCACTGTGTTTTGTGTAAACAATATTGGTTGGATGTAGTTCAGTTTGTCTGTGTTCACGGTCTGTTGCTATTCTTTCTCTCCTTATTCCCATGAGGTCTTTCACAGCTTCACAGGGGGTAGAAATATCTTGTGATACAGAGGCTATTAGTAGAGTTATGCTCACACATAGAGAATTATACTATTGCAACATTTCAAAGATGAAGCAGGCAGTCTTAACATTTCCCTTTTTTATCCAGATCGTATTTATCACATTCTGTACTCCCTTGGCGCACCATATTTATTGGTTTGAGAAGTATTACTACTCACTCATTCCCTCATTCTCTCACAAGTTCCTTGAACCAAACTTTCATTTTGGATCTCTGCTGTAAATTTGATTCAGTGTGAAGTTTCTTGGAAAGCTGTGATAAATGTTGTGCAAGGGTGTCAATAGTAAGACAACACTCAACTTCTCCAACCCATCTAAAAGAAGATTGCATTTGTATACAATGCATATATATTTTGCTTACATACATTAGCCCACTTAATGAAACATACAGTTTCCAGCGAAAGATCCCAAACAACCATAGCCAGACACTGAACTTTCTGGCACATGGTTTTCTTTAATGGATAATAAAGCTCAAAGCAATTAAATAACTTTATACAATTCTTGTTAGTAAGAAGTTATGAAAGTTATGGCAATTGCAAAGTTTAAGGCATTAAGATCACTGTCATTTAATATGGAAATTTGCCAAACGTTAACATGCAGTTAGAGAGAGCTCATACCTTTAGACTGGTCTTAAAGTTACAACCCATGCCTTATTTGTTTCTTTAGAGTATCATGATCCATAAATGTCAAGTGAGTTTCCTATGTACTTTCTTTGGTTTGGAACATTTATTGTGCCTACTGAATATAAAGGGGGAAAATTCTTAACATAATCCTTAAATAGATTTGATATGTGAAGAGAGAATAAATTGGAAATAATTTAGCCAATGGGTAAAACTGTAAGTCTTAGTTTTTCCGTGAAGTCTCCTTAATTGTGATTAGCATGTTTCTCCACTCCCTTTTCTTTTCACTGTTTCTCTAGGGCTCTAGTAAATTAGGAATGAATAGATGTGAAAAAACATTAGAGGTAAGGTGATAGGTGCTGTGATTGGAGGAGGACCGGTAGACAGAATTCTCTTGGGATGATTCCTGGGAGCGGAATTTCTGGGTCATATGGTAAGTTTTGGAAAATTGTCAAACTATTTCCCAGCGTGGCTGCACCTTTTACATTCCTTGTAGCAATACATGAGGTTTCCAGTTTCACCACATCCTCACCAGCACCTGGTGTTGTCTTTTTGATTCTAGTCATTTTAGTGCACTGCATGGGTACAATAACACATTGTGATTTTAATTAATTTAATGACTTACGTTGTGAGTGTTTTATGTGCATATTAGCCATTTGTATATCTTCTTAATTGAAATGTCTGCTCACATACTTTGCCCATTTTTAAAAATTGGGGCTTTGTCTTCTTGTTGAGGTGTAAGAGTTCTTCGCATATTTTGAATACAAGTCCTTTATCAGAGATATAATTTGCAAATATTTTCTTTTAGTCTTTGGCTTGTCTTTTAATTTTCTTAATGGTGGCTTTTATAGCATAAAATCTTTTACTAATTTTCAATGCATGCTTTTTTAAAGACATATACTATTACTTTCTTATTTCTCTATCTAAATGGAATCAGAAACTACTCTATTGCCTTTACTTCCATCATCTCAAGTACTTGAAGGTCATTATTTTTTTCACTTATTCAACATCTGCTCCGGAGCAGGTTCTATATAGTTACTCTTGCTAATTCTCAGTTACCCTGCAAGGGAGGTGTTATGGTTCCTATTTTACAAATAAGGAAACTGAGGCTCAGGAGGTTTAGCAACTTACCCAAAACTAAAAAGGGACGTACCAGAAGCTGCATTTGAACATAGTTCTGTGTCACTCTAAACCCATGGTTCCCAGATGATGCTAATATGGGCTTTGTCCAGGGTGGCAAAGTCACAAGTCTTCCATAGTTGGAAGCAGGAGATAAAACCTTAAAAAGTTTGATTGTGCCTTGTCTTTGGCCTAGGAGACTGGGGGAACAGCTCCCATCTCTCTTTTGCCTCTTCATCTGCTAGCTGTAAAGTAGCCCCTGTTAGTCATCACAGCTAAAAAAAACACACGCTGTTTTATTTCAGTTATTATTCATCAAACGTTAATGAAAATACACAACAAATAATTACAACAAACACGGTGTCTGATTAAGATGAAAGGGATGACAATTCTGTGAATTTTTAATCTGAAAAATAAAGACTGTTACATTAATAAACCTTAATTATATCATTAAATATTTAAAATTACCTTCTTTAATAGATTTTATTTTTATTTAATATATTTCTTTTTTAAATGTCTATAACACTTTCATGAGATTGGTACATAAAATTCTATCAACTGTTACGGCAAAAGAGAATTTTAACTTAATATATTCATCATATTGATCTCACAACTTCCACTTTATTTATTGTTCAGAAAAGCTAATAACCCTTTTACACTTTATTATAATTGATATTTTCTCCACATAGAGTGATAAATAATTAATACCATTATAGGGACATCATGTACACTTATTTTGAAAAAAAAAATTCAGCAAACCATTTGAGTAGTGTATTATACATTCCATTTTAATACTCTACACTTACAATTAATGCTACATTTTACAGGAAAACATAATTAACTTTGGGAATCTGTCTTGCAATGACCACATTTAGGCAGCCGAAACTAAGGCAGGGGATCTATTCTAAGCCAGCTCTCTGGTTTTTCCACATTTCAGCTGCTTCTAAAGGATCAGCAAAATTATACACCTATCACCACGTCTTTTCACACCTTGGGAAAGGTGTTTATAAGAAGGGACTGGATGATCTTTTAGTCTTGTGCTCTCTACCCAAAAATTGAATTTGATTTTTAATTTTTGCTCAGTTTTAATAATTGTGTTTTAATGAAAAAGTAACATTCTCTCAAAATTGCTGATATGATAATTAAATTCATTTGACCTTTCTCTCCCACCAGCCCAAGAAGCCTTTTTGAGGGAGAAAGAAAAGGTAGCCATTGTTGATGTTGCCATGAGTGACTTAACTGTTTACATCTTCCAGGGATCCAACTGAATGAAAGGTTTCAGGCGTGGGACCTGGGCATCTGGGTTGAGATGCTAGCTCTGCCTCCTTCTAGCTTTGTAGCTTAGGGCAAGTTCCTTTAGCTCTCTGAACTTGAGTTCCTTCCTACTAGATTGTAAGCCCCATGAGAGGCGAGACCATGTCGGTCTTATTAATTTTAGTCCGCAGGCAGTGTCTGACCCGTGGTGATCCTCAAATATATTTGCGAATGAATAAAGGAATAAATGATTCCATTATTGGATTGTAGAACCCTTATGAATAAGGGGAATTACTTGAGAATTTATGTAATGAAGTCAATGAGATCAGATCATCCAATTAGTCAGCTCTGATTCTGTACCTGTGGCCCAGACAAACTCAATTATGCTCAGTGAGATCAACCAGTAAAAAGGAAGCCTGGGCTATCTGGCCCCATCATGAGCTATTTCTGAATTTGTTTGCATCCTGGCCTCCGACTTTGCCCCCTATCATTCGGCTTGCCTTTGCCCCTTAAAGCTGACGTGTAGACACTAAGGCTACTCCTCTTCTGGGTGCCTCTTCCTCAGCTTCTGTGTGTTCTTCCTTCCAAGGACTTGTACCTGTGAGTGACTCACTTTGGAGGCTAGACTGCAGGCATACTGAAGCCACTTTGTCCACATACACAGGCTGCTGGCCTAGGAGCTTTGTCCTGCTGTGGCCTCCTGGTTCCCCCTTCTCCCACCAGCAATAGCTTGTACTCAGTGACTGATTGAATAGTACAGGAGCATAAAAGCCCAGCAGATTGCCATGAATTGAATAATTTACACTCCGAACTCTCCTGTGAGATCAGACTGAGGCTGAGACTTTTCTTGAAATTGTACCTGTAGTTGCAGCTCCTCCTGCCCTCCCATGCTAGCACCACTTTCTGGAGGCATTTCCTTGACAAATCCTTTGTCATTGCAAGGAATGACATTGCAAGGTCTACTTCTGGGAAGCTCAGCTGAAGACAAAGATAGATTCTGGTTTCCATATTTGACCAGCAACACATCTCCTTTGCCTCACCTCGACGATCCATTTGCTAGTGTCAGTTTCATGTAATTATTCTATCCCGAGCCCCCAGGACTCTGCTTTGGCATAAGTATCCAGACTCTGCCTGCCCCGCCCCTGCCCGGTGTGTGTGATCCAGCCCTCCTCAAGAGAGATGGTACTTCTCTTTCACACAGTACCACATTTTAAGCTGCATGGTAACTCTTTAGTTTAGGGCAGCTTATAGTTAAAGAGGTATCTATGAAAGGTAGGTCTTGGAATTCTGTTTATAATGATCAAGTTACATTTTTTGGAACCAATCAGATTAGGGAAGTATGGGATAGTATTCATGGACAATCTGGTGAGGAATAGTTAAACATTGATGGAGGTTAGTTTGCACAGAGCAGATGCTCAATGAAGAATATCTTTTCTTGGGTGTGTGAATATATGTGCCTCACATTTCAAAGAGCCAGGGATGGAAGGGAAGCCTGCAAATGGGGTTCCAAAAGATGTCTAAATCGAGTTGTTAAAAGGAAGAAAAAGTAGTGAAAGAGACTAGATGCAAAAAAGTATATAGTTACTTATTTAAAATTTATAATCAGACAAAAATAATCTATCGTGATAAAAAGTAAGAATAGCAGCTACCTTTGTATGCGTGTGTGTGTGTGTGTGTGTGTGTCTGTGTTTGTGTGGTGGGGGTGGGGGCAGGAGAAGGTAAGGCCAGAGGCACAAAGGAGGCATCTGGGTGCTAGTAATCTCTATTCCTTAATCCAGAGGGTGGTTAACCAGGTATGATTACATGGTAAAAATACTTTGAGTTGTACCCTTACAGTTGGTGTACTTTTTTGCATGCATGTTATACGTCAATGGAATATTTACTTAGAAAAAGGCTCTATTAAAATCTGTGAAACATGTCAAGCAGAATAACAAGAGCCTCAAAGTGTGAATGACAAAGAAAGTTCTAGATCAATGATAAAAGGTTTTATTTTCAGTTGTATGGCATTGTGTATAGTAAAACGATGGACTAGATATTGCGAGACTTCGCCATCTGATCTCTCACCTCTTAGAGATGGGTTTGCCCTTTTCTATATTTGTATATAGACAGGACTCATTTATCCCTTTAACAAATGATACTGAGCACCTCTACTATGTGGCCGGTTTTGGTTTGGAGGTGCTAGTTTGGAGTGGCCAGGTCCTTAATTATTCAGAGATGGACAAACAAGTTGGTGGGCCACCCAAACATTTGATTATCTCTCTCCTCCCCTTCACTGATAGCTCTCTAAGGGCTCTTCTGGCTGCAGCCCTGTATGGGATTCCATGTGCTTTATGTGAAAGCAAGCGGCATCTTTATTATTTAAGCCCATGGAGGGGACAGAGAAATGCATACTTTTGTTTTTAAGAAGGAAGGGTGATTTAGAATCAGAGTTTTAAATGTGCTGTTTTTGTGTCTTTTTTTTTAAAAAAACCCATGAAGATTCTCTTCCTGGGAACAATGGGGACTTGATTCTGATGACCTCATTTCCTTTCAATTCTTTGATGTTTTGTTTGCTCTGCCTGAAGTACTTTACTGTAGTGCTAGTGAAACCACTGAGAAGAACCTATAACTGAATGGCTGCCCTTTCCAAGCCCCGTGGATGCGATGGTGGCAGAACAATTTTTGGCTTTGCCCTGAGATTTTGGAGCTCTTTGGAAGAAGCCTGAAGGCTCCTTTTTGCTTTCCTAGATATATAGGTGGGATGGTAGGGTCAGATTAGTCAGTTTATGAATTATTCAGAGATGGATTAGCTGGCTGATGGATTATTCAGGCCTCTGTTTCTTTTCCATCTCTCTTACTCTGCCAGGCTCTCGTTTATTCCACTCCAACATGGTTGTTCTCAAGGTTGTAGAAAGGAGCAGGGACAGAAGATATAATGGTGGCTGGTAGTTCATAGCAGTGCTCAGAGGAATTAAAATTGGTCAAATGAGTGTCCAGGCTTGTGGAGGTGTGGGGGGTGGGAGCTTGCAGGAACTCAGCAGCCTGGTTTGCTTCAAGGCATGCATCCAACCACTTTGAAGAACAAATCAAGGAACTGAAACTGACACCCAGATAGGAATAACAATTGAAGCTGGCGTTAAGTGAAGCATGCAGGACTTTGGGACCTGGGTGCCCATCCCAGGCACACTCTTCTGCTAGATTGAATTTAGGCTCCCCAAGGTGCACCTGAGCCTAGTGATCTTTGGATTGCCTATTCATTTTATTTAAATTAAAATCTATTGAGTTCATAATACATACAAGATGCTCTACAAACAGTATTAGGATTGCTTTTCACTGCAAACTATAGTGAGCCTGACTAACAATAGCTTAAACTATAGTCAATTAATGGTTAAACATAGCAGAAAGTTTAAAGATAGGGATTCCAGTGCTCATACAGAACTATAGAGATGTCATAGAAGATCCATGCTTTTATCCGTACTGTTATCTTCAGCATATTTTAGCTTTTTGTCATATGGTTGAAAATGCTGTTCAAGGTCAACATAATCATGTCCTCAGGGGGATGTGGTGGGGGAGTGCAAATGGTCTTTCTGCTCCCACTACTCTCTCTTTTATTAAGGAGGCAGAAAATTTCCAGAGCCCAGAAACAGAATTCCTCTTACATCTCATGGGCTAGGACTATAGTACATGCCTGTACCTAGACCAATGAATAGTAAAGTGAAATGAATTATCACCCTGGTTTAGACCCATCAAAATTAACCCCCACCCCAGGGTCTGGGGTCATGGTCAACATAAAATAAGTAATTGATAGCAATGCATAAGGGAAAATGAAAATTGGGCAGATAACCAATTGTGTCTGCCACTAACGTATTTGCTCAGGGTCTGAGTGGGCTGGGCCTTCAGACAGCAGATCCGTAAGGGAGTCCAGAAATAGGCAACGTGAGGATGGATACTTGTCCATCATTCCTGTTTACACTGTAGCCACAGTGGCCCAGTAAGCAACATCTGTGCAGCTGAGGCTCTAGACTTCTAACCCTCTGATCTGGCTATGTGGCTTGTTTTCATGGCTATTAACTACATAGCTCTTGGTGACATTGTCTCATTTGTAGAACAGAACAAAGCCTGTGAGCTTGGGGTTTTAATAAATTGACATTTTCATAGGTGCTTGAGGTTGGACATTATTGGTACACACTGGTAAAAATTACTTGAATTGGAAATATTCCTTGCCTATCTCTTCATGACTAAAGATACCAAAGATAATGGGAGGGGCACTTGACAACATATATGTGTATTTTAAATATATTCATCTGAGCTGATGATCAAGATCAAAATACAGGGTGGGGCAAAAGTAGGTTTAAAGTTGTGAGTGCATGAAACAGAGTTTATTCTCGTATTACTATGGATTAATAATTGCATCATTTTCCATACAAACAACTGTAAACCTACTTTTGCCCTAAACTGTACAGTCTCAGTTTCCTTAGTTCTCACCACAATTCAGGGTTTGTGATGTATAGTTTAAAGCCATCTTTACAATTAAATTTAAATGGCTCGCTTAAATATGGATACCTTAAAAATATTACTGTAGCATCTACCCTACCTATACTATGGATTATAGGATCCAAATACTAGGATTTCCAAACGACTCGACTGCTATTACCTGCAGTTCAGATGGTACAATTCACACCTGCCCTTCTCCCTGTAAGCCTGCTGCCTCCCAGGTTCCTTATCTGGTTTATTGTGTCCCCGTGAATCAAGTTGCTTGTTTTGAAGTTATGGTTATTCTTGA
Organism: Molossus molossus; assembly: GCF_014108415.1. Lineage (NCBI taxonomy): Eukaryota > Metazoa > Chordata > Mammalia > Chiroptera > Molossidae > Molossus > Molossus molossus. Next base: position 41,950,751 of record NW_023425353.1, read on the forward strand.
AGACTTCCTCTCACCACATTCAATCAGTTGTCAAATCTTATCAGTTCTAGCCTTAACACGTTGCTCATGTTTATCCTTTTTTATTTGTGTTCCCGGTGGACTATACATCAAAATGCTGATAGCGGTGATTATCTCTAGGGAATTTTTGTTGTGTTTGGAGGACTTTTCTAAACTTTTCGGGTTTTCCATAATCCCTTATCAAAGACAGATAAACATAAAAATATAATAAAATCTTCTCTGCAGAGTTGTTACTTTGATTATCCTCAATGTCCTTCATCTACTTAATTCATAGATGTGAACTATTCCTTGATATATGATGCATGAGTCTGTCTCTGTCAGAATACGGTCTTCTGGAGGCATAACCCCAGCCCTTCGACACCCACAGAGACTAGGCCTTCCGTGAATGTTTGCTCAGCTAAATTTAGTTGATGTTTTGGGTGGAGGTAGGAACTACACACACTTTGATCATTAGGATATTTCTAAATTTAATCAAATAACTAAAACAGATCCTTAAAATTTTAATCCATAAAGTCCCCCACATGGCTGAGAATTTCAAAAGGCAGTGGATAAGACAGTATGAGAGAGAGAGAGAGAGAGAGAGAGCGAGCGAGCTCTAACTTTCCAGCTCCCAGCTTCCTTTGGAAGTTGTCATTAGCCTGCCATCAATTCAAAAATGTATTTCATTCTCTCTCCAACATTTAGTTAAAATCTTTTTGTACATTCTTTCACTAACTATTCCTTCTCATTCTGGACTTCAAGTTGAATTATATCATTAAAAATCTGGGCAGAAAGTTCAGCCCAGTTGAATATTAGGATATTACAGAATTCAGAATCATTTATTCTAGATCATTAATATATACTGCACATCTATTTAGCCTAAAATTTTGACAAAATCTTTGACAAAGCATGACGGAAAGCAGTTCCCAGAGAAGCCAGAAAAGAAGTTTCATTCTAGAATAGATGGCATTTTCATTTTCTACTAAGTTCCCCAAATATTGGCAATTTATGATTTTGGTGTAAATTATACACTTTGATGTGTACAGAGGTCATGGAGCATTTTATATACAGTAATAATATTAAGTAATTTAAACTAATGACTGTTTAATTTGACATCTAATGAAATAAATGACACTAAATATGACACACTAACCCTTTATAGACTTAATTTCTGGAACAGTCCAACTTTCCATTTGTGCTGATCTTTGTAGAAATAAGATTTAGTAACTTTATTAACATCTTCTAACTTTCAGTTTAAATATTGCATGGCTATTTCTAGATAGATCACTCAAGTCCTTCTTATTAACCTGTAATAATTATATCTTGTTTTTTTAAATAAAAGCTTATTTCTTGTTGAATTTTTATTGAAACATAAATATATGCTTGTCATAAATTGTGTTCAAGGACTCATATCTCGATAGATGATTTAATGTCTCTTCTATCGTTGGATCCTCTCCCCCCTTCTCAGCATTCTTTATATGAAAATAGTTCCCATCAGCTGAGTATCTTTGAATAGCAATATTTATATATTTCAATGGGCATGTAACAACATGGTTCATTTAAAAAAGGTGCTGGTATAATCAATCCATACAAATCATTAAAAACAAAAACCAAAAAAGCAATGACAAACTAACACTGACTACAAGTTTTTAACATTTTAAAACACTAAAATACCTGCTCTCAAAGAATCACAGAAAAATGGAAAAAGACATGGCACTGCACTGATATTTACTGGCAGGCCAGTGGGCACAGCAAGGGCATAGCTTCTCCGGGAGTCTTGGGGAACCTAGGCTTGGATGTCCCAATACATGCAGATTAAATACATGTCTTTGGGAATCAAATGAATTTCCATGCTGACCAAGCTGTTTTCCCTTCTACTACTAAAATGGAAACAGTTATAGTCAAATCAGTTGGTTCCTGCAAACGCTGAACAAATTGCAAGAGCTTTTAATACAATTCAACACAACGGAAGGGAATCAGAGAAACAATTCACTCATTTATGCACCCAGAATCTTCTCTTTTCCTCTCTTAGGTACAAACACTTGTATACACACAAGGGTCCATTTGCTTTGTTTATTCTTTTTAATAACAATTAACATTTACATAGTTCTTATGAAGTGCCAGACACTGTTTTTTCCCCTTTCATGTATATTGACTGATTTAATCGTCACACAATCCCATGAGGTGTTATTATCCCTCTACTTTGCAGAGGAGGAAACTGAGGCAATGCTAATTTACATCCTCAAGGTCACATAGCTTACGTAGCAGATTGGCTTCAAATCCAGGCATCTACACCAGAGGCTGTGCTATTAATGCTGATGTATTTCTCTCTTCTGATAGTATAGGCTCCTTTAGGTGGAGATTTCCCTACTTAGATCCAGAGTAGAAACGGTCCTAATTTCAGAGGCAGTCAGGACTGGATTCTGGATTCAGATTTTGAGATTTCATAAATTGCTGTAAATTGCCCCACTCCTAAAAGGTCCTGATTTATAGTTTCAGCTGATTTCTATAATGTAAATACTCCCAACATGACTGAGTTCAAATGATCAGTAGTTTAACAACTAGCTTTCAAATTTCTGAAATTTTAATAATCAGCGCTTGCAAGCTGATATGGGATGGCTCCAGCATGTCGCTGATGGAAGATGGGCAACCTGTCGGTCTTGTTCAAACTCCTGAGTCACTGTCATCTAGAATAGTGCTTGGCATGTGGTGCTTGCTCATTCACGTTCATTCAAGGAAGAGATGAGAATGCCCTACCTTCTCACACTAGTAGCATCAGATAGGTTACTGAACGGATCAAATGCTGGCTGAAAAAAATGTCTGCAAAATGCCCAACCAAATACCTGGCACTTAATGGAATTCATGTTAACTTCTGCCCTTTTGGATTGCTCTGAGTTACAAAGTGTCTTCTATCTAGCAGGAATGTATAATTGAATGCATGAATGAATGGGTTTATGAACAAGTAAATAATTGAGCAAAATTAATGAGGAACTTCAGTTTCAAATAGGAAGGGATTTTGTTTTTGTCTTCATCATTGTACAATGAGTGGAAATTTGTGGAGGCATTGATGCTTTTGTGACTTCGCCATAATTTTAAAGGCCCTTCTTGCCTTAGCACAGGGAAATGAACTCCAATGCCAGCAGAGGCCAAGCTGTTACTGTAAATGATTAAAATGCTCAATGTGAAGACAGTAGGGAGTGGTCAGGATTAAGACAAACTGGAGATCACACACCCACCATACAGGAACACACACTTAAACATTTTTAGATTTCTGTGTAAGCCAAATAAAACATGTCTTGGGCTAGGCTTGGCTCAAGGGCCTCCAGCTTTCAACCTTTACTTTTGTAATGGTAAAAAGCATGGACTGTGGTGGTGGTGGTGGGGGCAACACCAGCCTGATTCGAAATCTGGCTCTGCTATGTGTCAGCTAGTGGCCTTAGGCAGGTTACTTAAATTCTCTGCTGCTACATCCAGAGGGTTGCAGTGACCCCTAAGGAAGGGGCTCTAGCAGTGATCAGGAGGAAGCCCAGGCACATGCCAAGTGCTCATCCTCAGATAACTCACAGGGAAGAGGTAGGTGGGTAGGACTCTTTTTCTTCTGCATGTAGGACAAGAGGAACAAAATTTCTCCACGTTATTATTGGAGACCCTCTGGTATAATAGCTGGTTTTCAAACTTGGTTGCCTGTTAGAATCACTTGGAGAACTTAAAAATAGTGATTCCTATCCTGGCCGGGTGGCTCTATTGGTTGGACTATCATCCTGTACACATAAGGTTTGTGGGTTCGATTCCTGGTCAGCGCACATACCTAGGTTTTGGGTTTGACCCCAGGTCAGGGTGCGTATGGGAGGCAACAGATCGATGCTGATCTTGCACATTGCCGTTTCTCTCTCTCTTTTCCTCCCCCTCTTTCTCAAAAAATCAATTAAACAGACATATCCTTGGGTAAGGGCTTTTTAAAAATAGCGATTCCTGGATTCCAAGCCTTGAATTTTGATGGAATTGATCTGGAAGGTGGGAGGTATGATCGGGGCATCAAATGACCCTAATGTGCAGCCAGGGTTAAGAAACATGGCCTAAAAGATGCAGCGAGGAAACAAATTATATGATTTTCAGGGACATTATGTGAATTACTTTTACGCACCTTTATAGCATGCTATTTTCTTTAACAAATGAATGCACAGAGGCTATTTCCACTGGACTTCAAATATTTAAAAACGGCCATAAAAAAGCCCAACTCTGTTCTCATGCATAGTGGCATTTATTCAAACTGCTTTCTGTTAGAAAACAAAACACAGAAAACGAATTCCGCCTTCCTGGGACATATAGGGTGACGTGTGATTGTTGTTCGAAACGTGAATATTCCATCAGCCATCTCTCTCTGCTTGAATTCCGCCTTGCCCTCCCTGCAAACGGCCGCCAGGAGAGAACCTAAGTGTCTCACCTGATTTGCCAGGAGGCCGCTTACCTATTTAGGTTAGGGTACCAGAGTTGATGAGAAATTCTTTGGGAAGCCAAGCACAAGTTTCTGCTTGCGACTATTTATAGCAATCAGCTGGCTTTTCCAGCCCCTCATTAGATCAATCATGGCCATTGTCTTAGAGTTGAGTGGGAAATTGTTACAGGTGGAAGAAGGCACGATGCCTCTAATTTAGCGGGGGGCCCCCCAACAGGAAAGCTGCAAGGAATTACAATCAAATAGAGGACTCATTGCGGGAACGGGTTTGCTTCCAAGGCAGGGTTTCTGAAGACTGTCTGGATTCTGGGTTGAACATAAGATAAAATGTAGAGCGAAACTGCAAGCAACCCACGTAGACACAAGAGAAGACCATCCTTTCTTTCCGGCGTATTACGAGTCTGGTGTTGGGCTTTCAGCGTTAGCCGAATTGCCACTTGGTACTGACATCGTTAGATTTGGCAGGGGCTTACCTTTTTTACAGGCCATTTATTTGGGAATGTGTTTTACAGGTGGCCCTGGGTGTTGGGTCCAAACCCCCGGCTTCTGCAGCAGAGTACGCGGCGCATCTTTGGGGCTGAATCAAGTGTCACATATTATGGCCTGCAGAGAGCCAAACATTTGGGAAGTTCTCCCTTTTTCCTCTCTTTGCTTTTCCCCCGGCCTGTTGGGCAATGACAGTCAAAAGCCAGCTGAACCCATCATGAGGGGTGGGCTAATTGCTGGAGTCCAGATTTCTGCTTGGATCCATGCGTGGGGTCTGCGGTGACCCTCGGAGCAGGTGGGTCTTATTTGGCACCCCTTCCATTAAAACCTGCCTCCGAAATCCGTTTATTTGAAGGAGTTAACGAAAGTGCTAGATATTTTTTACACACTGGCAGAGGGAAAAGTAGTGCACACGTCTGAATAAATAGCTGAAAATGGCTTCTCACTGTTCAGGAAGTACAATCAATTTGAAATTAGGATTATGGAAACATCTGCGAAAATTCAAGTGTCATCTCAATTTGAGCTCATTCAGATCCTGTATTTTTCAACTTCCCAAGCAGTGCATTTAAAATCTAATCCTAATTAACACACATAGTTTAATTATAGCCAACAAAATATTCTACAAAAAATTGTGTGTGCTGGATGGGGGGATGGGTGGGGAGGGAGGAGGCGAGGGGGGAACCAGACAAATGTTCCCTGATTGTAAAAATTCTTGTTTAGTTAATAATATAAATCCTCAAGATTTTAAACACACACTGAAGTTTGCTTACCAGGAATTGAAGTAACATAAAAAAGCATGGAGCCTCCTTGGGTCGCGTCTTCCTATTTCTCGTTAACTTGGAAAGAACAAAGACCTTGTTAATTTGGCTCAGACACTCTTTTGTGAAGACCTTTGTTGCTTTGTTTATTTTCTTTCTCAGATCAGAAGATAAACCTTTATGGTTGTGTTTGAGTACAAATAAAGAAATAAATCTACTTGCATAAAGCAAACTTTATGGTCTGTTGTTTTAGTGATGAGAAACACCTCTAAGGATTTGAAGGTTTAACTGAGAGGCGCACCAATACGTTTGGATGCTCTATTGGAACCTCATCCTAATCAACCAAAACACAGCAATCAGCCATCTTGCAGAATTATCGGTGCTTTCCCCTCCCAAACCTGGCATAAATGGAATGTGCAAAGGGAACATAAATTTAAAGAAAACAAAACAAAATCAAGCAAACTAGGGGGAAAATCCCATCTAGAAGCTCAAACATAATTTTAACTAAAATTAACTCTTGGAGAGAGCTTAAAAATTCAAGCTTAGTCTTGGTCAATTTGTATCATTATTTTGGTCAATAATAAATCTAAGAGGAAAAAGTAAGATTTTTTTTTTCTCTTTTAAGTATTTTGTTTCTTGTTACTTATGTTGAAATACAGAGAACTAACTACTGCTCTAGATTCTGTTAGCAGGATTTAATTGTATCTCTATTAATATGGGGAAAAAACCCCATCCAAATTCCTGGTGTTTTGAAAATTTTACTGTGGTAATAGCTGTAATGAAATTTGACCCTCTCGTAATATTAAACTAGTCTTAACTTTGAGGATAAAGCAGTGATATTTCTTATTAGATTAATGCCACTGTAATTTCCCACATCTAAGCCCAGTCTTGAAGACAGAATTTATTTTCTCTGGCACTTAATCGTCTGTATACTTGCTTTGTTTATAAATTAATTTCATTCCCATCATGATTTTTAGGACTTTATAACAATGGGGCAATTTTCCATTGATTGATAGTAATAAATGAATTATAGAGGGAGTGCTATGACATTTTGTTGAAAAGAATCCTATATTTCTATGCAGAACCCAGTGGCTCAGAAAGACCTACATAATGGAAACATAAGATGTTTTTTTACTTAAACATAATATTTATAGACTAGAATCAGCCCTGAAAATGGTCTGCAGAGTACATTTTGATTACATTTTATTGAATAGTAGTGCAAATGATTTAAAATTTTTATTTACTTTTTAAAAACCAATTCTTATTCTCTCTTATTTCCTCTCTCTATCTCTCTTCTTCTCCTCTGTCTTTTCTAGTGTCTTGCTCTCCAAACTCCATGAAAGAAGAGACTATTCATTGTTATCTTTGTCATAGATCCTAGCACAGGACCTGGCACACAAAGAGAAAGCAATACATATGAATTAAATGAAAGAATGAATTCAACTTGTTCACTAATTTCTGTGATGAAATTAGAGATTTGAATTTTGCCTGGAATGTAGGAAAGCGGCTGTAGAATGAAGCATAATCATCTCATGCTGGAAGGGTAGCAAACAATTACAAGTCATTTTTTTAAAAAATGACATTTTACAATGATAATGGTCAAAGCAAGTCACAAGGTAAGAATACAAAGACTGCAAAGCATCAAAGGATTTGGAGCTCAGGCATTGGGGTCAAATCACGAGGATTCAAATCTCATGCCTCCCTCTTATTTGCCCTGTGGGATGGCCAGTTGCTTAGCCTCCGTGGAACTTGGTATTCTCCTCTATCACATGGAGCTGGGGTTTTAAGATGAATCAAATGAGATGATGCTTTTGAAGAACTCAGCAAAGTGCCTGGAAATGAATTTAAGATCATAAATGGAAGTGATTATTATTACTTAGAAATACTTTCATTCTTGGCCTAATAACTTTAAAGGTCTGAAGAAGAAAATACCAGCAGCTGAACTGTACAGACACCATGGATTAAACTATGCCCAGACTTGCTCAAATCCTTCCAGATATTCTTCGACAGAAAACTCTATGCTCTCTCGAGAGTCCAGGTTCTGTTTCCTGGTATAATGTGGAAGCCATTGGCTTGTAGAGAGGAACAGGCTGTTCTGGGCTGAGGAGCAGGAGGACAGAGGGGCAGAAACGCTACTACAAATTAAGGAAAAGGGAAAAATCAACAGAAAAACAGATTTTTCAACCTTCCATAGTTCACATTATCTAAACCTTTCTCAAAGACTCTGACTCCCAATGTGATGAGATAAACCCCGCACTTCACCCTGCAAGGATGCTCCTCATGTAATAATCATTCCTTTATTATGTTGATCAGAAATTAGTGCTCAGGTCCTGAAGATTATCATAGAAATTAGGTTAAGAATATATTCGTAAAACCAAAACTAAAAGAGTGATGATTTTATTTTGTATTAAAATATATCATTATGACATTAACGCTATATTTTTAGCCATGGAAATTATAAAACAGTGACACAAAATTGGAGTCCTGAGAGTGAATTTTATTGTTATGGCTAAACTGCAAATGAGCAAGTGTGATAATTTTACTATCAGCTTGTTTATGTGTGATAAAGATGAGGTGGGCACAGCTGATCAAAGCTTACCTGCATCAACAGACCATGTGATCAAAAGATTAAAGATGGTGGCAAGAGACAGTGTAGGGAGGATATAGGCAGGAGTGGAAGGTTAAATATGCCACTTTTAACACACCTTTGTGTGTTTGGAGCCCTATAATAGAGGATTAGAAGAAGCACTAAACATCTAATGCTCATATTTTCAAGCCAAAATGTCACAACAGGCTAATTAATATATAGCAGGTAGAGTCAGTTGGAAACGAAACATGGTATGGAAATTTGGATTTTCACTTGTAGGAGACTTATTGATGTGACTACCTGTTTTATGGTTCCATTCCACCTATGGTTGTAACATTGCCACCAATTTTGTTCCTTGGCCAGAGCTGATTAACGTAAGGTAGAAATGCCTCATGTAGTGGACAAAAGAGATTCTCTTTCCAGTGATTTGAAACATGAGATACTTAGAGGCTGGTGGTTTCCAGCTATTGTTTCATTATCAGTGTCCTCGAGTTCATATTGCATAGGTCCTCATTCATCCCAAGGCCTTGTTCAGTTCTTCCTCAGTTCTGTGAGCCATCTAGTATTTTTGTGGTAAATATTACCCCCTCCCATTGCATTAGTTCACTAGTATCTGCTTGCCCTCAAAAGGACCTCACATGACTTAACATCTATGTCCCCTATTCTCCAACGATAGTGGCCAAACAATCATACAATGTCAAGAGGATTGGACAGCTAAGTATAAAAATGTTGTTGGTCTTGCAGAACAAGCCAGCTCCATGATTTATAAAAGAACATTTTTTTGTAATAGCTCCATTTCAATTTCCAAGCAATTTAAAGCAGTGTGCAGTGATTAAATGGGGAGGCTGTGGAGTTTGAATCTGTTCTATCATTTACCATGTGACCTTCAACTATTAAAACTCTGAATGCTTGGTTTCCTTGTCTGACAAAATGGAGATAATACAGGTTGTTATGAGGATTAAATGAGTACATACATACATATAAAGCACAACTTTATATTTGTTATAGTATTTTTTTTAACAAATCAATAAATGTTGGCAAATACTTTTTTGGTTGACTTACATTATTATGAGATATCTCAGAAAACAGGCAGGATCAACATTACTTTTTTTTTTAATATTAAAAAAAAATGAGGCTCCAAAAAGGTGAAATGACTTGTCCAAGGTCACTCAATGGTAGAGCTAGGGCCACAATTTCAAGTTTTTAAAATGTCACTTACAAATATTTATTGAGTGTCTACAGTACAAATCCTTAATGTCTTAAAATTTATAGTCTAGGGCAGGAGTCAGCTGACTACCACCTGGGGTACAAATCCAGCTCTTGTAAATAAAGTTTTGTTGGGACACAGTCATGCTCCTTTGTTAAGTGTGTTGTCTGTGGTCTTTTTCCTGCCACAATGGGAGGATTGAGCAGTTGTTACAGAGACTGTATGGCCCTCAAATCTAAAGTATTTACTATCTGACTCTCTTTACAGAGAAAGTTTACCAAATCCTGGTCTAGTGGATGTATGATTCATTGGTCTAGAAATGTTTTTCTTTAATTGTAAAGGGCTAATTAAAATAAGAAAAAAATTTTCTAAGAATATGAACATGTTTTAGTCTTTATAGCTTTCATTACACCCAATATACTTTCTCTCCCATTTTCTAAGAGAAAGGTTCTCTTTTTGCAACTATTGGAAATTGGAAAATAATTTCTGATGGATCCACATTTCCTCTGCATTTAACCCTGGATTATCCTTCAGACCAATAGCCTTGCACATTGTCCTTGCTCTTCTGACTACAGAGAAAGAAAAAGTTTTACGTTACTTAACTTGGTTAAATAACAAAACTTTTTGACAGACACACCTTTTAGCTGTGCAACCTTGCATCCATTACTTAATAATAATAAAATGTCACATTTACTTGAACTATTAAATAATTGCATCATTTCAGCTTTCCAGTTTCAGATTTTCAGTGTGTTTTACACATATTTTAGCATGATCTGACTGCTTTAACTCTTATCATCTACAATGTCCACGATGACAGATGTAGCAGAATTGTTTCTGAAAGAAGTAGAGATTTTCCCAGAGGCCAGTTGAGTACAGCAATGCCATTATCTGACAAAGTCCTCCTAGCCTTGCTGGTGGGGGCAATGAGTGACCCTTGGAACACAAGATCCCGATCTAAGCATCTGGCTTCCTGGCTGAACTCTATGACAAGCACTCTGGAATAGCTCTGCTTAGGGAAGGCATGCAGAGTGAAAATCATTGCAGATGGGCTGTCTTGCTGGGATGCATGGGGCCTTGGCATCCGATTTTGAAGATATCATTTGGACTTATTTTCTTGATGAGCTTTGGCCTGGGCAAATGCTATGGAGAAGGGTTCTAAGCCTTGCTGCTTTGAAAGAGACAGGCTGGGATAATCACAGACATTGCCACAACCTGGAACTTCTGAAGCCCATGGAGTGCACAGCACACATATTTGAAACCTCATTCATGTAAGGTCCAGCTGACTGGCTCATGTAAGCTGCTTACATGAAGAGGAGGCACACACCACCTGACAAAATAAAAGTAAGAGTTTAGGAAATAAATGCTCAGGTTTCTCATTGCATTGTAAGAAAGGATGAATATTCATGGATAGTGAGTATTGATATCTAGTAGGAGAATGTTGGTTCTGTCCATTATAGGTTGGCCAAGCCCAGCCTGTCAGTGGAAAAGGGGTTGAAATCTTCCTAGGAATGTGAATTGCCACCTGAAACATCCAACTTAATGTGCTATCATGAGTTGACTAGGTTTTTAGGAAGAAAATAATGAAAAGTAGGGAAAGATGTAGTGATTTAAGGAATTGTAGAGCAACTGGAATTAAAGCTTGAATCAGAACTGGTATACCACGTTGTGGATGTCAGGCCAATTAGAAGACTTTTACATGAATTTCTTAGCATTTTAAGACCTTTTACTTTTGAAGTCTTAACATTTCAATCTTGAACGTTGATTTGATTTCCTTAGTTCTTTCGGGGTGTTTTCTCCACTGGTCTTCCTACTAACCCTAAATGTATTTTATCAGGGAGAAGGAAGAATTGGCCCAATATTTGATGAGTTCCAGCCTTGCAGAACAGCTTTGGTGAATGAAGAGGAGGCTGGGGCCATAGTGGACACCACAAAGCACAACAAAGTAGGCTGGAGCCACATGGATAGATGGAGACAGCAAGCCAGTCGTGATTGAGACAATAGGAAGAAATTAGGAGCCATGTGGAGTGTTTTCTCACATAATAATCCTATATCCATCTCATGGTGTCCCTTAAATAGCCTGTTGAGACTTCTGGTTCACCTTTTACCTAAATGTCTACATGAATTAATTTAGGCTCTAGCCTGCTTTGATTAGGGAAGTTCAGTCTTTTCTCCATTATATCTGAAGACTTTTGGGTGAGGGTTGGAGCAGATGCTTACAGAGCTAGTTGCTCCCAACTCTGACTCCAGGCTTCCTTTTGGCCTGCTCTGGTTTTCCAACAACACTTCCCTAAGGAGCTCCAACATTCTCTGTTGTGCTTTGTTCTTCAGAGGTGGACCCAGTCTCTACTTCATTCACCAAGACAGCATGCTCCGAGGCTGGTACTTCTCTCTGTTGTCATTGCCCTTCATAAAGGACTTTGGGAGTGGGGGAAGGGTGCAGAGAGGTGAGGGAGGGTATCACAGAAGTGCATTATAGCACAGAAGGGGAGCCCATTTCAAATTAGAAAGTAGATATCCCTTTCCAAGAGTCCATCACAGAGTTGAGTCATGGTGGTTTTTCTGCAGCCATATTGCTGGGGTCCCACCCTTTCTCCTTCCTCTGCCCCAGGTCCCACCCCCCAAATCATTTAGCTTCCCAGAGGAAATCTACAAATCCCTCAAAGGGCACATATAGACTTCAATGACCTAGGTAGACACTTTTTTTTTTTTTTTGCCTCATAAGCAGAACATGTTTAGCCTCTCTCTCTGTCTCCATTTCCTTATCCCAGACAAGGGCTGTAAGCACCCTATGAATAAGAAGACCCTGTGTAATGCTACAAATATATATATAAAGGAAAATGTTTTCTGTTTAAGAAGGGTACCGCAGCCTTCTCTTAGATAAACCCTCAGTCAATAGTCAGTTTATAAAAAGCAACTTTGATTTTCTCCCCTTAGTTAGTAGTTTGGAAAGAGAATACTGGTTGGAAGACTATGGAGCCAGGGTTCTTGTCCTGACTGCTTCTAATTAGTGTTGTGAACTTGGGAAGGCCCATTTTCTCTTTGATCCTTGGGCTGCTCATCTGTAAATAGGAAGACCAGCATTTTCCAAACTGTGTTCTTCATACACTAGTTTGGCAAGATGTTAGTGGGTGTTCCAGGGAAAATGCATTTTGAGGTTGACCCTTGAGAACTTCACACCTCAAGATTGTAAGGGTTTCTTTGCTGCAGGACTTCTCAGATCTCTTAATAAGAGGATATGCACTGTGACTATGAAGGAAAGAGGTGCAATATGCAGCATTTCCCAAATTCATTTGAAAGAGCTCCCCGAGCCTGCCTGTTAAATAAGAAACCTATTAATATCTTGTGCAAATGCTATTTACTGAACACTGTCATTCTAAAGAATACTTCAGATGAGTCATTTCATTCTCTTTATTTATGTTCATGTTCAGTTGCAATTGTTTCTACCTGTTCAGCCTGAATGTAGATAAACCGAGTCAGCATAAAGGGAGGACTGGCTTTTTCTTAATGGCTTTATCTCTCTCTTTTTGGTCAATTAAAAAACTCTGAAAAGCTTCTCACCTGAAAGATTGCAAAGCAGAGCTCTGGGCAGGTTGGTAACTGCAGTATTGTTTGTTCAAACGGCCCTGGGTTCTAGCATGACCTAACGTAAGTCTGCTTCTACCTACTGAGCTGCTCTTGCCACCTAATACCCACAGCTCAGGGTTTCCACTGGAGGCATGGCTCTAATTAAGAGATTAAAGAGCCAAAGACCTACACAAGTTAGGTTACTCCTTCCTGGCTTCGTGCCATTTTCCCACCTGTTAATTCAAAGTATAAAATTTTATTTTTTGAAATGATTCAACACTTTTCTTCATGTTGAAATGAAAATAGTTTCTTTCTAGATTCTCTGATTTCAAAATTCTGAGTAAGTGTATCAAAGTGGACTTTTTTCGTGGGTGGGTGGACAGGGGGTGCATGGTTTCTCCTGTGGGGCTGGTTCTCTGAGAAGATATCGGTTCGCTAGTTGAGTAATTCAGAACGAACTGAAAGCAAGGATCAAGGCGAATTCTGGAAAACATTTGAAGCTGTAGAGAAGCTGGTACACGGCACAGCCCTGACTTACTACTCATGGCCAGCAAATACTCTCCTCCCAACTCTCCATACCATCTTGCTTTTTTTTTCATCCCCTTATCAACACGCACATACCTAATGTTCTCTTGCCAGTAGGTCTCTCCGGGCTCAAGAAGACATCTGATATTCTTAGCTAGTCTAAGGCATGAGGGACTTTGGTGGATGCTGTGATGTGTCACCCAGACTTTCCTTCACGAATGAAAATGTAGATCCCCCCCCCCGCCCCCCAGCTGCTGGAAGTACATCTCCCAAATGTCAGACCCTTAAAGGAATTGTCTTGGCTGAAGACAGCCATCTTACCCAAGGTCAGCTACATTGGGTGACTGGTGGATTAGGGTTTAAAGGCCTCTGTGCCGCAACGTAGAATAGCTCTGCAGGGCGCTCCAGCTTTAGAACCCTGGGCATTGACTCAGGCCTCCACTGAGACTGTATTACAGCTCAACTTCTCCCTGCTCAATCCTGCTTCCTTAACTTCCCCCACAACTGTTGATCCTAAGAGCCCACCTTAATAAAATTCTAATCTGTATCTTACAATCTGCATCCTAGAAAACCCCTAGAGCAGAGGTTTGATATATTACCAATCCTGGAGGATAGTTGTGTTTTAAAGGGATTCCATAGTGTTAAGATTATGTTTGACTCAAAGGAAGCATCACTGATGGTTCAGTTGCTTGGCACTGTGATTGGAAGGGAGAGGAAGGTTGGTTTATGCATAAAGAGGGAAGGAGTGTTTTTGTTTTTTTAAAAAAATCATTTGTGTGTGTGTATGTATGTATGTCTTGTTTAAAACATTATTTCCTAACTGAGAGTCATAAAGATGTTGCTTTATGTTTTCTTCTAAAATTTAAATATTTTCACATTGCCAGTTTCATTTGGAAGTGATTTGGTATGATTGATTTTCCATTTTTATAAAGTACAAAAATTCAGGTAAAATAAAATATAAGCATTTGTGACAAAACTGTGCTACAAAAGAAAGGGAATGATATATACAAAATTCAGGGTTATATTGCATGGGTTAGTGGAGGTAGCTTGGAATGAAGAATAATATACAAATCACCGCCATGGAATTATTAAGGTTCTAACAGTTGAGTTTGGTAGAACAGTTATGGGGTGTCCGTATTTATCATTAAGCTTTTTTTTTTTTTTTAATCCTCACCAGAGGACATTTTTGCATTTATCTTCAGATAGAGGGGAAGGGAGAGAGGGAAGAAGAGAGAGAGAGAAACATCAATGTGAGAGAGACAAATTAACTGGTTGCCCCCCACATGACCCTAAACAGGGCTGGGGACAAACTGCAACCGAGGTACATGCCGTTCGTGGGAACTGAACCTGGGTCTCTCTGGTCCAGGGGCCGACGCTCTAACCACTGAGTCAAACCAGCCAGGGCTATCATTAAGCTTTATGATCTACATATACAGTACATATATTCTTTAGTGTATCAATGTTATGTTTTATTTTTTAATAGAGAAAATGAGAAGAGAAGTAGAGGTAAGAGTTGCCAACTCAACCTTTTACTGTAAAGGGTACTAGAAAAATGGGCAGTAACTGGAGTGGAATGTGAAGGTCCCATGAGGTTACTTTTAAAGACCTGAGGTTTTACAGCAAATTTGTATGTGGATAAGAAAATTCAGCAGAAAATGAAAAATATTCCATGCAGGAGAGTGAAGGGGCATTTGGAGGAGCAATACCCTGCATTCTTTTGCAAGTTGCTTTTCCTGGGTTATAATTCCCCCCCCATTATATCATTTGTTCCTCTGCATCACATGTCCCATCCATTTCTTCATTTGTGCTTAATCATGAATGTTATGGAGCCCCTCTCGGGGGCCAGGAGCTCATGCATGGGTGCAGTGAGTCGTGAGATTTGCTTTAGCTGCCTTGTGTCCGTGAGCTCACTGAGGCGGCATCTTGCCTTGTTTTGTCTAAATTATATTACAACCAATTGCCTGGGAGTCCAGATCTGGCTCCACCCACCTCCCCAGCCTCTCTAGGAACCAGCCCCCTTTACTGCCTGGGGATGCAGTCCCACCTGCCATCTTTTTGGTTCTTTGACTTCTCAAAGCATGTTCTACCTTGGGTCCACGGCATGTGAGCTGCGTATGCCTGGGGTTCTCTTTCTCCTGATTAACTCCTATTCTTCCTTTTTAAGTCTCAGCTTGCATGTCTTTCTCTCTAAGGGACCATCTCTCCAGCTTCAATCCCCTACCACCCACCGTCTTTACCACCTACATTTTATTATCCTCTTAGTCTTGTTCATGTGGCCGTGATTCACAATACTCATTGCACTTTCAATTACAATTATATTTGTTTGTTGATCTCCCTGGTTGAATAAGCGACCTCCACGAGGGCAGGGCCTGACGGCACTGCTAACCCTTGTGTTAGGACCTGAACTTCCACGTGGGAAGTGCTTGAGAGACAGCGCTGTTGTCTCTGTCCTCCTGCTGCTTCCATTCTTCACTGGGGACAAGACCAAACTCGGCAAGAGAAGAACGTTGGACATAGATGAGGAACTAATTCTTAATCCCTCTAGTTACAGGGTTTGGTTTAGTGGCTCCTCAGCAGTTTCCAGAAAAATGAACTACTTGTCAAATCAGAGCATGTTAAGCTGGAAGGGACCCAAGAAAGCCTCGTGGAAATGTCTCTAGGGTAGAGGATGACAGACAAGAAGAAAAGGAACAAACAGGGGAAGCTAAAAACAATTATTTACTAAGTGCTTACTATACATGAGCCTTGTGGTAAGAGCTTTACCTCCATGACCTGATTTAATCTCTTCGAATTTCCTGAGAAAAGGATCTATTAGCTTTATTTTACTGAAACTCCAGGAGTTATGTACTTTGCCAAAAATCACGCACCGTGTAAATGATTGTGCCAAGACTAAACCCAAGTTGGCCCGACCCTAAAACAGTGTTTCCTCAACTTTCATGTGGGTGCAGATCACCCGGAGGTTCATGAAGATGGAAATTGGATTCAGGAAGCCCGGGCTTCTGCATTTATAAAACATTGCTGGTGAGACTGATGTTGCTGGTCTTGGAGAGACACTATTGTGTCACTTTTCAAACTTTAACGTGCATACACATCATCTGGGGATTTTTTAATAAATGCAGATTCTGATCTGCCAGGGCTGGGATGGAACTCGGGATTCTGCATTTTCTTTGCACGCTCCCATTTGAGGCCTCTCCAGCTCATCCATGGACTGTATTTTGAGCAACCAAGCTCTTGGGTGCCCCACATTCAAATTGTATGTTGGAGATAAAGGCTGAGACGGGTCTCAGAGCGTCCTTCTCACTGCTGACAGCTTCCAACTGGTGACATTCACTGACAATGATAATGCTACCGTGAGGTATCTGAAGCTGCCTTTAAAAAAATAACCCCAATCCATCCTTGGTCTAACCGTATCTGAAGGAGAATAAAGGCAGGGGTGGCCTGTAAAGCTAACGAGGTCTGGATTCTGTGTGATGTCAGTGGGGAGCCTGTAAGATGTGCCCAGTTCACGTGCGCACGAAGCAGAGATGGAAGCCACCCCCCTTCCCAATGTTTCAAAGCAGTGTGATGTCACTAGCTCTAAAAAACCCAAGGTTCATAGTGAAACTTGTAATCAGGTGAGTCTCGTTTTGTTTTGAGTCCATTTACACTGTTTCTCACAGTCCTTCACTCAGTGACTTCAGGGGCACACTCTGGGGGTAAATTCTGGGAACTCTAACTGATCTTTCAGGTTTACATAAAGTGGGTTTGCTCCCCTCATGAAACATCACTTGCTTTCTTGTAAATCTTCTTCGTTGCTCAGGGGGGGAACCTGTCTTTCATTACTGATGATAACATTTGGGGACTTCAGGTGTTACATGTGCTAATAGCTCCTTGCAGTCTCTCATCTACTGGGAATGTAGAGAGGCTGCTGCAGAGACAGCTGCCAGGGCGCATGCCTGGGAGGCTGGTCATGCTCTTGAACTTCATACCCAGTATTCTGGCCCTGTGTCCACAAAGCTTGTTTAGACAACGAACTGTAGGACTGCCATCGGATTGCACCCAGCCTAGCTTTCCACAGGCGTTTACGTTTTGAATAAGATGAATTCTCTCCCTTGAACACGAGGAGACAAGGTGAAGGTCACTTGCTGAAGGGCAGCTCCGGTAGCACAGTTAGAAACCACCCGATGAGTAGAGTGTGTGGGAGGAGGTGGAAGGAAGTGTTCTCTCCTGATTTCCACCGCAGCGTGGGAACAGAGGAAGAGGGAGCGTGAACTTGAGAGACTAGCAGACCCGGATTTCAGTTCTGGCCCTACCATTTATTAGCAGGGAGGCTTTGGGGGGCTATTTCAGCCCTGAAGCTTTGGTTTTCTCATCTGTAAATAGGGCTAACACACCTAATACCCTATTGTGAATGCGAGGATTCGATCCCCCGATGTAGGCAAAGCCCCTGGCCCCTGGAGCATAGGCTGCGCTTCATAAACCTTAACCTTTCTCCTCCCCTCTTCCTTTTCTAGACTCCAAATGCAATACGCAAAAATGATCCGGCTCTGCAAAATCTCCGCTTTAAAGTGTTTCGCCCCAAGGTCCGTTTAGGTTCCAAAATACTCCCTTTGCTGCTTATTTCTGTGTTCTTGCCGTCTGATGTGTTTTGATGACACACCGCTTGTCACTCAGCGTGCCGGCAGACAGCAACAGATTCTGTTACAACAGCTGGCGGTCCGGGCCTGCCTGCGCCTGGGATCCACGGAGCTCCCACGCAGGCCCTGGAGGAGCCCCGCTCCTGGCCCACTTTATTTTAAGAAAGTGGTTGCTTTATTGACGAAGAGGCCCTTCCAAAAGGTTTCCCCGCAGAACCTAAATGGGTGATTCTGTGCAAAAGAATTAAAAACGAGGTTGCAACCGTGTCATTAACGGAGGTGTGCCACGTGTGCCGCGGAGACAACGCAAGGCCTTAATGATGTCTTAGCTCGGAATCATTTCTGGCACTTAAACATTTGGATGAAATTTGTTCATTTTTCCGGGTGTGTTTTAGATGAAAAAATTAAATGTTTTTTGGCAGTTCTATTAAGTAGACTCCGGCAACATCTCTGGATAGTTGAGTGCTAAGAAATCAATGATACAACATTTTATTTAATCCGCTGATGGAGAGCTGTATTGCAGTGATTCTCTTTTCTTCTGGGTTACACATGATTGGCATGACTTTATATGAAGAGTAAAACTACAGCAGGGACTTTTTTTTTTTTTTTGAGCTAGGAAAACAAGGCCACACCAAAACAAACCGACTTTGTGTGATTTAGTAAAAGGCCTCACATCCGGACCGGTGTGGCTCACTGGCTCTCAGTTTGGCAAGCGGAGGGAGCTGAATTCTGGTACCCACTCATGCTTGGCCTGTCCTTTGGTATAACACACACACTGAGCAACAGCACACAGGGTGTGTCCTCCTCATCCAGGTGAGAAAGGTGTCTTTGCTTTGGGCTTCCTATTCTTTCTTAAAGTTTTAGCCTTGGATTCATTGTGTTTTCCAGAGAAATTGCCCATGCCCATCTTAATCCTAAGAACCAGATGTTTCTGCTCTGCGCCTCCTCCCCACCCCAGCTCCTTAGTTCATGGGTATTTATTGAGCATCTCAGTTATGCCAGCACATGGAAAATCTTGGTTGAATGTTTGCTGAATTATTGGTTGTGTATCTATGTTGCTCAAATGAACTGAAAGATCATAGTAAAAATAAACTGAGTTCCCTTTAGGTCCTGGGGATGAAGTTTGTCATATTGTGGTGAGAAACCCCTTCTTTCCTCCCAGTATTGGAGAAGGTAGATACTGTTTCACGGTCGATGACTGCAGGGTGACAGTTCTCTGTTGGGAATGCACACAAGAGGAGGAATTTTCTACAAATGTGTCGAAGGGCTATTAATAAAGTGTGTAGATTTGAAAAGCCCCCAAAAGCCATGTATATCCCCCATGGTCTCTCCGTTTCCAGTTTGATTCTTGAATTCCTTCCTTAGCCATGAATTTAAGATGCTCTAATGCTGAGTTGACCCTGGAAAGGGTTTGCCCCTATTTCATATTCATCCTTGTAAATTAGAAAAAGAGAAAAAGGGGAAACCAGACACCATAATAAACAAAGAAAAAGAGGGAAAGACTGTAGAGGAGCCTGCAACTTTCTGAAGAGTTTCGTCAGAAGGATATCATATGGGGATGCATCCGAGCCCAACTGTCCAAATGACCAAGGACTGAGTAGCTTGTCCTTCATCTTCATGGGGGAAGATGTACCAAGGACTGGACAAAGCAGAAGGCAGGACTTTACTTGAACTCAGTCCTTGAAAAGTACTTTCAAAAGTGAACACTTGATTTTCCTCTTTGGGATGGGGTGGTGAGTGAAACCCTTGTTACATTTTGAATGTCTGGGGGAAAGCGGTATTGGCTAAATATCTTCCAGTGGGTCCAGGGTCCGCCCTCCTTGTCCTACCCTATTCTCTTTTCCACCCATTCCCAGCTGTCTGTCTTCACTCTCCTCTCCACCCTGCTTCTTGCCCCATCTACTTTGCATGAGTCATGTCTGTGGGAGGAGGAACTGGGTGTGGGGTGGTGGCCAAAGGACATAGATAATCTTTCATCACCAGATCACGTACTGCTTTTAAACAAGCGTTAATCCTCACAACTTCCCTGTGAGGTTAGGAAGCTTATTACCACCTTTGACATCCTGCGGGATGGCGAGGTTTCGTGTCTTTCTGTCAGGGATCCTGGCAGGGGCCCCCTGATTTTTCTCACCATTTGGGGCCTCTCCCTTTCCCCCTCTTTCCTCCAACAGCACTCCTCTGAGGAGGAAAACTGACCCCTTGTCTGCAGTGGCTGGCAGCAGGTAGAATCACATGGGAGAATACAGCAACCTCAAGCTTCCTGTTCTTCCCACTGTCAAAAGCCCTGACGTGCCACCAGAGATCCTGTCATTGTCACTTATTATGACAAAGTACGTCTACTCTCTGAGCCTCATTTTCCACATCTGTAAAATGGAACTAATAGATTCAGTTGCCATACACGAGAGGGAGAATTTTCAACAAATTTAGTGAAGGGCTACCTGTGGAGTATGTAGATTTGAAAAATTCTTAAAAGGCCACCCCTGTCCCCAAGTGGCTCCCACAGTTCCCTTCCTTGGGTTGTTCTGAGGATTAAAAGAAATAACACACATGCACATGCCAAGTGAAGTACAGTTAGCACATGCTAGATGCCCGATAAAGACTCATTGGAAAGAAAAAAGAAGTGTGAACAAGATCTCAGAAGAGAGACCTGGAAAGCCTTTTCTCCGCACATGGTAGAAAATAACTTACCAAAAATCTTTTACTAGAAGACAATGCCCTTATAATATCCAAATATCTATATCTCTCTTCCTTGCAACTAAAATCCTTTTAGCCTATGACAAAGCTCAGCCTCCCTCCGCCCCCCAATTTTAAGGAGCTATCACAAGTGCAATGAGTAACAGCAGATGCACTGCTGCGGGGAGAGAAGAAAGATACAAAGAACTAGGTATGGACAGGAACATGGAGAAACAGAACACAGAGGGAGGTGGTGGGCAATGTGATGAAATCTACTCACTACTTACAGTGCTACCCTGGGCTGGCCCAAGGAGAAGTCTGAGGAGGGGTAGGTACACTGGATAAACACTGCTATTACAATTGGACTTTACAACACTTTTTTAGACAGCAAGATATTCATTACATCTTAAATCTCTATAATGGGGTCTAGTTATATGCATTAGAATTAGTGTATTTGGCTCCAAGCATAGAAAAACAGACAGAGAGTAATTTAAATGAATAAGGGCTTTATTCGTCCCTTGCTGCAGAAATCCACTGGTTGGTGGTCCAGAGCTAGTGCAATGGCTCAAGAAAGGGTTCAACGTCCTAGCCTCTTACCAACTTTCTGCTGTGCCAACCTTGATGAATGGCATTTGCAATTAAGATGGTTGCTACGTGTGCAGGTATCATGTACATACCCCGGGCACAAGAAAAGGAAAAGGAGCCAATAGGAAATTGGGTTCTATGTAGGAAAGAAAGACAACTTGTTCAGTGACCCTCAGCTCTCCTCTTACTGGTCAAAATTGTGTGACATGGCCATCCCCAGCTGCAAGAGAGTCTGGTGAGGTGAGTTCTGGGGCATGCACAGTGCCAGCTTCTCCATCCTTGTTAACACGTCCCCACTCAAACCAACATCGCTCTCTGTAGAACTGCACTGCCCAGTATGGCAGTCATTAAGCATATGTGGCCATTTAAATTTAAATTGATTAAAATGAAATACAATTAAAAATGTATTTTCTTGGTGCTAGCCACATGTGGTTTGTGGTTACCGTATTGGACAGGACAGACATAGAACATTTCTTTTATCTCCAAAAGTTCTACTGTATGACTCTAGATAAATGGGAAGAGTTGCAAAATGCTGCCGAAGAGTTGTAGAAGTGGCAAAAAGACTGCATACAAAACAGCTGATGTTCTTTGCAAAAACCAAGGCCCTAGCTCTTGGAGGAGGGAGGCTGAGGGAACTGGACAGGGATGGGATTCCAGAACATTTGCCATCAGTTGGCGGCTGAAACACAGCTAGGACCACCTGTATCCAATCATGTGGTCTCTGGCTTTCCCCAAATTATCTGAAGCTCCTTAGAACCAAGTTCAGCTTTCCCCCCTCACCTATAGGCAGACAGGGAGCATATCCCTTCTCTGAAATGATCGTGATGAGTACATTTTGAATTTACTTTTTCCTACCGCTAGCTCAGTCCAGTCTCTAGAAGCTCCCGAAAGCAGAGGGGTGGAGATGTGATGTAATTCCCAGGAATTTAGCAGCGCTATTTGTCTAGGCATTAGAGGGAATTACTCAGCTAAGTCGTGACGACTTCAATGCAAGTTTACGGCTGCGACTGGATCGCCTGTCCTCAGCACTGCAGCCTCACAACCCGTATGAGATCCTGGCTTGCACCAAGGAAGATGCCCGAGCTCCCGAGGCTCCTTCTGGGGGATGGCTTGGATTTTAACTTGGCTTTGAACTCTGAACTTCGGCTTTACCCCTCCTGCTTTCCCTGGGCCACACACGCAATTTAATCACACGCACATTTCTCTGACAGACACCCTGAACCAAAACAAGGCTATGAAGGCCCCGGCACGTTTGTGTTTCTCTGCTGTTCCTATTTCAGATCTGCGAATCGGAGGGTCTGGCTCTCCGAGGGGACAGGCTCTCCTGACAAATGCTGGGTATGGCACCACAGCTGAAAGTTTTTCTCTTCCAGCTCTGGCTGAAATTAATTACACTTATTGCTTCCCGTCTCATTTGTCTTTCTGTCTAGAAAAGTGATAGAAAGTTCTGATCTTCCTGGTTCCACGGCCGGCACAGTTACCAGTAATTACAGACACAGGGCCCATTGTAGCCATGCAATCGGAACTGGATTGTGAGCCCAGTGAACAGGGACCGGCGGCCTCTCTCTGCATGATGCTTTTGCAGCTCCCTCTCTGCAGTGGGGACCCAGTCGGTACCCAATAAGTAATAAATAATAATGATAAATAGTCTCGGCTCGTGCTTTTCAGAATGGTGCCTTGCTTTTTCTAATTTTGTAAAATGGCTTCCTGATGAAGTGAAGTGTCCATGTCACCCTCACGGAAAATATGGATTGGTTTTCAATGAAATATTAATGATTATCAACTCACTGGGCTTTTCCTTTGTGAGGACAGAAATAAAAGAGGGGCCGAGTTTCTTGATAATGTGTTAAAATATGATTGCTTCAATATCAGCAGTGGCTGGCCCAAGCTTTTTAAATTTTTTATTAAAAACATTTTTTTTTTAACCTCTTATTCTGTCTCATCTCTCTTCTGACTGCCTTCAGTTGGAGCATTTTCATTATTTCTGTAGGACATGGTTTTGATGGGTGGAGTTTGTGGTGCTAGAATAAACCAGAAATATGTTTTAGTTTTCCATGTGCCAGTTTTTCTCCGAGAGAGCTGCCTCTCTGTAAAATGCACTTGTCTGTAAACGGGGTAATACTAGTATAAAGCCCACTTCTTAGGCTTGTGGTGAGGGGGATGAGGAAGTGGGTGTGGACCGTCTTAACAGTGTCAGGCACACAGTAATCTTTATTACTTGGTTGGAAGGGGGCAGCCAGAAAGGAGGTCAAATTCAAATCTGCCATTTGGCTCCAGTTTGCCACTTGGTGATGTGGCAGAGCAACTGGTCACAAGGAGCGGCTGCAACGAGATTTGGGATTATCTGCGGGTTTCTGCTTCCTGCCCTCTTCCGTTTCCTGACGTCACCTGACACTTCGTTCTCCTGACTCTGGACATGGTCTGGAGCTTTCTCCTCTGGTTCCACTGACTGTCTGGATTAGCAACAGAGCAAGGCATTCAGTCCTGAATGGGGGGATCCAGGCAGGAAGAGCCCATCAGAGGAGGAGGTGCCTCTGAATTGTGGAAGGAATGGGCGTTGGCCCTGGAAGGGTTCAGACTCTGGGAATTCACTGTGCTGTGCTTTTCCCCCTGGACCACTGCCACCTGAAGTCACCAGCATGTCCCCCACCCCCCAGACTGTCTACAACCTTATCTGGAGATCCACAGAGGGCTGAGGTGAGATGGAGCGATAAGCAGGAAGTGCAGTGGAATTTCATTCCTGGAAAAAAAAAAAAAAAAGGGACCTTGGCATGAGTTGCAGAATAGAGGGTTCGGGATGTTAATCACTGCTCCTTTTATCAGACAGCTTTATTAAGATCAATGTTTTTTGTTGCCAAATTAGAGTGGACCTAGAGCGAACTTCCCAGCAGTTATTAACACAAGTCCACATTTGCTGGAAGGATTGGGTACCTCCACGTGCTCAGCCATAGCTGGAAGTTACACAATATCTATATCATTTTTCACAGCTTTGTCATTAGCTGGTAATGATTTGATTATTTTGCAGATGAATCACAGTATAAATCTCTTTCACAAACACTACCTCCAAGTATTAATCAAAACCATTAAGGCAAAGCAGTCGGTGCAAATTAAAAAATTTGCATGTCTAAATTAAAAATTACAGTAATACATCATAAATAAATCTTTTAAATTCTCTATGGCCTCTGTGCACATCCTTTCTTTGGTGTGTGTATTCTATAATGAGACCACAAATACGAAGCTTTTCTCTCTATAAACATATTATACGTATATATGAGCTTTATCTAATTTTAAAGGTAAAGTTCAGGTCCTTCCATGGACCTGATATTAGAACATGAAAGGGAAGGGGGGAGGTGTTTTTCCTTTTGCCCATTCATCTCTTTTTTTTCCTCAACACAAGGTTCAAAGATGGCACAAAAAAAGAAGAGAATGGAAGTTATTGCAGATAATTTGCAGCGTCTTCCATTGTGGCAAAGTAAATATTTGTAAAAGACGATGCTTCTTTTTCAAATAACTTTGAAATGTGAGGAAAATTACCAACTTGTGTTTTAGGTAATATTTCATTTTGGAACTATTAACACATTACTTGCAATATGGGAGGAAATCAGAGGCTTTGAGTGTTGAAAGCCACCTTTGGCATTAAAAAACTATTATTATTCCCTTGAAACGCCGAAGCAAATTAAAACAGGAAAATGAAACTTTCAAGTGCCCTGGATTTGAAAAGGCATTTTTTTCCCCCTTTCATTTGTCAAAAAAAAAAAAAAAAAATTTTTTTTTTTTTTTAAATGACTTGTTTCACTGGAAACCTGGAAGAAATCATTTATAAAGCAGAAAGTACTTTTTTTTTTTTTTTTCAAAATGCCTTTGCCAAAGAGTTTAAGGGAATGACAGTGCCCTGTGTGTATGTCACCGCCGAGTACCATGTTTCAACGTGTCTCTGAGGAGTGGGACACAGACCAGCGTGCACTGAAGATCCATCACCGCTCCAGGTAATGCCACGGCAGCAGCAATTAGAAAGCACTTTTACTCTGCCCAGGGTTTAACCCAATTAACCTATCTGTAACCTATTAACCTAATTAAATAGAAGAGCTTCTTTGTGAGGGAGTTATACAGGACTCTCCCCATTTGGGGGTACCGGTTGGGAAGGAGGGCATAGTTTAGGGAATATAATAATTTGGAGTCAGATTTTTTTTTTTGTAACAGAATTGGGACATCAAAATGCAATTTCAAGGTGCTTGGTGTTTCCCTAATAGGAGGCCATGGAATTAACTAAGCAGGATAGCTTTATCCTTATGTCCCTAACTTGTGGGATTTTTACCTTATTTCTTACTGACATATGGAGATTTTTTTTTAATCCTCACCCGAGGACATTTTTGCATTTATCTTCAGATAGAGAGGGTGGGAGAGAGGGAGGAAGAGAGAGAGAGAAACATTGATGTGAGACACATCGAGTGGCTAACACCCACATGACCCCAACTGAGGCCGAGGACAAACTGCAACCCGGTACGTGTCCTTAGTGGGAACTGAACCTGGGACTCTGTGGTCCATGGGCCGATGCTCTGACCACTCAGCCAAACCAGCCACGGCTAACATATGAAGATATGGTAAGAGGCAAGGAGAACAAATTTTGCCTAAGACTATTTATCATTTGTCCCTTGTCTCAAAAAGAACACAAAAAATGTCACTTTATCATATCCCCCAGTTTAAGTCAATCCTATGCAATTGTTTTAATGCCATGACTAGGCTTAACATTCACTAAAAGGCAGGATTTATATCTGGCCCCTTAGTAGCTTGTGCGACCTTTGCAAACTGCTTAATCTCTCTGGGTCATACTTGACTCATCTGTGTAAAATGAGTAAGCTGGATGAGGTGGTCTCACAAAGGTTTTTTCCAGCTCTAACCATTTCATGATCTTTATATCATTACTTCTTCCTCTACTTCCTTTCCTTTTGATTCCGTTTACCAATAAATGTTTCTTGAATGACTTTGGGTAGAACTGCGGTGTCCAATATGGTAGCCCAGTGTCGACTTACATTTAAATGAACGAACACAGATACAATGAAAAATTTGGTGTCTCTGTCACAGAAGCCACATATCAAGAGATCAGGAGCCACATGTAGCTAATGGCTATCTGATCGGACCACACACATAGAAGACATTTCATCAGCACAGGAGGTTCCGTGCGCTGACAGAAACTTCAGTGGAGTTCTTTCGTTAGACTTTCACATTCACTTGTGTAGAAGTCAGTCTTTTATTTACAATGATGATAAGAAAATAAGTATGATAAGAGAAGCCAAACTCTTATGAAAAACTCATCTTCATTCAGTTTAACTTTGATGACAATCTATATCATCCGTAATGCATTTAACTAGGCGCTTGGCCACTTACTAGCTGTGTGAACATGTGCAAATCGTTGAGCCCTCCTCAGTCCTGGTTTCCTCATCTGTAAAGTAGATGTAATATTACCTATTCTGCACGGTGGTTTTATGTAAAACTCCTGTCATGGTGCTGGGCAATCGTAGATGCCTAATAACTATTATTAGATAATATTTATTTTGTGGAATGATAGGGCCCATTATTAGACTGCCGAGGAACTTATATTGTGAAAAAAACAAACAAACAAACAAAAAAAACGGATGAGAATGAGACTTAGTAGAAAGGTATTTTGCTTGTGTAAAAAAATGTTAGGTTGGAAAATTAACCAGAAGGCTAGCAAAAACCTTATATGATAAGTCATGGATCTACCAGGCTGGAGGAAAGAGAACTAGACATATGAAAAGTAGAGCATTCGTTTTTACCCTTTAGTGCTATGGTATCTCCTTTCTCTCTCCCACATTTGACACGGACCTGACTGAGAACAGAATGTAATAGGTCTGCTGGGGTCTCCACTGGCTCCTGTAGGTCTAGAAGATGCTTATTGTATAGGTGGAGAAGGTCTCTTTTTTCCAGTTCCAATTTTAGCCAAACAGCCATGCACCTTTTCTAAAGGGTCTAGCATTTCACAGCATTTGTATTTTGGTCTTAGGTGAAACTGCAGCTTTTATGCTGTAAGAGAATGGTATCAGGCAAGGCTCCAGAGAAGCATAGCCTCTCCCATTTCCCAAGAGCCAGGAATGAGAACGGAGTTCTTTTCTGAGTATGTTGACGTCCAGCATAGCACGTGGTTCTCTGCTACCACAACCCCTTATGTGTGTATGTGTGTGTGTGTGTGTGTGTGTGTGTGTTTCTCTCACTCTTACTGGAGGGCCAGGGATAATTTCAATATTGTAGTAAGCATTTGGGTGAAGGATGGCTTAAATGCTAAATATTTTGCCAAGGAAGCGATTTATGTTTTAAACTCTTTCATAGTTACTGGAGGTGGTGTAACTTTGCAAGTTTGGAATATCTCTTGGGCTTCCTATTTGTTTTCCCCACACATAGATTTCTCCACCTTTTGGAACATTATTATGATATTCCAACCACACAGTCAACCTCTGTTGACATTTATAATGGGAGCACACAAACATCGTTAGAGAATTCAAACAAGGCCAAAAGGCACAAAACAGAATAAAAGACACCCCTGTCCCCACTCCTCTGCTCCATCCCTCTAACAAAGACAACCATGATCATGGCCTCTGGTGTGATCTTCAGAAACCCAGGAGTTATAACTCCTGTAAGTAACCTCTTAACAATAAAAGCTGTTATATACAATGTTCTGACCCTGCTTTTGTTGTTTGCCTCTATCATATGACTGAGATTTTTCTGTATTGGAACATGCAAAACTACTGGTTTTTATTTTATTGGCGGTATAGCCTTCTATCATATGGATATCCTATTCCATAAATCTATTTAATCCCTTACTAAATTTAGGTTGTTTCCAGGTTTCTTCTTGCTATGACAGACTATGGTTCATGTTACTTATATGTATGTTTGCGTTTGCAAACATCAAGTCAATTTCTAGCTGTGTAATTATCAGATCAAAGACAATATGCGGTTTAATTTAAATAGTGATTGCCTAATGGCCATCTAAAAACTTTCAACCTGTTAATATGTTTACTATCAGTGTTAAGAATGACTAGTTCCCTGTAGGCTAACTAATGTAGGTATCCTTACACTTTAACCTTTGTTTGCCTGTTAGGTAAAAAAAAAAAAAAAAAATGGGGGTTTTGATTTACATTCCTATAATTGTGAATACAATAAGAATTTTTGGGGGTATTTTTATTGATTATTGCCATTTGTGTATTTTTTCCTATATGTTGCCTATGCAGCTATTACTTGTTCACTTTGAGGAGGTTCATCTTTTCCACATTGTTTTGTTAGAGCACTTTCTAGATTAACCAAATTAGCCCACTGTCTATGTTTTGCGAATGTATTTTTGTCTAATTTAGTGTTTGTGGACTTCAGTTATTGTGTCTTTTCCCCACTACCCATATTGGAGTTTTCATTTTACACAGCCAATTTCTAATCATCTTCTATACTGCTTCTGGGCAATTTGAACTTGTGATCTCTCTAAAGCAGAAAAGGAATAATTTGTAAAATACACTGCCCCGGTGAAAGTATTAATAGTGTCTCCTTTCACTCTAAGGAAGGTCCCAGCTTGCATGATAAATTATATGGTCACTCTCAGCTTTGGTCCTCCCCACCTTCACTTTAATCAGACCAGCTCCTCTTTGACTTATTTAAAATATTGGGGTACAGCATAAGATGAACTCAAGCAATGATTTTGAGGTTTCCCAAAAGATTGAAGCTCACTGATACAGGGTCTTAGTTAATTTGTTTGGAAGGATTTATTGAAACAGACTAAAAAATCTTGTTTTAGGCAATATGAGAAATTCAAAGACAAGCTTATAATCTATTAAGTAAGGCATGGCAGACATTACTATAAAAAGAAAAGTGTGTTTAACTGAAATAAGATTCTCAGCTCAATGGTACTTTTGTGAGGACATAAATGCAAATTTTCCTTTTCTATGTATAAACTTTAGCTAATGATCGGGTCTCTTCCAGTGCAAGTCAACATACAAGTAAAGGACATGTTTAACAAAATAGTAACAGAAGATCTTTTTTTCCAAGAGGACAAAACAAATTGACAACCAGCTTTTTCCAACAGAGAACAGGCAGAAGACTATGAGAGGCAATACTAGTTGGTGGTTTTTAAATGTAGCCAGCTATAAAAGATATTTGATTGAGTGATAACGCGTTGATTGGGTAATAATAAACACCGAGTCTTGCATGTTCCTGTTTTAAAAAGAGAAGTGTTTCTCAAGTTCAGTTGTACCATGTACCACGTATCAGCCCTCTCATGGTCAGCTTCAGGTATTTTCTGACCCCTGATCACCAAGTGAAATTCCAATCTTTGGAGAAAAATTAGAAAGAAGTTCAAAAAGTATGAATGAGCAAAACCAAATTTCTTTGTTCTTAAAAGTCCATATCAACAGTAATTGATGGCTAGAGAGTATTCCTTTTCTATGGATGCACCCTAATTAATTTAACCACCCATTTTTTGTTGATTATATAGGCGTGTTCCTTTATATTATATTTTCTTTTTCTTTTGATTATAAACAAAACCGGGATGAACATCTCTGCATACACATCTTTCTTAATATTGCCAAACAGTTCTTTAGGAGAAATTCCTAGAAGAGAAATTATGGGGTGAGAGGGAATTTCATCTTTGTCTTCTAGATTGTAAAACCTCATTGTATGGTACAAACCAGAACATTTTAAACTATGCTTTTGACCTATTGTTTGCACATTGCTTGGATAATGAATGCCTGCTTTTGGGGTGTAGGTTCTGGGTGAACAAAGATAAGAAGTCACTGAAGTTCACCCTTCAAGTCAAACCTGAGAATCCCTATTTGCAGCCTCAGTGGTTTGTCCTCCATTTACTCTCTATTTTCCCCAACTCACTGGAGGAAAATTCGGCCCTTTTTTTTGTAGCAGAGAAATGAGAAGAATCCCTGACGATTCTCAGCACTTGATACAGTGTCACACATGAAGCACATGCTGAGTTTTTAAGGGTGAGCCAGAACTTACAGAGGTAGGTAAAATTTGTATTTAAACAGGAATAAATGACTGAGTCACTTGGGATGAAAACCTGTTTGGCAATCCTCAAGAAGGGGCAGATTACTTCTGACAGGTCTAAACAGCCCAGGCAGATAGGATCATTTAACTATATTTAACTAACACTGACAAAGGAATGCTTGATTAATGTCTCCCACCCAAATATCCAGGGACTGGCAGGTCACCTTCTCAAACCAATAGGCAGTTGAAGCTGCTTCAGAATTCTCCTTCATTATGCATGATTGCCTCACGCTTTAAAAGGTCTGATGAGGACATGCTCCACCAAGATCTCAAGTTTCCCTCGGCTGTTCTGGAGTAGGGTGGGATTCTTTGTGTAATTTTGGGTAGACATTTGGAGAGTCTATGTAGTAGAACACGTACCTGTAAAAGATCACTATTACATTAATAATTTGAAAAGATTATCAAAATCAAAAGAATCTCTCCCCTCAAATTACTAAAAATCGCAATGATTTTTTTTGTTTTTTGCTACAAAATATTTTTAAAAATTTGTAGGTGTTTGTACAGTATGTTAACAATGTCTATGCCAAACTCTTTTGTCTGAAGACACTTGTTTTTATCTCTTCAACTATCTATGACTTTCTCGCTTTTAAGTTTAAAATACAATTTATTCTGAAGCCTTACTACTAGGACTTGAGGAGGAACCTACTCTGTTCTTAAATCCAGAGGCTTTGGCTATTCCTAGAGCCAGAGTTGTGTGACTGTCTCTGGCCACAGTTCATTGCTCAAACATTGTGGCCAGGAACAGGAGACAGACAAGTCAATTTATTCTTCTGGCTGTCTAGATTAGAGTTTGAAATTTTTTGTGTGGGGTCTCTGTTGGACCAAGCTCCTTCTCTTTGTTTCTTGGTACTTTTCAAGACCAAAGCACATTCTAAGATTATAACAATTTATCTAAGTGTGGTTCTGCTTTTCAAAAAAATTGTGATCAAATAGACTCATCATGGCATCATGGAGTGTGTCAGGACTATTACCTTGTGGACCACTGATTTCAGGAACACACAGCAGCCAGAAGCAGAACCATGGGCATCAGGAAGGTAGGGAATGAGGAAGAAGGGACAGGAATCAGTGGGCTAAGCATTCTCTCTGACGAACTCCAACTTACTTGTCAAGTCTCGTTAAATTCCTCAAAGCAGCTTCCTCTGACCTTCCACTCCCCACACGAAGTTGAGAACTGTATTCATTTTTTGTTGCTGTTATAAAAAATTACAACAAACTTAGCACCTTAAAATAACTGGTGGAAAATTCATATCTTAGTCCTGGAGGCCAAGAGTCTGACAAAGGTCTTACTGGGCTAAAATCAAGGTGTCAGTGTCTTCTTTCTGGATGCTCTAAGGAAGCATTTCCTTGTCTTATTTCAGCTGCTACAAGCCCCCCTTATTCCTTAGCTTATGGCCCTCCCCCCTTTTTAAAACAGTACTAGCAGGTTGGCTCATTCTCACATCTTATTACTCCAGCCTCCTCTTCTACAGTCAAATGTCCTTCTGCCTTTCTCTCCTTGTAAGGCCCTTTGTGGTTATATTGGATCCACCCGGATAATTCAGTATAACCTATTTATCTCAAGATCCTTAACTTATTCACATCTGCAAAGGCTCTTTGGCCATGTAAGGTGACATATTCACAGGTTCTGGGGATTAGGGCCTGGACATCTTTTGGGGGGCCATTATTCAGGCTACCTCGGGGAGCTTTTATTATATGCTCCTATAGCACTCTGCACTTTATAGCATTCTTTATAATACTTGACAAATGTTAATTGCTGAGCTCACTCTGTGACTATTTAATGTCTGTTTGCCCCACTACACACAAAGACCTATGAGAGCAAGGGCAGTGTCTGTTTTGTTTACTCTTGTATCCCCAGTGCCTGGTACAATACATAGTTTATGGTAATTGTCTGATAATATTTTTGTTAAGTGAATGAGCATTATACCAACCTTATTTTATGTTCCATGCCCCTTCTGAGACAGGGTTACCATTCCCATCTAATAGAAGACACATCTTCCTCCTTTCTTCTTTGTCAATATCCCAACTTCACATCTAAATGTTTCATATTCTGGCATGCTGTAGGTGTTACTGGCTGCCACACCCACTGAGCATGTTAGCAGACAGAAAGGAGGTTTCCAAGAAGGGCAGAGGAGAGATCATCAGCTGCTGATGTCAATGTCAGGGTCAGCTTCACTTTTTGGACTAGAAGTGGTTGAGTGTTTGTGATTTGGTGAGCAGGGACATTTACTACCAAACAGGATTTCTTGGTTGGGTAGGTTTGGCGTCAGCCCCTCTGAATAGAGTGTGTGCAGTTAACAGAATTTTAATCACATACTAGTGCTTTATTTCTCCACATTAAAACATCTCTGTGATTTTTTTTTAAATTGCTTTTTATTTAAAATCTTCAAAACTCTGTTTTGGTCATCCCTATTTGGGCTCCTTGGCCATGGTGTAGCTACTATGTTTGGCCATTAGGTCCATCTTCTGCAAAGGTCTTTTATAAAGCTCAGCACCAGGGGTTGACCATAGTAGGCACTTGATAAATATCTGTGGCATTATTTGAATGAATGTTGACTGGAACTGATGTTTTTGGTGACTGTTAGGAAGGTAGGATTGTGCGAAGATAATGGAAATGTCCATTTATTTAAGTTGTTGATCTCCACTTGTTCCAGAAAGCATTTGACTGTGGATGTGATGGTGAGTTTATGAAATCTGAAAACAAAAATATGCTCTAAACCAATTGTTTTTCATGATAATGCATCAGTAGCTTCAAGAGCTACCAGTCCTACAGGCTAATTGATGTGGGAAGAAAGCAATACAGTGTGACAGAATGAGATCAATTTATGGAACGAGGTAGATTCGAGTTCGTATTCCTGGATTCATCACTTATTGGTTGTGAGAACTTGAACAAGTTACTTAATGTATCTGAGCCTTAAACTTTCATCTATGAAAAAGTATGTGCTCTAAGGTTTAAAACAAATGCTTTATGTGGAAAATACATAACACAACATCTAGCTTTTAAAATGTTTTTTTCTCTTTCTCTGTTTTCTGTCCTTCAAAGGGACTCAAAGGATTAACCTCTTTTTGCCTTGCAAACATTTCTTCAAAGAGCAATCATTAGCTTAAACTGGCCCAGGTTAACATAACGAAAAGAAGTAGGCAATTGATAAATGATCAGTTCATTGTTACACTAAGTTACTACTACATGGACAAAGAAATGACTGAAAACTTCCAATAACCCTGATGCCGTGTGCCTCACAAAGTAGAAGAGATGTGGTCAGCAGGGCTGAGAGCTATGCCCAAGTACAGAAGTGCTACAGTCCAAAGGGTGTCAGAAAGAGAGCTGTACATTCCAAATTAGAATCAGCCAGGGAAGACACGCTCGGTTTTATTTAGTGACTGTCACTACCCAGCAGGATTTTGATGTGTTTATTGATGTGGCTACCTGTATAAATCAGGATTTGATAAGGTTTTCAGGCCTCTAAATGAGCTCTTTGTCTACATTCCTGAATAGGTGAACACATGCTCGTGGCACCAAATGAGTTCCTGAGGAAGTAATTACTTTTACATGGTGAGGTGCATGACAATGAGAAGCACAGAATCTACTCTGAGCCTGTGTGAATGAAAAGCAGGGGGAGGGGGGAAGCCATCAACTCCCCTGAGTTGAACCAGAAGATGACAGAGATGCCCTTGAAAATTAAGAAAGAAAAGCAGAGCAATAGATGACAACAAATCTTGATCTAAAGGAATAGACTGGAGACGAGGCTTGTGAAACTTGACTGCAGCCTTATTGAAGAGATTCAGATATCCAAAGAAAGAATGTGTCATAGGAAGAAAGGTTGGCAAAACAGTAAGTGGGAGATTAGAGCCAACGTATCCACCTCCTATGAAGGAGCCCGACTTCTGGACTTCTGGCTATTGACATGGCTATCCCTGTATATGACAGCTGCTTTAAGCTCTCTCTGTCGCTGCCATTACAATTCACTTCAGTCTCTTTCTCTGATTCTGTGTTCATCAAGCAACCTTTTGAT
Organism: Molossus molossus; assembly: GCF_014108415.1. NCBI lineage: Eukaryota > Metazoa > Chordata > Mammalia > Chiroptera > Molossidae > Molossus > Molossus molossus. The sequence goes on from NW_023425353.1 coordinate 41,985,269, forward strand.
AATCAGTCTGACTATGATTGCTTCTGGAGGGGTGGAGTGAGGATGGGATGGATAGTCAGGTGGTCAATGACCTGGTAAATGTGACACTTTGCATAGACATCGACTTTGTAATCTTGTCAATTTCCAGTCCGGCCTTGGGTGATCTCATCTCAGGGAGTAGACTAAATTGAAAAGTTGTGTCCATAAAGGTAAACTAACTAATTAACTACCTACCTACCTAACTGCTATTCTGCAAAGTTTCTCATGGGATTGTCAGTCTATTATTCCAGGTAAGTACATACCACTTGCATACCTTTTTTTCTTTTCTTTTCTTTCTTTTTTTTTTTTTGCATTTTCTACCTGTGCCAAATTACTCTATAGATGGAGAATTGGTAAACTTTTTTTCTATATATGTCCAGATGGTGAATATTTTGGACTGTGCAGGCCATTAGTCTCTGTTACAACTACTCAACTCTGCCATTATGGTCGGAAGGCGGTTGTAAATGATACACGAATGAATGGGTGTGGCTGTGTGCCAATAAAACTGTATGCACCTGGTACAGATAGACTAAGAATAAATCTAGTAAACCAGCACAACAAGAGTGTCTCCCAAAAATTGTTTTTGAAAGGGTGTGTTAATTCAAAGAAAAACAGTAGAGTGATTATCACAGGGGAAACAATCAGAACTTAGCTGAATTTCTTTAGCTTTTAAAGCATTTCTAAGTACTGTTTTGTTTAGAATTATAGATGGCAGTGATGGAGGGAGGTGAGCACCACCATCATCTCCTTGGGGATTTGGGTCTCTAAAGACCTTAACCTGGCCCTGATCTGGGGATATCCATCTCCTGTTTGCAGGCTTCATTGCATCTTGGGATCCTAGAGCACTGTGTTATCGAACCTCTGTAGGTTCTGTTGGCAGCAGCCTTTCTTCCACATGGGTGAAACCTCATAGTTTCTATCTTGTATTACAGTTATTTTTATACTTGTCTTACTTTATAGATACATTCTAGGAGCACCACATTTCTGATCTTTCTCATATTCATTTTCTCATGAGACCAGACTATATTCTTTAAAACCCTTGAGGGCATAGACTATATGCCACCTGTACCCCATGACACCATGCATATATGCCTCAATTCATTGAATGAATGAATGAATGAATTTGATTTAAGGTCTTTGGGCTTTTCAGTTTTGAGCTTTGCTTTCCCCTTTCTTCCTCTTTTCTGTTTGGGTTCTAGACTCCTTGGTTTGTGCTCTAGACTCACGTGCCCTGGATTTTATTGGGTACCTGCCTACCTGTCTCTGAACCTGAAAAAAATTTAGGAATTCTGCCAAGCCTTGGGGTTATTTGAATATATCGTACAAGAAGAGTCTGCCTGGGATTCCCCTTTCTTATAGTTTCATTTTGAGTAGAAAATAGTGCTAGAAAGATAATTTACAGAAAATCTACTTAAAAAGAGAGAAATGAAGAATGTTACTTACAAAAGAGTAGTGATGCTTATATTGAAAAAATGTGCAACGCTTTGTAAATCATTTTAACTGCATGTGAGTGTTTAAGCTATATATTGTTAGAGCAATATAAGTCTATATTTATCAAGTGTGTATATGTATGTAATCAAAATGGACTGTCTCACCAGCTGGGGGTATACACATGGTCATATATTTTGCATTTTTTTCCAAATAGCCATTCAATCACTCATCTGCTGAGATGTAGCAGAAACAAAACTGAAGATATATATATTAGATATTCTAATGCAGAAACCGGGATCTCTAAAACCCAAAGAGAAAAGACAGAAGGCTACTCATTTGTAATACATACTCACACACATACGGAGAGAGAAAGAGAGAGAGAGAGATTGGTGTGATTGTGGAAGTTGGCAATTATGAAATCCATAGCAAAGGCTGGCCTGCTGGAAACTGAGGCAGGATTTTTATATTATAGTCTTGAGGCAGAAGTATTTCTTCTCCAGCAAACTTCATTTTTTGCTCTAAGCTCTTCAACTAATTAGATGAGGTCCACTCATATTATCATAACCACTTAAAGTCTTCTAATCGTAGGGGTTAACCATATGTACAAAATAACCCCACAGCAACAGCTAGACTGGTGTTTGACCAAACATCAGGGCACCATAGCTTAGACAAGTTGATACATAAAATTAGCTATCACAGTATATTAGGAGAAAATCCAGTGATTGCTCTCCAGGCCAACTGCACCCCCAAATTTTCAATAATTCCTGGGACTTAAACTCTTGAAACAGTTTACCTTGCTCCTCAACCACACCTTTGAGAGTACTGGAGAAGACCTCTGGACCTCTTTCTGGTCCTTTAAAAAAAATTAAAAAAAAAACAAAAAACCAGGTATATTACTTCTGCTGTAGCCACATGGTCTGCTAGTTGAAACTTTTCACTCACTTGCTTCCCAGTACCGTACAGTGCTGTCCCATGCTTGCAGATTAGGGTTACAGCTCGTTAGTTCACACTCACATATTAATTCACGGTTCTAAAGCATCACTTCTATACCTAAGGAACCTCTAGCTGTAGAAAGATGCTGCAGGAAGTCTCATGAGCTACCTAATTCCAGACATTGTGTCAGCCCTCAGTCCAGCTTCCCATTTTTATCGCCTTTGTTTTGCAGACCTCAGTTGTTAAGCTAATTATTTGCAGAGGTTCTTATAATATCCAAAGCTCAAAGAGAAGAAACTCTTTCCTTCCAGAAAGCTTCTTGCTCTTTATGCCAATGTACCTACCTCCTTTCCAGTTCTATGCTCAGTATTCTATGTTGCACTGGGGAGGAAGCTAAAAAAAGGATCTGCTATACTAGGGCAAGGGGGGAGTTCCAGACCTATATTTGAATAACTAACAAAGATCACCTTTGTATGTAGGGAAGAGTCAAAGATCTACTTGCAGTTAATTTCTGGGTGGCTGGTGGTTGCTTCTGCAAAGGTTAAAATTTCTTCTCAATAGGAACTTTAATACATTCAGAAATATATCGTGTGTGTGTGTGTGTGTGTGTGTGTGTGTGTGTGTGTAGAAAGCACTGTTGATCTATTTTTGTATTATATACTCTCTAATAGTATGGATTATGTCCTATAGTCTCAGAATACAGTAACCCTGGTAGGAAGAGTTGGTGTTTTGATGCCATCTCATTATGAGACATTTTACTACTCCAAGTTTCAATGTGGAACTATGTATATAAATAATATATACAAGGATTTTCTGCTTCTAAATTGTCCCAACATAATCTATAAATCTGATTCATCTCAGTTAATGGAGTCTCTTCCCTAGCCAGATTGTTCTTTGTGTGACATTATTTTGAAGTTTGCTGAAATCCTTGTGGCTCGTGAAAGAGCCATGGCATTTATAGCTTAGGTGGTTCGTCCTATTGTCCTTGGCTAAATTTTCTTTGTAGCCTAGTTAAACCTGGACACCTGGTTGCTTAAATTATCCCTGTAGGATATTAGTATATTAGCTAACTATAAAAATAAAATTTATATGAGGCATCTGTTTACATTGAGCATCCCATAAAACTGTGGCAGAGAATCCAAAGGAAAAGCCTTTCAAATGAAGGTTTCATAGCCAAGAGCAAAAGGCTCTTAAGTGTGGCATCTAGATAACTCATTTCCATTTTATATATTAAAAATAATTTTTAGTAGACAAAGGATCTCCCTCACCCCGACATGCCTGACTAGAAAATACAAAAGGTTTTAAGAATCCTTCTATGTTCACGTTAGGTTTTTCAATGCTATTTTATAATTATTGTTGGTCCCAAGAACAAATAAGGGAACAGAGCTTTAAGCATAAATGTGTTGACATGTCATTGAAGATTTGGTAAGCAGGAAAAGCAGCTCCTGATTCATAAGTAATTCCAACTACTCTCGGATGGTGAGAGATTATATCGAGTCAGGGAGTAAAAAGAGTGAAAGAAACTGAGGTTACATACAAGGGCAGATCCCAACCACTAACTGAGGTGTGTTAGGAAGTCATTTTGAAAGTCTACAGTAGCGATCGGGCTTCCAGACTAGTCCATTCTCTTACTAGCATTCTTTGGTTATAAGTACAGGGCAAGTAGCTGTGCTTAACATAATTCAAAAGGAAACAAAGAGGGAAGGGGAATTGATTTTTAAGACATACGATACCTTGCAGATAGAAAGGAAGAGCTTAAGACTGAGCCTAGAGTGAACAGGGATCAAGGCAACCTAGAAGTTATGCTCAAAACAACAGGTATAGCATGAATTCAGACCTAATGGAACTGGTAACTATAGGAACAACTGGTATAATCTCAATAGAACATACAGTTAGAAGAACATACTAACTAAAGATGAATCCTGAATCTAGTTAGCAGGACCCAATAGACCATCTCTTAAAGGAATTCCTATGGCAAGAGGACACTAGCAACCCTTTCCCTTCCTGGTGCCATTTCCTTCAAGAGGAAGAGTTGAATAGTTGATGCTGGGATTTTTTTTTTCCTACACCTTGACAAGAAGGAAATATGACAACTAGATCTACCTTCCACTAAGCCTGTAGACAATAGTGGAGCTGTTGTTTCCAAGGAAAAATCAAGTGGCTACTACCAGAAAATGAAGATTAGACACAGGGTAGACAAAACTAATAGATGATTTTTACATCCACCAAATCCTACATAAACTTCAATAATTGCAGGGGACTTAACTTATTTCTTCCCATTCAGGTGACTGTATTGAGCTCATATAGAACTCTTCTTCTCATTTAATCACATTACTTTTCCTCTAATTTCAGAATTTCTTCTAGTCTGTCTCCTCTTCTCTGTTCCTCAGTACTTCAACTGTTGTGTGAATTAAGTAGATTTTAGGCATATTGGAAATCTCAAGCTAAGGATATAAATATTACCATAACACTGTTTCTCTGGAAAAATGTATTTGTGTTGTATCAAGAAGAGAATGAAGCATTTCAGGGAGGATATGTGTCTCTTCCTATGAGCAGGTACAATGGCTCCAAAGTGGTTAGAGGGGAACATGGTAACTCTCCTTTGTATCTTTCCTTGAAAGAGTGTGGCTTTGTGGAATGTAGTGAAAAGCAGAGCCCCCAAACAGAGAAGGACTTCTTTCTAGTTGAGTTTCCTCATCTCTTTCAAGCATAAGCCAACCTGTCACTTATATTCACAAGCACTTACATGTTGGGAAGTATAAATACATAAATATTTTCTGACATCCAAGATTACCAAGTGTAATAATGGGTTCATAGGGAATGCAGTAATACTAGCTACCAAGGGACAAGCCTTGTTCTCGGAGGTTGACATTTATGACATCAACACTCAATCATATGATTTCTTCCACATGAAAGACTTCATTTTAATTTTACTTCTCAGAGCAGCTACATTTCTTTTCTTCATAGCAAACTCCTTAAAAATAAAACTCCTTTGAAAAAAAGCATCTATTCCTACTTTCTCAAAATTTTCTCTTACTATTTCTTTAAAATTTATTTTGTTCCCTTTATTGATTTTTAGAGAGAGAGGAAGGGAGGCGGAGAGAGGGACAGAAACATTGATGAGAGAGAACATCAATCGGCCACCTCCAGCATACCCCTCACTGGGGATCCAGCCCACAACCTAGGCATATGCCCCGACTGGGAATGAAACCGGTGACCTCTTGGTGCATGGGTTGATGCTCAACCACTGAGCCACACTGGCTGGGCTCTCTTATTATTTCTTAAAATTGGCAAAGTTAGACTTCCTCCACTGCTGTCACCTCCCCACCAGAACTGCTCTTCTCAAGTTAGCAATGGTCTTTGTTGCCAAATCAGTTCTCACTTCTCATCATGAGTGACTTATTGGCAACATTTGTAATCACTGATGCTCACTTCTTTCAGATAATACTTTCTTAACTTGGCTCCCAGATGTGTTCTGTTGGTTTTCCCCTTACATCACTGGTCACTGCTCTGTTTTCCTGGTCCTTGGTTCTCTGCTCCTCTCTAGCTTCATTCACTTGCCTGTTGGTCTCATCTAGAATCATGGCTTTAGATATCTCTAAGAGCTGATGCTTCTGAATGGAAATGCCCAACCCAGACCCCTTCTTTGAGCTCTAGATTCATATATCAAACTGTCCATTGGACATCTTTACTTGTATGTTTAATAGACATCTGAAACTTGTTATACTCAATTGAATTCCTGATCTCTTTTCCCCCAAACTTGCTCAACTTATGGTTTTCCCTATTATCAGCTGATGGCAATTCTTTTCTTCCAGTTGCCCATCTCAAAAATCTAGAGATCTTCTTCTACTCCTCTCTCTCTCCCATACTTAATACTCACTACATCAGGAAATCTTGTGGACTTTCAACTTTGATTCACACTTTCACAACTCTCTATTCCATTGTGATCACTTGCTTTATTCCTCTCCCATATGCTGCGTCCTAACTGGTTGTCCTGCCCTTACCCTATGTCTCTACAGTTGAAAAATCTTAATACAGCAGCCAAGGGGATCTTTTAAAGCATCAATTGGATCATGTTACTGCCTTGCTCAAAACCCTACAAAAGTCTCCATTTCTTTCATGGTAAAAGGCAAAGTCCTCACAACAGCTCTGTGTGATCTGGTCCCAAGTGCCCTTCTTTCCTTTTTCCTACTAACCTCCACATTGCTGCCTTCCTTCCAACCACATTGGCCTCCCTATGGTTAGTGCCTTTGCCTCAGCTATTCTTGCTGCCTGGAATATTCTCCCTCTCACATTACCACTTGACTGACTTATTGACACTCTTCAAGTTGTTGCTCATATTTCACCTTCTCAATCAGCCCCACTCCAACCATCTTTTAGTATTGCAACATGCATTTCCCTCCCTTCACCCACAAAATATCCTGCCATACTCTCAATCCCCTTTACTCCATTTTCTCCTATAGCATTTTAACCTTTAGCACAACATACATATTTTTTACTCTCTTTATTATTTAATGTCTATCTTCTCCGACCATAGTTTAAATCTCTGTGAAGCAGAGATTTCTGTCTGTTTTGTTCACTGGTATTCCCAAGTGCCTAGAACAGATAGTAGCACTTCACAGGGTATTTTGTTGCATGAATGAAACAATACATTATGAATACATGATCTTACATAATATTCAAAAAAATATTGATGGATGTGAATTACTGTCTTCCTTTTTTAGAAGAGGAGACTGGGATTGAGGATCCAAGTTCATAGAGCAAGTCAGTGTGGAGCTGGAATTCTAAGCAGGCTTATTTACCTTCTAAGTCCTTGCTTTTATTTAAGCTTATTACAAATGTGGTTGATTTCTATTTTTATCTGTTTTTTAAAAAACTTAGAATAATTTTCATTTACTCAATGGTTTTTAGATATACTATAGTTCTTCCCAGGGATAGTTTAATGCATCGTAGGAAGGGGTAAAGAGAGTTGATGTTTAGTTTTGTGTCTTTTCTGAAGTTTAATTGTAACATCTCAGTTCATTTCCAAAATGACCCTTAAAATTATAATTTTATCCCTATTTGCAGATTAGGGAGGGATCTGAAGTTCATAGAACTTAAGAAGTTAAGACTTACCTAACGTCACTATTAATGACATAGGGTTTGTGGTTTTGCTCCCAGCACTCCATAATGGGTGCCTGGAATGACCTTTTAGATCATCCCAGCCTTACAGATCTGTAAAACCTCACTGTGGGACAAGACATCTGAGCGCTAGGAGTAAAAATGCAATGCCTTCCTCTTGAGACTTCCTCTAATGAACCCGAGGAAAATGTGAGCCCTGGTTTGAAAGAGGACCTATGCTCAATGAAAACAAAAGTAAGAAAAGTTATGTTGGAGTGTATCATTTGACGACCGAAAAGGCAACGCAGTCTGCAGTGACTGGTTTTCATTAACACTCTACTGCAACGAAGTTTTCTGCGGGAAAGAAGAAACCATGCATTTTGGAGATTTTATCTCATTGCACGATTTCTAATGAGGGCATTAAGAGATGGAGAGACAAGCTCACATCGCAGTCAGAACTCAGGCAGTCAAGTGGATGGCTGTACATGTGCCTCGCATCCGCATGCTCTCGCTCTGTTGTCTCTGTCTCTGGCGTTCTCAGCTGTAGGTGACACTGTGGTGACCACACTGCAGATCTTCACCCGCTCTGTCATCTCTGAATTTAGGTTGCACTTTTTTGGTATCAGCCCCAGTGATCTTCTCTCTTTCTCTTTCTTGCTTTTGCACCTCTTTACTCACTCACTTCCTGACAAAATAAAATGAATTTTCATTCTGAAACTGTATTTAACCTTCTTCACTCTTGCCAGTAATTCAAAACCAATAATTCCCCAGCCTGCTTATATTCAAGAAACTTGATTAAATTTCCAGGTTACTATCATGATTTACTTTGAGAAAGCTCAAATAAACTGTCTCACCGTGTGTCTGCCTATGGAACTGGCACCGTGGAGTGTCTTCCACCATCTTTGCCAAGTCTTAATCTTCTCGTAGATCTATGGCAATCAGTGTACTTCCTGGCAGTGAACTTGGTAACCAAAAACTCCCTTTATTGTGAAGGCCTGGGGAACCTTGAAAAATAGTCACTTTGTTGAATACAACAGTTCCGTTTTGGACATAATTTGGTCAATGGTTATATTTTAAATTTGTTCCCTTTAAATTACTGCCATTCTAGGTATAGTACTTGTGACTGCATGAGGTTTTAGTTATATGAGGACATTTCCATATTGTACATTTAAACAAGTCACCAGTGGTGGACATGTAAGTGTGCTCTACCCTATAGCCAGCACTGTGCTGCCCCGGCCAGTGCGACAATTTCTTCACATTTTATGTTGGTGCTGGTTCTGGATTTGCTGGACATGCTTTTGGCATTCTGAAGAATTTCACTATATATGTTGAACTGAAAAACCAAAACTCTGAGTATACAAACATTCTGAAATTAATAGTGAATTCCACCTTGAACTATGTATAGAGTTTCAATACTCCTCAGAGTACAGAATCATTTAGAACAAAATAAGTAGGGAAATAAAAAAATAGTATAAATATTAGTTGTATCATGCTCAACAAGTTTTAAGTGGCTTTACATTTAAACATTATTTTACTAGCCTGGCCGGTGTGACTCAGTGCTTGAGCATCGACCCATGCACTAAGAGGTCACTAGTTCGATTCCTAATCAGGGCACACGTCCAGGTTGTGGGCACCATCCCCAGTGGGGGGCATGCAGGAGGCGGCCAATTGATGTTCTCTCTCATCGGTGTTTCTATCTCTCTTCCTGTCTCTTCCTCTCTCTCTAAAATCAATAAAGAAAAAAATTTTTTTAAAAGTATTCTACTTGATTTTACAATAACCTTGAAACGTATGGTTAACATTTTACTAGTTTTCTCATTTTTACAAGTGAGGTAATTAAGGCTAAATGATATAAATGACAGGCCTAAGGTCACAGCAAAGACTGATACACATATGTACGCTCTTAACTCAAAATTCAGTGCCCTTAACTCATGGACATGGACAACAGTGTGATTGGTCACTGGGGGCAGGGCATGGAGGGGGGGGGGAGGAGGAAGGGGGCATAGAGGGGTTAAATGATGATGAAAAAATAAAATAAAAATAAAATTCAAAAAAATTTAATGCTCTTACTGCTACATGAAATTGACATTTTTATAGCCAAAATAAAACTGGACATTAAATAAAATATAATAATAATAATTTAGAATAAATAATAATAATTATTTATTCTAAAATATTAAGAATAAATGATAATAATTATTATTATTTATTCTAAAATATTATCACTCCAAAGCCAGAAAATTCAAACAGGAACATTAGTCTTTCAAAAAGACTTACTTCAAAATGGACTTGAAGAACTATTTTTTAATGGATCAAGCATAAATGTGCACAAAACAATAGAGAATGGTCATAGTCTTTTTTTTTTTTTTTTTTTTAATAGATTGAAAAAAGATGTAATCATGTTTCTTTGCCCTTTGGAGGAAGGAGAGAAAAAAATTACATTTTTCCCATGGCTAGCAAAGTTGCTGAAAATGGATGAATTGCCAATTTTGATAAGATCCGTGATAGGTATCATGATTTACAGTGAGTGATTCATCTGTGATTTCTTTTTCCTTTCCAAAATAAGATCTGAGACAAAACCAAAGCCTTAGGAAAAAGATAACAACTGGCATTTTTATCTCTTTTGTGTGTGTGTGTGTGAAATGGTACTAAGGTTAGATTGAGAATATATTTGATTCTGGTAAGTAAGCAATCATGAAGATCATCTGGTCCACCCCCTCACTGTTCCCCTAGATCCTAAATTTGCAAAAAAGGAAGCCTCAGGGAGGGTCCTTGACCTAGTTTATGGTAAATCTAGGACCAAAATCTAATTTCTATTTTGCTACATTAATTGTCCTTGTGATGCAATATTCCTTCTTGTTTGATTTTCAAAAATAAGAAAAAGTTAGGAGCTGTTTCTCACCATTGTGTGATATGTGGTAGGTCTTTTTTATTGTTTACTAATTGTTGTTAGTCACCCTCTTTACTCTAACTGGTGTGCAATTTGACATTATAGTTCATAAATAAATGTATGGTTCCCAAACACTATAAATTGTTCCAAGTCATGATACTTTATTCTCTCTTTTTCTTGTGCCCATGTTTCTTAGGAAAACTAAAACTAACATCCTTATGTGAACCTAACATCCTCAGGTATCTCACCCTATAGCACAAAAATTTGTAAGTTATATTTTAAAGAATTCCGTCTTTATGAAATTAATAACTAAGAATAAGTTCAAAATCTTTGAGAATTTTGAATAAGAAATTCCAAAGATTGTAATGAGAAAAACAGTAGTACTATTTTGTTTTTCTTGCTACATTTTCAGATACCATTTAGCCAGAGATCTAGAGGAATCTTTCTGACCAAAAAAGCAAAATTTCTCAAATAAACTCCTCTGTTGGGATTTCAAGTTACTTGGTTCAAATGCATTTTTGAGCAGAGTATTATCTGTTGTAATCATGTTTGGGGATTTTTTATTTTTATTTTTTTAGATAGAAGCAAACCTCAATCAATACTGAGGAATTGTTGACCCTGGATTTGTGTGGGCACATGCCAACTATTTACTCTCTGCCTACCACCACTCTTCTTCACAGTGAGAAAAGATAAAAGGAAATGATAAACTGAACAATGAAAAGATTATTTTCTTTTTTCCTTGGACAGTTTAGCTAAAGTGTTGTTAATTTTCAAATAACCAATTTTTTGTTTCATTGATTTTCTCTATTGTGTTTTTAGTTTCTATTTCATTAATTTTCACTCTAATCTTTAACATTGTCTTTGTCCTGTTTGCTTTAGGTTTAGTTAGCTTTTTTTAAATTTAAATGTCTTAAAATGGAAGATTATCTTAATGATTTGAATCTTTTTTTTTTTTAATCTAGTGTTTTCAGCTATCAATTTCCCTCTATGCACTGCATAGCTGTATTCTGTAAGTTTTGGTATATCGTATCTTAATTTTCATTCATCTCAAAGTATTTTCTAATTTCCCTTGTGATTTCCTTCTTGATCCATTTTAAAAAGCAATTTGTATTTTAATTTCCACATATTTATGAATTTTCCAAATTTCTTTTTGTTATTCAATTCATTTTTGTTTTTCATTTCATTATGGTTGGGGAGTGTAATTGTATGATTTTAGTCATTTTAAATTTATTGAAATTTGTTTTATGGCCTGGAATATGGTCTATCCTGGAGAATGTGTCATGTGCACTTGAGAAGAATGTAAATTTTGTTGTTATTGGGTGGAGTATTCTATAGATATCTGTTAGGTATTTGGTTTATAGTTGTTCAAGTCTTATATAGTCTTGTTGATTTTCTGCCTAGTTGAATGACCTATTATCGTAAGTGGCATTGAAGTTTCCAGCTATTTTTGTTGAAATTTCTATTTGCACTTTTAATTCTGTCAGTTTTTGCTTTGTGAATTTTGGGGCTCTATTTTTAGGTACCTATATGTTTTATTAGTATAGCCATCATTACTATTTCAGTTGGTCTTTTTGGTTGCTGTTTACATGACATTCCTTGTCAGTTAATATTCATCAGAGAGCTTGATCTACAAATTTTATTGGGAAATCCTCATCATGTTTGGTGTGAATGCTCTACTAGCATTGTAAAAAAATAGTTTTTTTTTTGTTCATGTTTTGAAAAATATACCAATTATAAATACATTTTGAAAAAAAACACACATGAAAATTAGATTATGGATTTGATCATTAGACGATTACAGAGAAATATGGTTAATTTTATGGTATTATGGTTACATAAGAAAATGTTTTAATAAAAAAATAGTTTTATTGATTCATAGAGAGAGAAAAAGGGAAACATTGATGTGAGAGTGAAACATTGATAGGGCTGCCTCCTGCATGCCCCTTCCAGGGATCAAACCTGCAACCTGGGCATGTACCCTAACTGGGAATTGAACTGGCAACCTTGTGGTTCATGGACCAACACCCAACCAACTGAGCCGCGCCATCTAGGACAGAAAATGGTTTAATTTTTAGTGATACATACTGCACGATGAAGGAACAAAAGGACACAATGTCTGAGTTTACCTTAAAATACTTGATCAAGAAAAAAAATACCTCAAATCTTGATAAATATTAAGTCCTGGTGATGGCCACATGGATACTTATTGTATTCTTTCTATTTTTAGTGTACTTAAAACATTTTTTTTAAATTTTAATCTGAGGATATTTTTCCATTTATTTTCAGACAGAGTGGGAGAGAAGAAGGGAGGGGGAGAGAGAGAGAGAGAGAGAGAGAGAGAGAGAGAGAGAGAAACATCAATGTGAGAGGAGCGCTTCAACTGGTTGCTTCCTGTACAACCCCAACCAGGGCCGGGGATGAATTGCAACTGGAATCAAACCGGTGACTGACTGGTCTGCGGGCTGACGCTCCACCGCTGAGCCAAACTGGCCAGGGCTGTGTACTCTAATTTTTTAAAAATATGATAGAGAAACCTAAATCCCAATCCATATTTACTTTACTTAAATTTTCAAGAATTAAGCCAAAGAATCTGTATTTTTAAAAAGCTTGTCAATAAAAAACATTGTCTAAACTCACACAGAGAGCAGAGGGAGACATTATCAGTTAAGATATTTTAATAAAACCTCTGGAGATGGAAAGCAGCACAGAGAGGTGTAGGAATCAATAAGGTAGCATGGGGGAAGACACAGGTTAGGGTTTTAGCAGAAAAGAGGAGAGACAGTGTATATGACAAGCTCAGATGTATCCGTCTGATGACAGAGAAGAGTGAATTGGAGGACTAACACAAAGGAAGAATTGGATGAAAATCTGTGTTAGAAGGAGGGGACCTCCCGACCTCCCATTCCAGCGAGCAGAACCCAGACATTCACTCCTAAAAATGTAAATTTATTCAAGAGAAATTTATCTCTAGGAGAGCTCATACTGATTTTCCCGAAACAATAAGAACTAAAAACTACAGGTATGACCAACTTGCTAAGAGTTGTCAGATTTGCTCCCAGTGTACTATCTGTCCACACAAATGTCACCTTCTCAGGGAAGGTTACCTGGAACCCCAGCTGTGCTTCCTCCCCACCAGCTGTATTGAGATATAATTGACACATACCATAATGTATGTTTAAGATATGTAAGGCGATGATTTGATGCGTGAATATATTACAAAATGTTTACCACAGTAAGACTGGTTATGTCCTTTACAGCACATAGTTACTATTTTGTTATGATGAGGACATTTACGTTCTACCCTCATAGCAACTTTCAAATATTCAGTACAGTGTTGTTAACCATAGTCATCATGCTGTACATTAGGTGCCCAGAACTTACTCATTTTTAACTAAAAGTGTGTACTCTTTGACCAATGTCTCCCTATTTCTCCCAGCCCTCAGCCCCTGGCAATCACCATTCCACTCTCTGTTTTTACGAGTTTGATGTTTTTAGAATCTACATATAAGTGAGCTCCCATACACTTTCAACCCAGTATTCCAACACTTGACAACCAAGTCTCTGAAGCAGGGTTGCTCCCGTTCCAATCCTATCTTCACTTCTCACAAGATGGCATTTCCCAGAGGGAAATGATGATAGGGGAAAGTAGGAGAAGATAAAGGGGGGGGGGGGGGAGTAAATGATGATTGAAAGAAACATGACTTAGGATGGGGAACACAGAAAACAATATACAAGTGATTATAGAATTGTACACCTGAACCCTATATAATTGTATTAACCAATACAACCCCAATAAATTCAATTAAATACATGGCTGCATTTCCCAGACTCCCTTGCAGTTAAGTCTGACCAATAAAATGTGAGTAGTGTGTATACTACTCTGAGACCTCCCATGTGTGGTCTCTCCCCATTCACCTGGCTGCAAAGGAGTCAAACACCACCATGAACCCGGTAGCCTCAAAATGAAATTCACCCAAGTCCCATGGTTAGCGCTTAGATGAATACTGTCTGCCCATTGATAATGCCACACTTAGACTTGAGATGAGTGAAAAATCAGCCTGTATTGCATTAAAGCCCCTGAGATTTGGAGGGTTATTGTCTCAGGGAAGCCAGCTTCAGTCTGGCTAGTACATCATTCTTTCCCGCTTTCTCATCTATCTTGGCAAACACGAACACCAGTTCAGTTGCACCAGAAGAAGTGCAGGGAAAGCTTGGCTTCACTTTGACGCTTTGTTCCCTTGTGGATAAGCAACGGCTCTTCTACACACTGCGGGGGAAGCAGCGGAATGTTTCAAAAGACCACTGAATGCTCATTCTCCATAAGCAACGGATAATAACAACGATAACAGTAATACCATTAATGGCAATAATAATAAACATTAATCTCTCTTCAGCAAACCCTGAATGGCATTCAGTGGCCCAAGGGCCATTATGACTCGGGTGTGAGTAGGCCCCGCGGTGGGCCTTTTCTGAGGCAGAGGGGGACAGCAACCTCTGAGCCTGGCACACAATAGAACACAACCTCCTTCTCTCTGCTGCTTTTCACAAGAAGCCAGCGGAGATCTGTCAGGGCAAAGCTTTCTATGGAGCCTCCTAGCACGAGAACGCCTTGTGCCACATGCTTTCACTGGAGGGCACCAGGCAGGCATAATGAAGTCAGTAATTTCTCCAGCCTGCAGCCTCGAATTAGGCCACATGGTAGAGCTTTTTAGGCTGATGGAAAAAAATACCACAGAACTTCAGAAAAACGGTTACGCCTTATTAAATTATTTGAAATCTCTGGAGTTGCATCTCTTCTACGGCTCCAAATTGGCATCCCTGTTAACTTAGAGTGTTTAAATTTCTCTAAAATATTATTGTATTTAAGACACAGTGCCATCCCCAAACTGCACACGAATTACAGAGCGTCAGGGAACGAGAGAGAGACTCGCCATTTCCCGGCTTAAAAACCTTTACCACAATTAGTAGTTAGTAGCTTTCAGAAACATTTGCTGGATAAGTAACCACGGTCAAATCACATAATTTTGCCCCCATCCCCTCCTTCGCACTTTTCTTTTATTCCAGGGTTTTGAGTGCTGGTCTAAGAGCTATAATTTCATCTTTAGGCATATTTCTTCAGGCATTCTTAACGAGGCATTGGATTTGTCCAGTCCTGCCTTCCTGAATTCAGCCTTTTAGGGATTTGGGGTTGGGAGAGTGTGGGAAAGAGGGAGCGTGGAATACCACCATGCTGCTGAGAAAACACAATCTAAGGATTCTAAGAGATTGTGAGTTATCTTTTTCCCCCCTTAGGCAGGGTTATATCTAAAAGTGTTCTAGACAGATAATTTTCCCTTCTCAAATATTTATTGCGTGCCTATTGTGTGCTGTGCATATTCAAGGCATGAGAGATACAGAAATGGGTTTATATTGTTTTTAAAAAGCTTTTTAAAACGTGAGAATGTTCGTATTTATGAATTTTTGTGAACTCAATTGAAGAGTCACTAAACCTTCTACTTTTATTATTTAGCAACATTGGACATGAAAACAAAAAAGAAGGATGGGAAATCGTTTATAAAAAACTGGAGTTTCACCTACCTTGTTTACTTAGTTCTGGGAGCCTTAAATATGTGCTCAAGAAATATTTTCCCTGCAAGTAAAAAAGTTACGGGGGAAGAAATTCGTTTAGATAATTCTCTGGGAATTGAAATAAAACACACTGAAATAAATAAAATATTTCCAGATGAGTTAAATATTTCCATACGGGGCGTAAAAAGTCTTGTACTTATCACTTGACTTTGTAGTTGTGGAGTCACCAATGGTTACGTTGCTGACGTTTCTTTCTAAGTGGAACTGGGAACTCATTGTGACAGAGAAATGACGCCACAGACAGTAGGCAGGTCCCCAATCTATTCCACAAAGTCTTGTAATACAGATTTTGGATAGATTAAGTAAACACTTGGTTGTTGTTTTCAAAATGCATATATTTAATAGTGAAATTATGTAAGAAATCATGTTCTTTTGCTTGGCTGTTACTGAAAAAAGAGGTTTGATCAGGAAGTGCATGAGGATATTGGTGTAGACAGTTTGGACAGAAATTTGTAAATGGATTCCACTTCTTTATTTGTTTCCAGTTTCATTTTGTGAGGGATGGGTGGGCAAGAGGTTTAATACTTCGAAATGTATTTTATTAATCTTGGAATATTGGTAGAAGGCCCCTTTTATTCATCAAGAAATGTTTTGGTTTCACCATAAAATAAAGGACAGAAGAAAAGAGAACACAAGAGGAGAGCTTTCTGGGGAGAATAGAAAATTATCACAGTTATTAAGCGATCAAAATGCAAGGAGGGGACTGAGTGGTGGAAGTCAGAGCAGCGAGCGGGGAAACAGAGAGATGCCGAGGCCCAGCCTTGGCACACTGTTCCTTACGAGGACAAAACGTGACGGCAGAGAAGAGAACCTGCTGGAAGTGACTGCCAGGGACCGTTTAGGAGTGCCTTGGCAGAGTGTGGTCAGCAGGCCTGAGCACAGGAGGGACACTGTGTTAATTGGGAAAATAACTTGTTCGAGAAATGAATAGAGTCTTAATGGCTTGGCTATAAACTCATTGGAGAAGAGGAGAGATATGTTCGTGCTTTTGTTTGAGGGCGGACAGATCTTATCCTGAATGCCAAGATCTTCCCTCAATATGAGGGAAATTTAAAAAGCTTTTAGCCCGGCTGGTGTGGCTCAGTGGTTGAACATCCACCCATGCACCAGGAGGTCACTGGTTCGATTCCTGGTCAGGGCACATGCCCAGGTTGTGGGCCAAATCCCCAGTGGGGGACGTGCAGGAGGCAGCCAATCAATGTTCTCTCTCTGATGTTTCCATCTCTCTCTCTCTCTCCCTCCCTCTCTCTCTAAAATAAAAAGGAAAATTAAAACGTTTTTAGTATGTTAAGCTACTGGCTGAGAACTCTGTTGCCACAAAGCTGGAGGTTTGGAATGCTGAAGGAGCAGAGAGGAGTTCCAACTTCAGGAAGAATTAAATTTCCTGAAACTGAGAGGCTGGGGTGTGGACTAGGCCTTTGGCTGGGTGCCCAGGTATTTGTGCCACAGTTCTGGTACCTCTGATGAAGGGGTTATGTGGGTGCTGGGCCTGAACCTTAGGTGTTCGTGGCACTGGGGGCTGATACAGGTGCTAGAAGCATGTTTGGCAGAAGGGAGTGGATGCTACAAAGATTCAGCCCTCCTGTTTTCACAGGTCTGTGTAGATTTAGACAATAAGAATCTTAAAGGTGAACCCAGTGACCTGAAAGCTAGAGGTTCCCTCCACTGTCCCTAGGTTGCCATAGCAGATTTCTTGTAAGATTTGCAGTGAGGGGGAAAACCACTCTCCAAAATGACTGAGGTGTGATTTCTTAGAACCCCTGATGTGTGGGGATTGAGCTACATTTAATGTCAATAAGAAGAACAAAAAATACATTCTGCTGTTGATGTGTCTTCACAGGCTTGTTTTTTATACTTTTACTACATATGCGTCAGTCCATAAAAATACATAGAATTGTTTTGAATGTTTTAGATTTTATATAAATGGCATCATACAGTTAAGAGGAATGGGATGAAGGAGTAGAGTTCTATGTGTACTGTGTTATTTATTTTAAAAAAGATCTGAAACAAATATAGTAAAATGTTAACATTTGTTAAATCTGGATGGTGGATATACAGGTGTCTGGTAAATTTTTATTTCTGTACTTTTCTGTATGTTTGAAACATTTGGCCATTTAAAAAAAAAAAATAATAAAGTAAAAAAATTCCACAAAGACAAAAGGCAGAATGCTGTTCCTAGACTCCAAGTGTCCTGAAATGTTTAATACCAATTTTACTAGAAATGTTTGCTAATTGGTTTGTTGCAACTCTTGAGGTACTTCAACAACCTGAGTCGAAGCCTTTCTTATTTGACGACATCCTGACACTGCAAACTGAATATGTCCCAGAGAGAACTCTTGAACTTTTACCAGCACATCTGGTTTCCACGTGTCCATTTTTTTGGAAAGAGTTACAATTGTCTATTCTATTACTACATCCAGAAACATAACAATTACCCAGGATTCTTTTCCCCCCATAAACTCCTATATTCAAGTCATTGATTCTGATTCCAAATATATACATTTTCTCTCCGGCTCTGCTGTCAGTACCTTATTTGGGACCATCTTCTCTCCCCTGGAAACCCCAACAGCCTCCCAACTAGTTTCTCTGGCCTGACCCTTTCCAGATCAACTCCTCTAATAACAGAAAAAGTGATTTTCTTAAACAATTGAAATTAGATCAGTTTATTCCCCTGCCTGAAAGCTTACAATGAGTTCCCCAGACACAAACATTTAACCACAGCCTACAAGGCCCAGACTGATCAGACTCGTGTCCTCTCCAACCTCATGTTTGCGCCCTTCCCCAGCCCTCATTTGTGCTCCAACTTTTGTTTGTTCGGGAGCACTCCAAGCTCCTCCTCACCTTAGGGATATTTGCGTGGTTTTTCATCTACCTATAGTCAGTCAGCACAGCCAGATCCTTCTTTCATTAGGTCTCAGCTTACATCCCTTATTGACCACTCTACTTCAAGTAGATTTTCCTTCATGCATTTTTTATTAAGCCCCATTTTTGTTTCTTTTATAGAAATCTCTGCAACTTCCAATTATTTTACAAAGTTGATTGATTGGTTGACACTTGCCGTTAGTGTTGAGCTGTCTGGAATCTAAATTCTCATCATATATTTGGGGGCGGTCCCACTTAAAGAATCTAAACCTATCTTCAGTATAGAAGTTGAAAGTGGTCGCTACTCACTTTCTCAGTGCCCCCTGCATCTTGGACACGTGACCTAGATTGTGCTATTCAGATCACTTGCCCCAGACTCTGACTTGGAAACTAGTGAAGTGATGAAGCAGGAACTGCTCAGAATTGTTATCAGTGACGATGGCAGCAGCAGTGGTTAAATCTATTTCCAGAAACGGTGAGGGTAATAGTTACAATGGAACTGCCCTGCTGTCTAGTTCCAGAATGATGGACAATCCAAGTTGGCTGTGTCTGGCCAACAGTGCAACCTGGGATGCTGCCTCTGAAACTGTGCCATGATTTGAGGCTTTGTTCCTCACCATATAGCCTCCAAACCTGTGTCCCCAGCCATCTCTATTATTTTACCAGTTCCCCAAACAGATGTCTTATTAACAAACACCCCTCCCCCTTTTTTTCTTGCTTAAATTATCTCTACTTGGTTTCTGTTTGATTGTCAATGTGGGGACTAGGGTAAAGCCAACCCTGTACTTGCATGTCCCTGAGAGTGAAGCCCTCTTAAACTGAGTGCTCTGGGGCCTCATACCTCCCTCTAGCCCAAGCCCTGTGCTTACAATGGCAAGATTCACTCAAATTCAACTTTTCTCATAAAGCTACATGGTAGAATATCTCTGCAGGACTAAGCTAAGAGTGAGAAGCTTGTTTCTCCAGAATTAACCCATCATTTTCTTCCAATCTATATAAGATGAAACAAAGAATAAACTGAAATTTTGAGAGGCTGGTAGGAAAAAAAATCTCTTTTCAATGAATTGCCAGTGGGCTTTGTTTCCCTTTCCCCCTATCAATAGGAGAGAGAAGTGATAAGCTTCCCCCTCACCTCAAAGGGAGTGAAGCTTCAAGAGAATGGCTTGCAGTCCTACACATCTATTGTAAAGACAGAAGGACCCAGAGATCAGCATTTTCAATCCAGTGTAGACAACAGGTGTGGTTGTCTGGCTGCCCTTGGATGGTAGACTAGACTAAGTAGCATTGGAAAGAACCAGAACTTCCTGAGTTGGGTGGGACAATTTATATGTAAGTCTCCTGAAAGAAGAGTTAGGCCTTATAAATGGGAGCTGGCCTGTGTACTCTGCCCAAGAGAAATGTGTAGAGCAGCTAAGTGGTCCAAATAGAAACCAGAGGCAGATGGAGAGGGTCATACATGACCAGCTGGTGGACCTTGACTCTATCAAGGGAAATGCAGATCACAGGGAATGGGAGGTCTTTGAAAATCCACAAAGGAGAAAAAGAATAAACAATTGGCATCTCCCACATCTAGAGGGTTTTGCTATGAGATTCCAACTACTGCAGTTGAGTAAAAAAATTTTTTTCTTCAACCTTTTAATAGTATCTCTCTCTCACCCTCTGGGCCTGGCCCTGAGATGCTTGAAATCTAAGAGGGCTCATGACTTCCATACTATCACGAGGGTCCAAGAATCCATCACCTCTCACTTGAATATCTATAGTCATCTCCTGATTGGTCATCCATTCTAATCACAGCAGCAAAGTGATCTTGATAAACCCCACACAAGATCATGTCATTCCTCTGCCCAAAAGCCTCCAGTGGCCCACAATGACCTGCAAGGACTAATGTGATCTTGGCCACTCTTTACTCTCTAGTCTCATGTCTTCCTACTCTCCCCATTACACTACTATACTCTAACTAAACCATCCTCCTTGTTGCTTTTCAGATAAGCCAAGACATGTCCTACTCCATAGTTTTTGCATTTATTCATCTATGACCTAGAAACTCTTCTTTCATGTATCTATCCCTCTACCTTTATTTTCACTTATGTGTCACCTTCTTTGGGTGCCTCCACCTAAATGACATTTCCTTTATACTTTCAATGGGCTTTTCCACTATATTCTTCACTCTAGAACATGTCACTATCATATTATACATTCAATTTATTTATCTACTAGAATATAAGCTCCATGAAGATAAGAAACTTTGTCTCTTTTGGCCATATCTCCAGTATCTAGAACAGGGTCTGATAGAATAGGTGCTTAATAACTATTTGTTCAAAGAATGGATCAGTAACCGGTGGAAGTGGGAGTGGGTCAAGAAAAAGCAGAAGCTGGCCATGCCCCCATCCCTCATATATACATATCCCCTGAAGATTCCAAACTCAGGGAAAGAATCAACTGAATATACGATGAGATTTTAAACTAAGTGAAGCTTGGAGTTCTGATATTACACAATACAGAGACTATATATTACCCAATAATGACAAGAGAAGTTATGGGAAAACCCAAGATGTCATGTTGGGGAAATGGAAGTAGAGTAAACAGGAGGCTATTTATAAGTGCAGTGTACCAAATACCTCAGGTTTTTTTTGCTTCTGGGCACAGAAAAGAATTGCACTTCCCCTACTCCTTTTGCACAAGGCATGACCATATGACTTCCTCTCCCAATGAAATGTGAGTGGAAGCGACAAATAACAGTTCCAGAGAGGTTTTAAAATCTAGTGCATAGTTTGTCACATTCTCTTTGTATTGCTATGATAGTCATGAAAACACATGTTGAGATGATGCCTCTGTTAAAGACACTAGTTAGGGTCACTGAGTGACTCCAAGGAGAAAAATCCTACTGCTAATGTATGATGGACATGCTATAGGAGTGAGAAATAGACCTCTGTTGTGATAAGCCTCTATGTTCGAAAAGGCTGAGTATTTGGTAGACTATGGTGGTCATTAGTTTTGGTCATCAACTACTTCTACTTCCTGCCTTCCAGGCATGTGATAGGTTTGAATTTCCTGTCACCCACTTGCCATGGTGAAGTCGGTCCATATGACTAATTCTGGTCCATGACGTCAGAGCAGAAGTGACATAGGTATCTTATAGATAAGAGCATTCAAATGCAGGATGAACCTCCAGAGATCTTGTTCCCTTTGCTAAAGGGCATGAAAGTTTCTTTACATAACTTAGACTTTCTGGAATCTAGATAATCAATGGATATCTTTGAAATATAGTAATTATTTATAAAAGGTGTGTTTGATTAACAAGAAGACTGATTCTAGTTTGTTTTTACTTCCTTACTTCTTTCCTGCCTTCTTCTTCATACTAATTATTGTGACTGAACCTTGAAAAGTAATTTCATTCTATATTATTAGTCTTAGCCAATTGGTTAATTCTACTACCCTTGTCATTAATTGGCTTATAAATATCATATGACTGAAATTTGCCAATAATACATGACTACAGTTTTATGGGAAACTTTGTGAAAGGTTTTTTTTCTCCAAGAAGAAAATAAAAGAACAATTTTCTACTTTCTTTTAATGTTGCTGTATCTAGTTTGATGCTTAGAATTCTTGCGTTCATTTTCTTGCTGGCTCAAGGATGAAGCAAACAAGAAATGGACTGAACCAAGAGAACTGCTAAAAAGCAGATATAGAGCTCCTCTTACTTCTGGACTTTTATAATGAGAGTTATATGTCTCCATATTGTTGATAACAGTTTAATTTAGAGTTTGCTACTAGTTGCAGTCCAAGGAATCCAATTTGATACACCTTTATTCCTTTATTTTTCCTTCATTGTGCTCCAAAAAATAAATTTTCATCCCACTAACAGTAAGTCAATAAAGATATAAAGCATATAGTCAGTAGACCCATCCGAGAAAATACCTTTCTAAGAACACAAGGAGAAGGTCACAGGTCGGGAGAATGGAGTAAGAGAAATGGAGCCAGAAGTAACCAATAAGTCTGAAAACCAGGTATATTTGTTAAGTAACAGAGTAGAAAAAATATATTATGTAAAACAGATGTTGATGCTGGATTAAATCTGTGAATGCTTTTTGCCTATTGAAATGTTTTGTTACATAAAGCCCCGCGTTTCTTCAGCCAGTAGCTTTTCATCGTTTTCCACCTTGAGCATACTTTTATATGTTATCTGATATAAATATTATTTCAGAATTATCACAATAAACCTCTGCTCTCATGACTTTTGTGTCATGTTAGAGCAGAAAACATATTGAATAGTTTCACATTTAAACTTTGTAGTATCTTAATTCTAACAGTTACTACGGGTTTTTAAAATGAATTAATATACTAAACATGTATTGAGAATCTACCTATATTCAGTGCATTAAGATTGATGTTGTGAATATAAGAAGATTAGTGTGTACTGTAGGACTTTAAGGAGCAAGCAGTCAAGTCAGGAAGACAAGTCCATATATCATTGGCATTAAATATCTCGAGAATGGAATAAATATGAAATGAGAGTTTTAAAAATGTGTTTTAAGAGCTCTTTGGATGATCATTTCATTCCAACTAAGTGAATCAAGAAAGTCTTGACAGAAGAAGGTACACAACTAAGTTGGGTCACGAATATCAGGTAGGTCTTCAAAAGAGAAAAATATTGACTAGTGTGAAACCATGCATAGGATAAGTAAGTTTCCAGGGAAACAAGAAATCCATTTAGGCTGGATAGAGTTATATACAAGGAGGTCTCCTGGGAGGTAAGAGGTACACTGTCAACTGACAGCACCTGAACATCATGTAAGGAGCATAACCCTTATTCTCCAGGTTATCTAAATAATTTGTTTTCTTTTCAAAAATTATTGATTGATTGATTGATTTTAGGGAGAGAGGAAGGGAGAGACTGATAGAAACATTGATGAGAAAGAACATCAATTGGTCACCTCCTGCATGCCCCCCACTGGGGATCAGGCCCACAACCTGGGCATATGCCCTGATTGGAAATTGAGCTGGTAACCTCTTGGTACATGGGTGGACACTCAACCACTGAGCCACACTGGCTGGGCCAAAGAATTTGTTTTCAATCAGGGGAATCAACTCTGTGAAAGTTAATCCAGGCAGAAGGGATATTGATTCAGGGAAGGGAAGAAAGAGAGCTAGGAGGCAAGAAGACCTCTCAAGGATCTACTTCGCTAATGCAGATAAAAGATAAAGAATATTGAAAAAAGTACACTGTCAGTGGGGCTAGATGCCATTGAGGTAGAACCAACAGGCTTGGATGTAGGGCTTGTGACTGAGTCCCAGCCAGTGGAACGTGGATGGAATTGAGATAAACCACTGAAAGGTCTAGTCCTTCAAACATCCCAGGTGATGTCTCAGTCTTCTCATTCCTCTGGCAAAAACCTTGGAAAGTATACCTGATGGTATAGCCATGTGATGGAAGAAGACTAGGTACTTTTGCCAGAGATGCTGAGGACGGCCATGAGATTTTTGTCCTATTTGTTATGGCAGCATAGCCTAGCCCACGCTGACTTACACTCTTGTCTTTGAAGAGGTCCATGAATTTGGTTCAAGATGTGATGGGTTGCTACCAGGCAACTGGAAAGCCATGTTTGGAGTTCAAGAAGCTGTTAAGAATAGAGTTGCCACTTTCCTGTTATCCACATAAAAATTCCACACGAAATGATTAGTGTACACAATTCAAAGGGTCTAAGAACCTTACTCTTTTTTTACATTGACCAATAAATCCGCAGCTAAAGTTAGCTCCAAAATTTGAATACTTTCATCATTTATCTAAATAAACTTTCTCACCACTGCACTCAAGACCAAAAATTTAGAAGGAAAACCTACTCCATCCTTCCAAAATACTCTGGGGCTATAGGACACAAGCAGGAGAAATCTATTTGTGTGATGTGGAGGTCACCAAGGAAGGCTAAAAGCTTCTAAAACCTCTTTATCAGAAGAGATTAAATTGGCATCTGAACAGAGCTTTATATCATCAGGCAAACCTCTTATTTTAGGGATAAAAGCCCATTCAATCAGATGTGTTCACTCCTCTGAGTAAGAGTAAGGAGCTCTGAAAAGGAGGTTAAAAGAAGAAGCATAGATTCCTAGAGGCATTTATTTAGGTAGCGCACAAAACTGCCCTCTCTGCCCCCTTCCCTAATAGGAGGATTTATACAATCAGGTCATAGGGTCAAGGCCTCTCTTAGGGCTCATAATAATGACAATAATTAACGTTTATCATGACCCCAAGCCTTTGGCTTTACACTTATTGTCTTGTTTAATTCTCACAATAGCCCTCTGAGTTAGATTATAAGAATAGTCCCATTTTGCAGATGAAGAGAGAGGTTTATTGATTTACTGAAGGTCACAGTATGTAATATGCCCTATAATTCAAAACCAAACATTCTGATTTCAGAGCTCAAGCTCTTAATTACCATAGTCTATTAATTTGAGATCTTAATTTTTAAAGAATTTAAGATATCTGAATTGATTGCATGATATACTTTCATTGAAAGTGTTTTTCTTTCTTTGTGTAAATAAAATAATTGTACACCTTACAATTTATTGCATTTTAGATTTCATAAATATAATACAATGCTAATCGGCCTCTACTGACTGCTCAGACGTGTGTAATTATGCTGAAAAGCAGGGACTGACTTAGTAAGAAGCTATGTATTAAAGAAGAGGCTTTCCAACTTTCTCACAGAGCAGAATGCATTATGCAAACAAAATCTGACATAGAACTCCAATATGTAAAGCAGAGAAAAGTGGTATTTTATTAGTATAAATGTACTTTATGTTCAAATTATAAGACATGTATTTATTATATGGGTAATCAGAGAAACTACTAGTTAGCACACTGGACTTCCATTTAAATGTGCAGATTTTTTAAAAAAGTTAGTGTTTTAAGAGTATTTGAAGATAAAATGTGTCATTATATTTAATCCAAATAGGAAGGAAATCAGGACATACCTTTGTGGACCCATAGCTTTCAAACCATTCTGTGAGGATGGTTTAAATAACCACATGACAATTGTCTTCACAAGACCAAAAGATTATTTCAGTTTAAAAAAGTTTTTTTTTTTCTTTATTGATTTTAGAGAGAGAGGAAGGGAGAGGAAGAGAGATATAGAAACATTGATGAGAGAGAACATCGATTGGCCGCCTCCTGCATGCTCTCCACTGGGGATTGGGCCCACAACCTGGGCATATGTCCTGACTGGGAATCAGAACTGGCGACCTCCTGGTGTATGGGTCAATGCTCAACCACTGAGCCACACTGGCCAGGCCAGTTTTTATTTTTTTATTTTTATACTGGACATTATTTCATTGCAAATTATTTGGAATGAACTGATTATCCACAGATTAGCCTGGTAAAAATCACAGAGCTCGAGGGAGTTAGAGTAATATTTTCTTCAAGTTATCTGACCTTCATCAACATCAGTCCTGTCATAACCAGGCATTTTTAGTAGTATAAAAGCACTTCCTGGGGCCAACTGTCTAACTAACTACAGGAGTTTGGACAAACTGTTTAACCCTTCCTACCTTTGGATTTTATCTGTAAATCAAAATCAAAATACCCATAATTAGTTTGTAATATTGTTTTAAGAAGCAAATGAGATAATATGAATAAATCACTACTTGTAATGTCTGTAGTATGCAATAACAAATTTAAGTTTTTATAGTTATTAAAATGCCTCTACAAAGAGAAAAATTATCATGCTAGTGGTGGGGGACAGGAAGATGCTTAAGTGATAGTTTCTGCTATCCAGGAAGTCTCATCTATTTGAGGAAATTGGAGATAAACATAGAAGATAAATGGCAATAAGAGTCAACAGAAAATAAGAGCTAAATGAATGACCATGGACAAGGGTGCTAAAAATCACTAGAGTAAGAGCAATTTGCTTTCAAATTAGACTTATTAAGTAAATTTCTAGACCTCATGGCAATATAAATATGCATGATAAAAGTTGTAATCTGGGGATCTGTGGGAAATATCTGGGCCATTGATATGCTGATATTGGCCTGCAGTATTTAAGAAGGTTTTGAGCCAACTTTTATTTTATTTAAAATATTTTTTTTTCCTTTATTGATATTAGAGAGAGAGGAAGGGAGAGGTAGAGAGAGTTGGAAACATTGATGAGAGAGAACATTGATTGGCTGCCTCCTGCATGCCCCCTCACTGGGGATTTGGCTCACAACCTGGGCATGTGCCCTGACTGGGAATCAAATTGGCAACCTCTTGGTGCATGGGTCAATGCTCACCCACTGAGCCACACTGACCGGGCCTGAGCCAACTTTTAAATATCAGGATATTTCATGTACGAATCTAGATGTTTATAGATCTGTGGCTTCCCCCAAGTCTAGAGACCTCACCTCTTTCTAGCAGAAATGTGAAGTGGGGAGTCCAGCCTGAATACAGACATCAAAGGGAAAACACATTCAAGCAACTGTCCCCAGATCTACCAGCCATCAGCATGGGGCAGTGACATGGTTCTAGCCTTCCTCTGAGATGTGCCACTTATGAAGAGAACCCCCAAAGAACAGAGGAGACTTGACTGTCCCCCAGTGGGTTTTGCGGAGATCCTCTGGAAGCTGGGGAGGAAACTTCTGGAGGAACCCCTTCACTTTGCTCAGAGCCATTTTGTTAGGAGATAGGAACCAACAGCCTTTGGAGGAAGGTTCATTGCTAATCAATACAACCAAACATAAGATCAGAATACTGTAATAAAAAATTGAATTAAGTTTAGATTTAACTTTTGAGAGAGCAGAATAAACTACCACCCTACCATATGTGTGTGACTTCTCCATTTCTGACTGCAATTTCCATTTTTTAAATGGAAATTTTCAACCTTCTGTGCTTGTCTATGTCTGCTTGGAACAGTTTGAGACCTTGTTACTGTTTTAAAATGTATGCATGTTAAGATAACTCTCCAACCCAAGGCAAAAAACCCACAAAAAACAAAAACCAAAAACCCTCAAAAAGTTTTGTTTAAAAATAAAATCTGAATTTCCAGGTGTGCTTTTTTTTGTTGTTGTTGTTTTGTTTTGTTTTTTTAACCAAGAGGTCTTACACATTGGACCTTCAACTCTGCATATTAACAATCACTTGGTAGCTAGCAAGTAGTGGCTGCCACTCTTATGAAACTCAATGAATGTATGTATGGCCTCTCAAATTGGCCAGAGATCTTATCACTCTATCGTTTCCCAATGCTATGATTAATTACACATTTCTATTAGCACAGCCTTGTGCTTTTTTCCCCCTACCTCTTCTTTGTAGAAGTAAAGAGTATTACTGCATGTTTACTATGCAAAAAAAAAAAAAATGTCTCTTGTACCTGGTTTGCTTTACTCATTTACCATATCTGTCTGTCCCCTATAGACATGTGAATCTCTATTCTGAATGATTTATAGACTTGCATACCAAATGACACTTAAAGAATGCTCATATTGGAAGAAAATGTGCAGGGAAGTATGTGATCAGGAGCAAAAACCAAATGTTACAGTGATCAAAGGAGGGACTTGGTATTATCAGATAAGATTTCATAGGGGAGATAGGTCTTAAAAAATATGAGTTCTTGGACTAGGAGAATTATGTTTGGGCAGGTATATGTCTAAACCACGCAAAATAAATAGTTGTCTAGAGACCCTTGGCGTATTTCGTTCTGTCTCCAAATATAACCATACCACTCCCCTGCTTAATAGCTTTCAATGGCTTCCCATTATCTTCAAGATAAAATCCAAAGTTTTTAGACCAGTTGGCATCAGAAGCTCCCTGGCAGCACAAACCTTTTACTTTAGCACCTGTGAGCCAACCATGCTCATTCGTGTGCTGTTCTCTCAAAGTACCAATCTCACATTTTGAACATACTGTTTGTTCAGATTTTACTCTTTGCCCCACCCTTCGCCTCTTCTGAGAAACCTTCTTTGGTATTGTCTTCCTCTGAGGCTCAGTTTGGGGCTTCTTCTCTGGGTTCACTTAGTACAGTGAGATGGCATCTTCACATTTAGGTCCCTTGAGTTGTTGTAGTCTCTCTATTCACCTCTCTCAATGGACTCACAAGTCTTTTACCAAGGGGGCCAGAGTGAAGCCCTGTGAGGAAATGATAGAAGGACTTATCGCCCCTAAGGGAGTCACTCTATGAACTTCAGAGCACTGTAGGAATGTTCTTTCTTGTGCAACTAGGCTACAGCCAGGCTTCCCTGTCCCTCAGGGATTTAAGCCAACTCCTCATGAACTCTGAAAATCCAGAGCCCTCTCCATGAATTTTGCAAATTCCTGACAACTTACTTTCTCATTCATCTGTTACCCACATTCCACTCTGACATGTGAGTCTTCTCTTACATCTGCATTTTCCTGGAAGCAACACTTAGCCCCTCCACCATTTTCCAGGAAAGATCCTCTAGGAATTAGCTTTGGGCTGAATTAATTATTTTATCAAAAATTTGAGGGGTCCGGGGAGAGGTCACCACACAGATGAATATTCTGTCCACACCTAATTCTCTACAATGCTCATTGTCTTCCTCAAGCACTTGTCAGGGGATATCCCTAAGCGAATATTGTTTCTGTTCTAAGAGCAATCAGATGTCAGCTGTTACTACAATGACATTTTATATCATGGACTCTTGTTGACCTTAATTCTCTCCCTTTATATATGTCTATACATTTTTCTTAGATCTACCTATGGAATGATCCAAAATGAGTTTATCTTCTATAAGGATGATTTTCAAATCTCTCATATAGTCCTGATCTTTTATAGGTCAAACATCTTCATTGTCTTTATCCAGAATTGCGGGCTCTGAGAAGTAATTCTTTTTTCACTGAGAAAAATATTCACAGAGTTTCATAGTAATATTTTGGAGACTTTTTATGTGCAAACCATTCCTCAAGGTTACCCCAAATTAATCCAGTGAAGTCTAGGTTTCCTTCTTGCCATCAGATGGGGACAAGTGAAAAAGATTATTTCACCCGACTTATTGACACAAAGTAAAAATCGGGTCACAGCCTTTTTTATTTAAGCTGATCAACTTAATTATAACTCTTTGGATGCAAGCATTTGCAATGTTTTCTGTGGTTTGGGTGTAATTTCCTGCCAGAGAGTGAAGTGGAGGTGGAGGGGAGAGCAGGGGCTGCTGAGTTTTGGCATCAAATTCTTCAGTCCAGCTGCTCTTTGTTAAGTGTCAATGACCTTGCTCAATTGCACCCAGACAGTCAAGGTCCCTCTAATGAGAAAACCAAATTACAGGTATGTAATTTTCACAGTTTTCTGCCAGGATCTCCAAGCTGGTGACAAATTGATATACTACTGTCTGCATGGAAGGCTAGCTTTCAGAAAACAGGCCACTCTCAGCTGAAATACTATACCTAAAGGATTGCACAATTTCAAACCTCTGAGATATAAAAAACATCCTTCACCCCAGTCTCTTGTAGAACGTTGAACTGTAGAGCATATTTGTTTACACTTGAAAAGTCCTGCCAGAAAAACAAAGTGTGAGAAAACTCTTCAAGCACCAAGAACCAGGAGATCACGGAAAAGGAACGAATCATGGGAAGATAATCTGGGTCCGAAGATAATCTCCAATTGTAAACTTTGTTACCATTCCTCTGTCTAATTTTTAAATGTTGACAGTTAGACAGTAACTCCCTAATAACGACCTAGGTTTCTCAAAGGTAAATTTCTAAAGCTATCATTTAAAATAGTAAATATAATAGTAATATAAATAACTTAACACTTATTAAGATTTTTCTGTGTGTCAAGTTCGGTTCTAAACATTTCCTTTACATTCATTTATCTCATCCTCACAAACACTTCATAAGGTAAGAATTATTATTGTCCCCACTTTGCAGGTGAAGATACTGGAGTCCGGGGAGAGTTTAATTGGTTTGGGGTTCATTTGTAAGTGGACAAAATGGTGCGTGGGATTCCTATCTGTGGCCATAATGGGAAGACTGAGACAAGATTTATCATTGTTTCAGATGCTCGTTATTCTCTGAATATTTGACAATGCCTCTTTAGAAGATTTCCCTCTCCTACCCTTAACCCCTTCTAATTAATAACCCAGCGTCATGCACTGAGAGAGAGATGGAGCTTCCTCTTTCACAACCTCTGTGCTGCTCGTGAGCTGAAGGGGTCCTCTTACCCACTGTCAAAAATGAGCATTTGTCCCATTGTTGTGAAGCTAGACGAAAGCCATTTTGTTTCCATATTAGTAAGTGACCATCTGATGCTTAGAATTATGTAAATTAATAGGTAGAATCACTCCTAATGAGTTTTCTAGTCATAACCAGAATACTGATTTTATTGCTGATATTAATAACATTTCTATAGGATATGCCTGCAAAAGCACTTTTATCTTAATGGGCTCATTATGCCTTTGATATATTCTTCAGAGCCAGGTGTCAAGAAAAGTAGTTCCATTTTGCAGAGGGACAGATTGAGGTACAGTGAGGGTGTGTGTGTCACGTGGCCTAATTTCTCCTGGTTGAGGAATGACCCTTCCTCCTCTGGAACTTGTAATTCCTCCTCGTAGTCCTGGATGGCATTCATTTGTGTCTGTGCGTCATTCTGCACCTTTAGCTGGTAAATCCTTTGTGAGAAGGAGCATTGTGCCTCAGGCACCTTCGCATTCCCCAGGACGAGTCCTGCAGCTCCTGCACGTCTGCGGTGGTTATTTGGCAAGCTGACAGAGTGAAGGAAATGAGTGAGTTTTACAAAATGCCATGAGAACTCAGCAGGCGAGGTAGGCAAGTGCTTGAATTCCTGGTGACTTTCTTATGACTCAAAATGTGGACGATGGACCAGCAGCAATGCAAAGACTTGGACCCACCCGAGAACAACTAAGTCAGAATCTTCATTTTCACAAGATCTTCAGGTAATTTCCATGCACATTAACACTTGAGAAACGTGGCTCTAGTCTCTACTTCACTTTCAAAATTACACAGTGTTTACCACGGATACATGTACACCCACTGGCCTTTATTCTCTGTCGCTTTACCTGCGTGGTTCCACCATGACCCAAGGGCAGTTGACCAGGAGTATCTAAAACAACACCTAAGAAAATGGACAGGAAGCCATTTATTTGTGGAAATCAATATTTTATTAACATAACACAAGACATACTATTCATCCTAAACATGATACTGAGAGATAACATTTATTGAGACTCTATATGGTAGGTGGTGTCCTAAAAGTCTTTGATGATATTTATCTCATTTACTGTAGACCTGGTACTTTTGTAAATGTATATATGTATATTATCCATGCTTATAAAAATAGAATTTATCATATTTTCCCCTTATTTCTAATTTAGTATTAAGTGAGACTTTATACACAAACACAGCCATGTAGGTAAGCCTTACTTGTGGTCTCCACATCACAGCTGGCTGCTGGTATGGCAGAAGCCATGGCTGGGATGTGGAGAGACCCAGCCTTCACCCAAGCAGTCTGGCTCCTGAGCCTGTGCTCTTAATCACCATCTGAAATAGACTTAGAATGATCTCGCTCTATACATGTATCATTTTTCTCTGTTCCTAACTTCTACAACAACAAAACAGATCTGTCAAGCTGGTTCTCCTACATAGCAGAAGGGGAGGGGAGAACAAGTTGGGAGAGGCAATGGGTCCACTCTACATAGGTTTTTGGCATCGGATCTTTGATCCAATTTGAGCCTGGAGGTTCAGACTCCAGCACTAACCTCCCACAACTTGAGCAACATCTTATTTTCTTAAATTCCTATTACTAACTTAAAAATTCCATTTCGTCGTCTTGTGTTTCTCCCTCCCCCTTGACCCCTCATGCTTATGTATCTATATAAAACTAATAAAAACTTGAGCAGGAAATATAAAATCACCATGAAACCAAACCAAACCTGCAGCAAGACCTCAGAGGGCCCTGTGCAATCAGAGCTGTGTGAAGCTATTTGCTGGGAGCCGTAAACCTAATAGCTAGCTCTGTACAAGGCACAGCTGCGAGGCTCTGGAGACAGATATGCCCCTTGTTGGAAAACAGAAGGGCTTGTAAAATTATTTTCACAAACATTTTTTCTTTAATACTTTCACAGCTACCTCAGGCACTCCTTCCCCTCTGCCCTACTTAGCTCAATAACAGGAGTCTGGGAGGAGCAATGATGAAGGAATAATGATTTTTTTCTCCCCATTTATTATGATTGATGAATAGCATATTATTCTAAATATTTTCCATTCAATTTTTAAATAAATCACTTAAAAGAAAAAATTTTTTAAATTTTATTTAGAAGTGTTCATTTTTTTTAATGTAATTGGTGACGCGTGTGTGTTATGGGAGGGTGTCATCCTCAGTTCGTGGTCTGAATTTTGCCATAGGAACCATCTCTTGCTTCCAGCGACATTGCTTATATCCAAGGCAGCCTTGCTTTGCTTTGTCCAGCAAGGCCCTCTCCTCACTTCATGCCGATATGGCTCTAGCCCAACTCTTTTCTCTTGTCCACACTCACAAAAGCTCATTCTTCTTTGAACCTGCATTCCTGCACAATTCTCTGTGTTTCTGGATACTGGGATTATCGTTTGGTGTGTGTTCCTAAGCCTGTTGTCCTTGTAAAAGGGATTGGATGCTCCTTTCATTTGGCTTGTGTTCCCACTCCCGTAGGCACTAAAGCTTTGGAATGAGCCATAGCCATGTTCAAATCTCGCTTCCGTGCTTACTGCACAAAGAAAATAGCTTTGAATGAATCGTCCAATCTCCCACACTCAGTCTCCTCAATTGTAAAATGTGTTCAACAGTATGTGCCATTTTAATAAGTCTCTGTCTACATGTTGACTCATTAATACTCACAGAACCCTTTAAGAAAGGTGCAATCAATATCCTGTTCTATGGATACAGAGAGGAGAGGCCACAATCATGCTCAAGGTCACAAGTATAGTAAGGAACTGGACTTTGCTCATGGGTGTTATGACTAAGGAGTTTTTCCTCTTAACTGATAAAATCTTCTAAACTATAGTGTTGTTGTGAAGAGTGAAGAAATAGCCAATGTGAATTCCCAGCAGGCCAGTGCAGACTCTGAGATAGTGTTTAGTCAGTGTTACTTTTCTTCCTTGTATAAGTCAGGTCACTAATCACTGTTTCTTCTGTCTCTAGATTCACTCCAATGAGGCTTATTGCATTCTTTCACCTCTGTAGAAAACTTAGTTGATTATTCTGTTAGGTTATGTTATCCTAAGTCTATAACCTTCAAAGTTCACATTAAATATCGTAGACACATATGTGGTTTTGCATGCATATATATGAGTCTTGTCTGAGACAAGATAAAAACTTGTCACGAGTGTTTTATCTTCAAAAGGTGGAGAAGGGACAGATACGCGGGATGGAGTAGGCGGTAGAGACAGGTGCTCTCGACCTGTGTTCAGTGCTTCCCCTCCAGCTCCAGGTCCACACATCCTCTCATAGACCCAGAGTAGAACAAACAGGAAGAGTAAACAGAGAAAAGAATTCAATTAAAATTACCATCTCAGTTCTGATATGCCACAGTTGTGGGTTCAATTCCCAGTCAGGGCATATACAAAAGTCAGCTCTTTTTATTTTCCAGTAATAAGTGGAAAAACAAATCTATGCCCCCCTCGTCTCTCTCTCTGTGTGTCTCTCTCAATCTCTCTGTGTGTCTCTCTCAATCTCTCTCTCTGTCTCTTTCCCCCCTTTCCTCCTCTCCCCTCCTCTCTCTCTTTCAAAACAATTTTTATAATTACCATCTCAGGATGCTCAAGTTCTCTAAAAATGCAGCAAGATAGATTTAGGCCTTCAAAAAGATGATCTACCTTACAGTCAGCAACTAACATCCCATACATAGAGAGTGGTGGTTTTCAAGGAAGCGGCCCTTATTCCAGCAGCATTGCATCACCTGGCAAGTCATCAGACATGCAAACCTTTGGGTCTATCTTAGGTCTACGGAACCAGAAACTATAGGGGAGAGGTCTAAACATCTGTTCTAACAAGTCTTCCAGGTGATTCTGATTTGAGCTCAAGTTTGGTCGTTATTGGCTTGGGGGTGCTGAGGGGTGGAAGGGTGCAGTTATCAAATCAGAGGTGCAAGCTAAATACAGCCTACCACTTGTTTTTATAAATAAAATTTTATTGGAATATAGCCACACCCCATTAATTGACTTATTGCCTTTGGCTGTTTTTGTGCTATAATGGCCTTGAGTTGTTGTAATAGAGACTGCATGGCCCCCAAAGCAAAAACTCATTGCTAATCTCTGGCCCCTTACAGAAAATGTTTTTGGCCCCTGGCTTAGAGAATTTTAGAAACAGTGCTTCCAAATCAACCACATATGTGCTCTGTGACTTTGGAAAATTCCCTTATGATCTTTAATCTTCTCTCAGAATGAAGTAAGAATTCTCTAGCCACCATGGAAGTTGTTATGATTAATCTCTGCAAAGGTGCAAGTAGAAGTCCTAACACTTAATTATCACTGAATAAGGGGATGTTATTATTATTGAAACAATACTAGAAAAAATTTTACTAATTGGTTAGTTTATCCTTTAGTCTAAACAAAAGTAGAAAAAAATACCTGATTTATCAACTAAATTCATTGGTTTGGTGAAGACTAAAGAAAAAGTTTAGGCCTACAATTCTTCGATAGGAAATAATAGTTCCTAAAGTAATAAAATATGTTTAGGTTTACACTCAGTTTAAAAATGTGTTTATTTACTTAGTGTCTCTAACCTTGAGCATACCCAATTAATAAATATTTACTTCTTAATACTTCAGAACTTTACAAGTCTTATTTATTTTGAATATAAATATGGAGAAGAATATTTTTGAAAAGGAGACCTTAATTCAAGAACAATTTACACTTGACAATTTTTCTTCTCAGCTATGGACATTAAAATTTTCATTTTATGTGAATAATAAAAACAACTACTACCCCTCATATCACAGTGTTTACAGACATATATGTTGCTATATATATATATATATATATATATGCACAACATACATATATTTTGTCTTAACTGAAATGTGGGGTTAAAATTACATAACTGAAGTTTCAGTTTCCTATATCTTTACCTTGATGTTTAAAACAACAATAATGTATTAGTATTTATGATTCTGTGGGTTGGCTTGGCTCAACTGGGCAGTTTTCTACTCCACATGGTATAGCTGAGGTTACTTACTTATTCGGCTGCATTTAGCTGGCAGCTTTGCTGGGGCCTGGGACTTCTAAGAAAGGCTCTCTTCTTCTTGGTACTCTGTCTACATGGCCTCTCATCAATCATTGGGCAGACTGAGCTTCTTTTAGCATGCCAATGGACTTCTAAGAGGGGATATTCCAAGAAGACAAGACTCAACCTGTAAGCATTTATCAGACCTCTGCTTACATCAAACTTGCCATTGGTCAAATCAAGTCACATGTCCAAGCATAGTGTCAGTGTGTAAAGAGCATGAATATATAAGGGCATGAACACCAGGAGGCTTGCTCATTGGGAGCTATGAACGCACGTGTCAAGCACTACCAATAACTTCTGAATAATGAAAATGTAGTGAATCTGAAAGCCACATTGACTAGGCAGCTTCCACTTGTGTGAGCACTGGAGAATGGCTATGCACACGGATTTATTTCAACATGTGTTTAGAATTCATTGTAGAAGACAAATTTCTTTCTGAATCTTTGTTTAAGAAACTAGGTTTTGGATAACTATGGTACAAAAGAAGATCTTCTATTTTTCATTTTCCTATATCCCCTTTTAGGAATTTTGTGTACCAAGTACAGGACAGATGTTTTGGATTAGTTTGCCACACTCCAGAGTCATATAGCACACAAATTATGCCAGATTTTTCTGAGATAAGTCAAAAGACAGGTTCTGGTAATGAGAAATCAAGGTGGAATTTGGCTGGTAATGTTGAAAGAAATACCTCCCACCCCAGCCACCTGGCAATGAACAGGATTATAACTACAATCAAGTGCTACAGTGACAGCCAATTTTTAATCCATGGGCAAAACTCCTGATTCCTTATCCCTTGTGCTGAATATTTTAAGAGCTTTACACATTTTCCTCAAATGATACTAGATCCCATTAATATTATATGTTGTTCAAGTTAATAAAAATAATAGGGAAATAAATAAGAAGATGGCATCATCTCCTGGAAAGGTCCAATTAATTTGAATGAGTTAGATATCAGTATAAAACCTTTTGGACATCTGTACCAAACTTGAGTAGAGATTTTATTTGAGGTTCTTGAGGGAATCTGCTCAGATAACCTTGAGTAAGAAATGCCCTCCTCATTCTGGGGAGATCATCCTCTCTGAATTAATACAGAACTTCGGGAGTGCGAATGCATGCCAGTCTGAGCAGCTGAAGGAACCCTGGTCATCAGTGGAGTGACTGATGGGTTTCTGGATCACTTTCACTCTGTACAGTCTTGACTTAGCCTCTATGGAGTATGAACCAGTCCTTAGAATTTATAATACTATTTAGTTTGCAGATAATTTAACAATAAACACAAGTGGATACTGAATAAATGATATATTTTAAAGGATAATGATGGTAACATAAGACTGCATTGGTGAAGATGGAGAATATATTTATCATGGGATAAATGTAATTCATTCACTCACTCAAGGAGCATTTTTGAGTACTTATTGTATACCTATCATGGGCACTTTGAAAAATTTCCCCTTCTTCAGGGAGGGGTTTCTGGAGTTGGGAGGGGCAATGGGGCGATGGGAGCAGAAAATGTGTGTGAATCCCCTGAATTGTTTTCAAAATTTCTGAATCGTTATCATTATTTTCATAGTTTTCATTAGATTCTGAAAGAAACCCAATGACCTCAAAATGTTAAAGCTAGTAGAACATTATGGTTGACTGGAGTCGTGACTCTTTGTCCTAAAGCTCATTTTCTAGTCTAACCCCTTCATTTCTCAAGTGAGCAAATCCCAGTCCAGAAGGCTGACATGAGTGATTTATTCAAAAATCACTCATCTGGTTTCTGATAGAGCTCAGTTTAAATCTCAGTAAGTTTCATTACCTCTTGCATGGTTCCACTTGAAATGATAACTATAGTTTATCCCAACTGTAGTTTATCCAAATTGATATAAACATCCTAAAACACAGAATGGAACTGCACTCTCAGCCATGAAGAGGTGTTATCCTAGCAGGAATTAAAACCTTTTCCCTGGTGTTTCCGTTCTCTAGCCCATCATTCCCAGGGGAAGAACAGGGGTGGGAAAGAGCTCCATTTTCTTGGCTGATGGCCATGGGAACTGGGGAGAATGGCTTTAGTCAACTGATGTCCCAGGTAGAACAAGAAACTCTACCCACTGACCTTCATGCAATGGCAGCTGGGAGCAAGAAAAAACCTTCTCCTTTCTATGTTCCCCTTTCCTGGTGCAGTGTATTGGATTGTGTTGACTAGATAATGATCCATAAAATTCATATACTTAGTGGACACTGAGCATGTTACATCAGAGAATTTAGGAGGGTTTTGGAAGACCTCCAGAGAAAGAGACAAGACGCAGATGGAGGAAGGAAGCTGCAGATCGCTTACATTTCCTTGGACCACAAGAGTAAGACAAGTTAGGGTCCAATCCATCTCTACCAGAATAGAGGGTCTAGTTATGACTGAACTGCCAGGACCCCCTTCCAGCTAAATAATTACATGTAAATGATATTATACAGACAAAAAACCCATACACACACATAAATTAAGTAAGCCATAGTTATGGGTGGAGCAGCATATTAGCTTTACCACGAGTTTCGGTTTGGGGGAGAATTTGGGAGAACTCTTAGAATTGACAGTGAGAAGCTCTGCTTATCAGTGAAAGAGGTTGTATTAAATCAGCATACACTAGAAATTCTGGGGAACTGTGTAGCTTTTCCACCGACTGCTGACCTGATCATGGTTAGTGTATGAACTAAGTGGGCATCTCCATGGCCTCTCCTTCCTTCCTGGTGATCATTGCAATATGGGAAGGTAACCCAGAGGAGGGACTTGTGGAGCCACTTCCCCTCATGGGGTTGCTCTTTTAGACTGGCTTCATTGATTTATGTGGATTATGGGGATTTTTTTTTTTCCTTTGTAGCCATTGACATGGGAATGCTGTCCCAACACAGCTACGTAATTAACTGTGATGCCATAAAGACTTAGGCATTTAGGACATCTCTTTCAAGACTTTCAACTTTCCTACTCAGAGGTCCAGTTCCACCCAGCGTGGATTCTTCTCCAGTTAGGGGGCAGCACAGAGGGGTTTTGGTTTCAGGTTCTGCATGACTGTGAGACCTCAGCAAGTTCAATCATTACCTCCAATTTTCTGTTTTTACCACATAGAAAGAAAGACTTTAAAAATGCATGTTTGTTAAACTCTGAGAACCTTGGCTACAAAGCTCTCTCAGAGGCATAAAATATTAATTCTGGTGGCACTGCCTGCTTTTACTTTCACCAATACCAAAACTTCTAGACCAGTTAAACTCAGGAGATTTCTTTTGTGGGGAAAGAAGGTTAAGCTGTAACTGTATTCTCTAGACCCTATTGCTCAAGGAAATGTGTCCCAGGAGGACTCCTGTAGGGCAGTTTAATTAGCCCCTAGGTAAAGAAGGGCAAAAATTTGGGCCACATGGATACTTGGGACTGTATTAGGTCATCACATTTGTCTGACAAACTATAAGCTCCAGGAAAAAAGCTCTGGCTGCCAGGGCTTGGATACACTCCAAGCCCATTCATCTCCATAGGCAAAGAGCACAAGCCTGGTTCAGCCACTCCTTGGCTTAAAAGTCTTTGAATCTGTGGTACCTACCAAAGGAACCAGTCTTCTCAGAATGACATTCAAGGCACTCCCTTACTCTAATAGATTTGTCTTCTCGCATCCTTTGCAGTCCCCTTTGTGCAGCCATAATTGATATTGTCTCTTTCCCTGACATTGCTACACTTTTATAGCTCAGACTTGTCTCTCCAACTGGGATGTCTGATGATCCTTTACAATCCCTCAAGGGTCTCCTTCCTTTGGAAGCTTGTCCTGGCCAGGTTTTTCCCAAGTTAGACACATTTGCTCTCTTATCTGTGATTCCTCTGTTCCTCTATACATGTCATTGTTGTGGGTGTCTCTTACAACCAGTGTTTGAGCTCTTAGGGAATCATAACTTATTTGTGGCTTACATCCCCAGCACTTGGCACAGTGCCTAGGACATAGTGAATACTCAATAAAGTATGATGAGTGAGTAACTGGGTGGCTATTCGTCAGACTTTGGATAGTTCTGCCACTCAGAGTATTTGAAATGTCTCACTCTTCGGTGGTGGGAGAAATGCAGCCAAATCTTTTTTTTTTTTTAGGTAAGGATGCTTAGAGAATCTTTATTAAAACAACTATAATTTCAGTGTTGTTTTTATTCCGTAGCAGCACTCCTTTACAGAAAAGAGACTGATAACATCCCCCACCATCTAAAAAGTCTCACGAAGTATTGAACAACGCCAAAAGAATACTCATTTGCATTGACTCATAGGGTGCCAAGGTCTGGTACTGCAGCTTTTTATGTGGAAAGGCAACAGAGCATAGTGGCTGAGAATATGGATGGAGTTGAAATCTCAGCTTTCCGCCTACTAGCTTTGTGACCTTGGGCACATTGCACAACCTATTTCTGTTCTAATTTTCCCACATGAAAAAATGAGGGTAATGATTTTTTTTTCCTACTACGCAAGTAACCATGAGATAAGGAATAAATCTGTTAATATTGAAAGCTTAAACAATACCTGGTATAATACCCCAGGAAGCGATATAAAGTAATAGCCAAAATCAGAGATTTTAGGGCTGATAGATCTGGCTTTGAATTTTATTCACCCATTTACTAGCAGTGAGATCCTGGGCAAGGTATTCATTGTCCCTGAACCTTAGTTCATCCTCTCTGTAAGTTGGAGCCAATAATTATACTTCCTTCAGCCTTTACCCATTAAGTGAGATATCTTCCTGAAAGCATCTAGCACATTAAGTATTCAACAAATGCTGCCTGCTGTTGTTATTTTATAAGAGCTTCTCAATAAATATTTGGGGCTAACTCTTAATTGGGTTAATGATATGCTTGCAACTCTTTCACCATTAACTCTTTAATTAGTTCCACTTGCAAGTGAGAAAAAATGATTTCAGTGTATCCTTTCTCCCAATCCTTCCTGATATAAATGAAGAGTTAAAAAAAGGTCTTTTGCATCAACAAATTGGCTATGGATTCAGAGTCATGGAATGTGGAATCTTAGAACAGAAAGCTATCATACATTTTAACTGTTTTATTTTAGACCAGTGGTTCTCAATTGAGGGTGATTTTTTTCCCTTTCCTCTTCTTCACGGGGCATATGGCAATGTCTGGGGACAGTCACAACTGTTAGGGGGTGCTATGGTCTTCTAGTGGGTAGAGGGCAGGGATACTGCTAAACTTCCTACAGTAGAGCACAGCATAGTCCCTGACAACAAAGAATTATCTATCCCCCAAAATCAATAGTGACAAGGGTAGAGAAACTGTTTTTAGGCTTAAGAATATTGAAGCCAAAATAGGTTATAAATGACTTGCCCATGGTTGTAGATTTGATGACATTATTTCTAGCTCCATCTGATCTACTACGAGATGCCTAAACAAACCCAGAAGGCAGAAGACAGCCAGGCATTGACTTCTTTAACAGCATTCCAAACTCTGCAAATGTAAACAGAACCCTCATCTTTCCCATGCACCAGTTTTCACCCCATTGTCCCCCATCCACTGAAACACACACATTTGCACACAATTTCATCACCGGAAAAGTCATGGGAGAACTTTTCTAGTTGAAGCAAAGATGGATTTTCTTCCCCTTGATCACATCTGTTTTAAACCAATTTCATGACCATGGTGAGCCCTGATCAGAAGCCTGGGTGAAAAGGCAGTCCAGGGACAGGTCTTCTGTTGCTCTAGGACTAAAACTGGGCCAAGGTTCTCACATATAATCATCATAGCTTTGTGGTAGGTGGGGTCCACATACAACTGCAGAAGTTCTGTAACTAAGAATAAAGAATAAGACTAGAAAAGAAAGTATGTACGATTTAATGAACAAGCCACACACATTCACAGGAAGTAGACTTCATCGGTTCTAGTATCTGTGGTTTTCTTGAATTCTCTTTAGATCTTATTCTGGGAAAAGAAAGTTATCAGGTCAATAGTGTTAATGTGCTGTGTTTTGTTTTGTTTTTGCCTCCGTTCTCCACCCGCAGAACGAGGAGACATCCATGCTCACAGTGGACCAGGAATACAGAAGAAAGGAAATGCTGAGAAAGAATCCTCGCTGCCTCTCCGGAAGGGAAGGGAGAGTGGCAACGAGGAAGAAGACGACATTGAAAGACGGGCTGAAAATAGTTTGTTCTTCTCTAGTATCATTAATGAAACCACACAGTGATGTCACTTCTGATCACGCTGTAATTTGAGTTGCTGATCTGGCGATAAGAAGCTTCCTTTTTGCGCATTCACAGCCTGTCTACAGTGGAAAAGACCTTCAGGTTAACTGTGAGTAGGTGGAACTTGTCAAGAAAAATAACTTCACCACAACAACAACAAATGACGGGAGAGACAGAACTTCTCTGGGAGAGCCAAGGGAAAAAAGTGAAGTCTAAGTATTATTACACATGTGAAAGTCGAGTCATTTATTCAATAGAAAGTAACTCATTCACACAAATGTAGCTCTGTGGTCCCTCAGAAATACGTAAATACCACCAATCAGTCCACCACAGGTTATCGTCAAAATTTCTCGGGAAATGCCTCATTAAAGAGTCTTTAAGGAATGATATGAGTGTACACCAGTCAGATCATTTCAAAAAGACGTTCAACACGATCTACTGTTATATAAATTTCCTTTCCTTCCCTGGGTGCCACATTTTGCCAAATTTAGTATGAGTTTGAAATCGAGGTCAAACCTGAACCCCTTGAACCACACCCGCCTTTGCAGGATGAAGATGTTTTCTTCTCTAAGGAAGGCCTTAAATGAACTCAGGACAGCAGTTCCTGCGTGTTATAGAGCCTCTACCCTGACATGTTTATGGGATACTTGATAAAAACAATTCTAGCCCATAAAACTGGATGGAAAATAATTGGTGAAAATTAGTTAAGGATTTGTAATTCCCAGACTTTGAAAGATAAATTTGAAAAAAGTGATAACCTCCCCACCCCCACCGATTTAAACGCTTCTTTCTCCTTATTGCTTTATTTTTGATGTTGCAGACTTACTTCCATTAGGGAAGTGTCAGTGGTCACATTAAGTTTTTTATTTATTTTTCCATTTTATTGAAGTTATTAGGGTGACACTGGCTAAAGAAATTATACAGGTATCAGGTGCACAATTCCACAACACATCATCTGTACACTGTATTGTGTGTTCACCACCCAAGTCAAGTTTCCTTCCATCACCATTTCCCCCCTTTACCCTACTCCACCTCCTCCCATTCTCCCCCCACTTCTGCAATCACCCCATTATTGTCTGTGTAGTCACATGATGGTTTTATTAAACATTTATTTCCTCAGATATATCCACATGTGACATGTTTT
>NW_023425353.1:42033645-42036145 GCF_014108415.1 Molossus molossus
TAACAAAAATAAGTTAATAAAAAAAAAAAAACCTTCTTAAAAATAAAAAGAAAATTTTTTCCTTGTGTTTTTCTCTCTTGTAGTTCTCTCTGCCTTCATAGCTTCTGATGTTGGAGGTCAACTTCCTTTCGTTGTTATTGATTTGGTTGGCGACAAGTGTGAGCAACAGTTCCTCCTTTCTAAACTGAGTGGCATCTCTCGGCCTCTCCCTCGCCACCACTGCAGACCAGTTCCTCATCTGCCCTTCCGGATTTTCGTTAATGCAGCCATCCTTTTCCGAGTCACCCAGAACTGAAACCACAGCTTTCTCTGACCTCACTGAGACGCCATGTGTCACATCTAACACGTCACTGGACTCCTTAAATAGGTATGTGCTGTAACTCAACACTTCTCAGAACTTACACACATGAATCACCTGGGGATCTTGTTCAAATGCAGATTCTGGCTCATTTGTTCTGGGGGCAGGGGGAGACAGGGCTAAGACTCTGCATCTCTCACCAGCTCCGGGAGATGCCCCTGCTGCTGGTTCATGGACCTCATTGTGAATAGCAAGGCGTTCACCTTTATTTTGTGGCAAGAGAATGGCGCTATGCCAATAAAACTCTCCTCTTTTTTTGAAAAATCCCCAGCCTGGGCAGGACTAAACTGAAGATCTGGAGCATATCATGCTTGAGTTAATGTTTGCTGCTGTTGTTATTTTTAAAGAATAATCCATGAAACATCATACGACACAAACTGCAAACAGCTGAGAAGCAAAGGAAGCTTTTCCATCCAGTGTTGTCTTCCCCGATGGCTGTTTGCATGCCATCCCCTTCCCCACTATTGGATGATTATTTTGTAATAATTTATTCCTTCAACTAAAGTGTTTGAGACACTGTTTGTGAGACACAAAACTATACTCAGGGAATAAAACCATGAAATGAGATGAGTTCCTACCACCAATAGCTTAGCAAAGGTACAGAGTAAAGTAGAATATTTTCCTGTGCCTAGAAAGTCCTTTTCAGTGTTCTGAACTCCCTTTTCCCACCTCAAACCCCTCATTGCC
This sequence comes from Molossus molossus, assembly GCF_014108415.1. Lineage (NCBI taxonomy): Eukaryota > Metazoa > Chordata > Mammalia > Chiroptera > Molossidae > Molossus > Molossus molossus. Next base: position 42,034,691 of record NW_023425353.1, read on the forward strand.
ACACCCACACTTTACACTATCGCAATACTAAACTATATTCTAAAATACTCTAATATGAGTCAGAATTACATTTCTTAGGTGGCACCAATCAATGACCCGATTTCTATACATTTTCAAAAATCGTGGTGTCAGAATTGTTTTAATAAAAGAGATGATGATTTTGAGCCTGAATTGTTTTTGACTTTACAAAGACTGAAAATTTAAAAATGAAACGTGATTTGTTATGTTACAAAACCTGAAAATCACTGAGAATATGTAGTAAGTAAACCCAGTAGTAATAGTCCTGGTAATAACGTATATCCAAATGTAGCATGACTGGTGATTAGTTTTCATACTCATCCCAGTCCCTGCTCTCAAATGGAGAGTCCTGGAGGTGTAGGGGAGACCAGGACATGGGGGAAACGGCACTGACCCTCCACCTGGGGAAGTGAGGGGCAGAGCACAGGTTCCAGGGAGCCCCAGTTTCTGTCAGCTCAATTTCTTCAGAGGAAGATACCGCAATAGGCATTTACTACCCAGAAGATTCTGGAATCTCTGTTGCTCTTCTGGATGTTTCGGGTAGCACCAGGATCCAGAAACATCCCCATTGATACTTCATCTAGCCCTAGCCGGTGCTAACCGGAACCAGGACTGGGGCGGTGTGGGGTCATGCAGCTAGACTCAGCCGCAGACTGCACCGGGAATGTGCAGAGTGCCCACTGGTTTCCTTTACATCACAATGATGTGATCCTCGTGTTTCACACTTGGTGTTTCCTCTATTTGATTCCAGGGAGCTTTTGACCTCTACTGATGGCATTTCTCTTTCTATCTTACCAGCCCCAAGTTTGTTCATTTTATTTCCTTTTCACTTATTTATGACAAAGCCTGGAGCCACTCAAACAAACGTAGTTTGATCACTGTTAATTCCTGATCAAAGCAACCCAATATGTAGCAGGAGTCTGCTAATGTACCCCATTTGCCCATCGTAAATCCTAATAAAATACAGAACTCAGTGTTCATAGTGTGCCAAACATTATCCAAAGTGTTCTACACACATTGACTTATTTATTCCTCACAGCAACCATGTAAGCCCTTTACTACGATCATTCCCATATCACATATAAGGAATGTAAGGTACAGAGAGGTTAAGCAACTTGCCCGAGGTCACACAGCACAGTCTAGCTTTGGAGTTTACACTCTGTACTGGCCTGCAATCATAAAGACTCTCACATGCCATACAGGGTTGTGTTCAGATTTTATTCTAAAGGCAATAGGGAGTCATTGAAGGATTTTCAGAGAGGGTATGATCAGATTGAATACCTGAAAAATATGGAGAGGGACTGGAAGATGCAAGACAGATACTGGAGGTAGAATCAATAGAATTTGCTAATGATTGAAATGAAAGGAGGCTGGAACTAGCTCCTTTTTGTTCTTATAAATAAAAACGGTGACTCCCTTTCCTCTTAAATGGTTAGC